>NC_066240.1:12932734-13244596 GCF_024542735.1 Bombus huntii | reverse complement strand
CTACGATCATCTAAATTGCATGCGCTTTCAAGTGTATAAAAAAGCATACGGTGATATTTTCGTTGACGTATCAAAGCGAACCGGCTTTCTTCGTTGCCGTTCGAAGAAAGGCGGTATCGTGTATCGTGTGTGTATACTTGCATGTTTTTAAGAAGACGAAAACTGGTCGAAGACGATCGGTATCGGTTAGTCACTCGAATCATTCTTCCTGCGCCTGAACTTGGAAATCGCCATAAGGATAATATACTTTTGAGGATATCGATCGTCTTCATTATTCGCCGATCGAAAATGGAGGGGTGTGGTCAAATCTCCATACGCGTTCTGTACACCTACGAATCTGAATCGTTGATACGAAACAATAAATTTTTTTATTTTTTTTTCTTTTATATAGCAGGCGTTTAAAATATTTTATCATAGCGTCTTGTATAAATTACTATTATACTTTTGCGATATTTGAATATCTAAAATAAGAAATATTATTACCACCCTTCGTGTTTTACACAATTTATAATCCGTAGAAATATATTTTTGTATATGCCGGTAAACATTTGAAATAATAATTAAGCTTGAAATAAATGAGTCATACGAATTTTGGAAGCATTGGCCATTAAGTAAGTAAGTACTTATCGCTGGGCTCTTGTGAGTCCGTTAGGATGATAGGATGGGACAAGGGCGTGGTTTTGACAGATGCACTCCGCCGCGCATCAGGCACACAAATGCGCTTCTGGTTGCCGACTGGCAAGCACGCTTTTATCCTTGTAATCGCAAGTATTTACTGCCTTTCGTCAGGAGCTAGATTTCTGGAAAAGTTAATTTTTCCATTGAAAATATTTGGAAACAAATAATAGTAATTAAGTAATTATTTCAAGTAAAACAATAATGAAACAAATATTCTTTTTAATAAATAGTTGCCTTGGTGGACTCATTACATTGCAGTACATGCAATACAAATTGCATTTTTCTCTAATTAAATCTACACATATTCATGCGTGGTATCTTCATAAGGGAGAATCCAGCGGTATTTGCATCTTATCATGTCTCGGACAAGTTGGCTCGTTTCAAGGCAAACGAGCAGATATTTCGAATAAGTAAAACACTCTAGAAATTCTGTTTATCGATTTGTATAGCAGACACAATTTTTATTTGCGATGTCTCGTACGTATAACACATCGGTTTACTCTTGAACATAACGAGTATGATAACTTGTATCTATGTATTTGCAATTTAGTGCGTCCAAACTAGATAAATATCTGATGACAAATCCATACTTCCACTAGAAGATTTCTTTAAATAAGATTCAGTCATTTATCTGAAAATAAATACATTTTTATAATCTATTCTAATAGCACGTATTTTACATCTATGCCTTTTAATAATTCTGATATATACTTCTGTTATCTACAAATGCTTGCGTGTTAATGGAAAAAGAACGAGGATCGAGGTAAATCCCACGCGATGTATTAAAAAATCACCTTTTTACCATTGACCATGAAAGTCGAGGTCGTCGATACGTTATGTAGTACGCATAGATAGCTGTGAAGAGTTCAGATACCCCACTCTTCGACCCCCGCATTGCCAATCGATGAAACCGTCTGCCACCAGTCGACCGCTCCCCCGATGCAACCCTACATGTATAAAACCGACACGTATATATTTACACGACAGCCCCAAAGGGGCGCGCGCGCACCGCTATTTCATTCACGTTCCGGAAGAGAAATATCCTAAGACTTTTTCGAGCACACTCAAGGTCGATTCTGGACTAGAACCTAGAACACAATCTACAGTTGAATCTAGAATATAATGGGATGATTAATAAAAAGAAAATATTAAAGAGCTTTAAATTTATTAAACAAATGGTAGAATATTTATCGTACGTTCCTGACGAAATGAGTGCCTTCTGAACACGAGTGTATCACCCCTTATTTGTCAAGTATCACAATCGGGATGTCGCTTGTCATGCAGAAGCGTAATGACGAAAGCAATCTGCAATCAAGATTGGGTCAGAGGGTTCTCTTCAGAGTTCTTTATTCATTCACGGTGTATACCTTGGTACTCGTTCACGAAATCTTGACCGCTGAAGAGGATTCCTTCCGCATCGGTTACTGCGTCGAAATAGCGGTATAATTTAATGTATGACGTGGCTTTCATCGTTCGCGGTGAATTCTTGCTTTTCTTATAACTATAAACGCAGCTAAATATTTGTTAATTACGAAGATATATCGAAATCTATACCTTAATATTGATAAGGTTAATGAGGTTAACGAGATTAACAAAATTAAATTAGGGCACTTCAATAGAAATTTTTATGATACTTTTGGAGCCTGAAAAATTCATTTTATACGATAAGGACAAAAAGAAGTGTATTTTCAAGTCTGCGAGCAGGACAAGCCGCTTGGTAACACGTAATACGTCCCTGAACGTACGCGCCACCGCTCGATACGATACGCGCGCGTCCAGGGTTCGTTAGCCGTCACGGTTGCACGAAAGAGAGAGGAAGAGAAGAAGAAAGAGAGAAAAAGAGGGCGTTTGTATCGCGTTTGCTCGGAGCGCGAGCGCAACACGGAATCATCGCAAGCAAACGCATTTTCTAGCCATGCTGCACGCTTTTACGTGGGTATTTGACGGTATACGTAGGTGGCCAAGCGTGTGCGCAGTCCACCAGCACCATTAACTGGTCAATGCAATAGCCAAACGCCACACGAGTCCGCTCAGAAACGAACCGCTGCATACGCCACTGAGGGTCCTCCATTAAACGCGATTACCCAAGTTAATTGGCAGGCCGCGCGAACTCGTTAGCCGTCAGCCGTAAGATCTCTCTTTACCACGAACCCACGACAATGTCTGCCCAGAAACCTTTGGACGATTAACTGATCTTATCGATTCCACCGGATGCGTTTACAGTCGATCGGTTCCAGACACACGCCGGTCCGTTCACCAGACTTACGTAGAAGTTATGAATAATGCGCGCGATCCCTTTGCAGCTGTTCATATCTTCTTTAGCTAAAAATATATATTATAAATGTTCAATGTACAAGATATGTATGAATGACGTCAAAATTCGAATAATTACTGTTGTTTATGACAAAATACTAAACGTTCTTTATGGTAATTATAGTACAGAGATTTCAAGATACCCAGTTAAACGTGAGTCTCATATGATATGTTCAATCTCGCGATGAGCATGGCTCGTCGAAGCGTAGCGTACACCGACGCGTCCTGCAAACCGGCTAGCGCGTCGGTGCGAGCAACCTAGTTTCCTTATTAACTTGCAGACCTCTTTTCTCCTCGCGAGATCAAGTAGGATTTATCGTGATTTCTCTTCGGACACTGGCGTACTGAAGCTGTTTTTAGCCCTCCTCTTCCCCCTCGTTGTATCATGATAATCCAATGAGATACATCTTTTAGAATCATCGAGGACTACCGTTGCTTTCTTGACTTTTGTGAAATCGACCGACTTAACTTTGTAACATGCCGCGAAATCGTACGATATCAAGCATTTGAATAAGACTACATTAATTTTGGCATTACTATGAGATTCTTTATTATGTATAAAGGCTTGTTTCTTTTTCATAAAGTTATATACAATTTTGAAAAATGAAACTAGCCTTGAGAAGATTAATTCGTATGTATTGGACATACTCAAACGTGTTAACCGTACAACTAAAGCAATCTCCTCTTCTTTTGTTACCGTTACGCATAACGCAGACCAGTGGGTGCTTTCGTATGCGTGCACTCAATGCAAGACTCCTACACGTGTACCGACGATAGGGAGAGAAGAAATATTCAACAAGCGGATACGTAAAGGACACGAACGTGTTTCACAGTTGCGTATTCAGCCTCTTTCGAGCTCTCTCTATATACAGCCATACGGCTGGCTACCATATAAGGACCTATACACAGCCTTGTCGATGCTGACCCACCGTTGGAACGTATCCCTTGAAACGTTCTCTTGGAGCCACTGATGTACGCTATATCTGTACCTTCTCATCCTTCTTGAATCTGTAATTTCTTCCATTCTGTTCTTTTTGTCTTATCGCACTTGTGTATATTTCTTATTGCCTGTTGCAGGATTAGTCTATATTTAACTGATTTTAGAACAAATATAATCATAAGAAATTTTGAAAGAAATAGCTTCTCAAGATAGATTGAATACTGTTCTTCATTAGAAAGTACTTCGATGTTAGATTTTGCTAGAGAGTGAAATTTGTTTCCCGATTTTTTAAAAATATGCTTGTAAAAAATATCGTAGGTTCAGAACTTTTATGTAACACATTTAACGCGACTTGCTCTTTGAAATATAAATAATGTTGATTTCTCTCCAACGATAATGGAACTCCAAGAAGCATTGTGTCATAGTCATAACAGTTTCAAGTACTGATAAAGGTTTTGCGACTTTGAACCAGTGAGTCCGCTTCATGAAATGTACAAGTTTCTTCTGAAGTACAAGTTTCGATGTAAAAGTACAATGTACAATCTTCTTGGCTAGTGATATTTTCTTCTGTTCAAAACAGTCGTTGAAATGCCTAAAAGTAACGAATATAAGCGACGTAAATAAGGAAAAAACGAAGTGGAAGCGAAAACACAAAAAGAAATGGTAGGGAGAGTCCGACGAATATGAGTCATTCTAGCTTCAGTGGTGCACAAGCTTTTTTAATTGTACACTCCCGCTGGTCAAACGTGCAAAACTGTATTCATTTGCGAATATACTTCATATTGCTATAATATTGCACATAGTGAACAGGACAAATCTTGTACACGGAAATTATCATACGATTTTTAAGATTTTGAGATCGCTTAGGTACCGTGAATGCGAAGCATTGTCGATTGTGCATCACTGCTCCAACAACTGTAAAATGTAAAAGAACCGTGAGTGCCGGATTCGATGTATGAACATATGACGAGTCTTTCTGTCAAGTTCCTTACGACGGAACGTGCATGGATTATTAATTATATTTCGACATACATTAAAACCATTTTATTATTTACGTTTCATGAATATATATACGCAGTACATACAAATGCTTTGCAAAACAGTTTATGACGAAGTACTTTTATTATGAATTTATTTGTTGTTTATGAATTTTTTTAATTCTTAAAATTTGGTAAAATACATAAATATAGTGTAGTATAGTAGAAGGATTTTATAAATTCGTAAATTTATAAATTTGTTTGATTAAAGCAAATATAATTTGTGAGATTAAACTGAGTGAATGAGAATCCTGGTTCATAAAAATGTCGACGTTTCAGTAAGAATTCACAGAGGAGGATATGTGACCAGAAAGGAAATGGAAAGAAACGCGAACCGGAAGTAGCAAGCTTTAGCTTCCGCTTCGTAACGCATTAGTTACTGGCGTGTAATACGAAATTTAGACAACAAAGAATCTCCAGACAGATTTTATTAATGAGAGATATCGTATCTTGCTTGCGTTTCTCTAATAACATTTTTACACAAACCAAGTCCGACTAGATACGATTAAACGAGTCCACTAATTGCAATTAACGTAACACGTTGCATTTTAAGATGTTACGTGTCCGATTATGTTCCGACATAATTATGGCCAATCCGTTATTTTCACTTATAAAAAGGAAAAAAGAAACACGAACAAGAGGAGACTGTAAAATACTAGACAAGGAATACTTGCCTACCTTTGCATTCACTAGAAACGGTGCCGTTATTCGTCCGGAATTTATAGTACTTGCATCTGTCTACATCTTCCATCAATTGAAAAATCTCTTGCTTTACAATCCTTCTGCATTTTCTCAATTCTTCATATTTAATATGTACAAATCTAGAAAATAGAGTAATGTATAATATACTAACCATGTATAATGTACAATAAAAATAATTAGACTTAATTATGTTTATAAAAATTCATACTTTTATAAATATAATTAATAAAATAGGTACTCTACTTTGAATATTTTCACATATCTTTACATATAATATGTATTATATGCATTTTTGTATCTTCAAATTTTCCATAATTGCATAAAACTGCGCAGTTTTGTAATAATATACAGTGACGCAAAAATAGTAAAATATCAAATTGTACGTTTGGAAAGAAACTACAAAAAATGGTAGAAAAATTGCAGATTATGTAGTAGTAGAGTAAGTGCAGTGTAACCTAATGTGTAGAGTGAATCAAATCTTTTGCTTTATAATCCTTCTGTGTCTTCTTGATCTTTTATATTTAATATTTATGAATCTAAAAAATGAAATAATGTATAATATATAATAATAATATATAATAATGCAAAAATGTTAAAATTTCAAATTTATACGTTTGAAAAGAAATAACAAAGAATGGTAGAAAAATGGTAGGTTGTGAGGTGGCAGAGTAAACGTAACGTACTGTAGTATAGAGTAAATTAAATCCAATTTGAAATTTTCCATGCATTATATGCATTATATGAAAGAATTTTCAACGTTTAAATTCCGACGTTTCTGCCAATATGCATTGAAAGCGTCGCGAGGAGCATTCGATATCGATATGTTTGGTCGATAGACGCGCACACTCGAATGCGCGTATCACGTTTGTGTACACAGGCTTCGTTCGATTCTCGGTAACACGATGACAATGAACCGACTCGTTCGCTGACACTTGCAGATTCTCGCTTCTTCTTGTTTCCGATATATCCGACGCTCAATCATTGTTCAACCGAGAATAAAGAAAATGGGCTAAAAGTTGCAGCAAGTATCGCGATTCGGAGCGATATACAGCTGTATATCGTTTACATATGTCACGAAAGTATTCTTACACTTTTTATGAACATATTACGTGTGTTATACGAAACATTTAAAAATTTTTTTAATGTCGAAATGGCATCCAACTATCATGATTATATTGATAAAACCATAAATGATTTTGGAAATGTATACAACAGTTCCAAATACTTAAGACAAGTATATATTTTACAGGGATCACAAAAGTATAAACAAGTAATCGTCAGCAACATTAGTAAGTCTCAGTATTCAATGAGATCATTTTCAATTATTAATACACAGTACATGTTTAAGATAATAAATAAGGTAATAAATACATTTTATATTTGACATATTTTATTTAGTAAACTACATTAATTTTTTACTAAATATAACTTTATATTGAATATCTTATAACTTCTATATATTTTTTCAGACTGAATTCAAATTTTTCCAATATAATTTTTGCACTTTTAAATTTCCCATAAATATATAAAAAGCTGCATTCTGTCAGTATGAAGAAAATAAACAATTTTTTAAAAAAAGATTCGGCAACTTACATATATGTAGATGGCAAAAACTCTAACTCTAGTTAAATCTTTCTTAACTTTTGCTACGAATTTTTCGAGCAACCTTAATATTTGAATACTTACCATAGGAAACTTGTACGTATATATTGTGTATATTATATAAAATATCTTGAAATTTCGTTAGAGATAGTTCAAGAATAATTGGATTCTGTTTTGTTATGAATATAACTTGTTCGTTTTCTGGGCAGCTTTTGTTCAACTGGAGGGTAAACAAAAACATATCGTGTTCACGGACAAAACCCGACAGGTCATTTCAGATTATAGTTCTAGTTGTTGATGTCAGTTTTATAATTGGAAATTCTTCTGGACATCGATATTCAAACGAAACTCTTGCGGGTAGCAAAGTACAAATAAAAGAGATTGTTACTTTTAGATTAGGGACGGAAAATTTGTGTTATAAAATCTTATAATTTCTTAAATAGTTATAAATTTATTTGTGACGTTTTTGGATATTAACAAGTAATCTATCGAGGTTATATTATACAAATTATTTTTGTAATTAAAATATATGTAATTATAATACACAGTTATTATATCTTATTTAATCAATGATACACAATTGATGTTATGAAATATTTTTGTTAACATAAAGAAATGTTTGCTTGTTTCAGATTGAAGAGTACAACACATCATCATGTCGAATCCGTCGTTGAAAGACCTGCCAAAAGTAGCCTTAGACTTGAAAAGCGAGTTAGAAGGTTTCAATCATGGCTGTATGAAGAAAGCCGCGACCGCTGAAAAGAACGTTCTACCTTCCGCTGAAGGTACAACGCAAATATTTGTTACTTCTCTCTCCCAAAATCATTGTATTACAGAATTATTTGAATGTAATTCTTACGATTCAATATCCTGTAACTTTATAGACATATAGAGCTCTAATATTAATAATTTTGTTTCTGAAAATTATCGATTATAATGCATGTAATACTGTAATATGTAGACGTGCGACAAGAACGACAACATTCTGAATTAATCCACGATGTGGAGACGTTTAAACCAGATCAATTGAAACATGCCGATACGAAAGAGAAGATCATATTACCCAATGCCAAAGGTATCATAGAAACTTATCTGATTTTTAGGGGAATACTTGATTCTCAGATTCCCCGCTTCTACTTTGGACGGGATCAAAAGGAGGGTATGCTGTTGCTTTTGGTGCTTCGAGGTGACCAAAATATACGTGACCAAACCAAGCTTATTCACTTTCGCTTTCAGCCGCTTAGAAGGAATTGTTTTGCATGTCCAATTAGGTTGTCAGTTGTCGGTAGTCTTGTACTCTGTACTGCGTCCACGATAACAACACGATGTTACGTCCACTATCGCGATAAACATTTTTTTGAAATATCCCAATAACAATAAGGCTTTAATGTTCCTTGCTAGAGGAAACTATTTAAAAATAATATATATACTTTCTTTGCATTAATAAATAAGTTCTCTGTAAAAAATTTATATTTATTCGTAATTCTGATAAAATTGGGCAACTACAATGGTTTTAAAATAATTTCATGGTATAGCGACACAGTGAAATTGTTACATAAATATATAGTTGGTGTAATTTCACTGGTTTCCACGGTGACCTTACCTTCACCGTTTTCATAGTTTTCTCTTACATATTTCATATTCCATTCTTTAATCTCGATTTATGCCTTACAGATGTAGCTGCGGAGAAGACTCAACAAACGCTTATGTCAGGCATCGAGACATTCGACCCAAGCAGTCTGAAGCACACCGAAACTCAAGAAAAGATTTTCCTACCTGATATGGATGGTCAGTATTGTACTTCATGACTTTCATATATTTTGTTTACCTTTCATAATTTTTGAGAGAAATTATTAATTTGATCCAAGGAAAACGTTAACAAGTCAAATTTTTCTGTGCAGTGATTCAGCAGGAGAAAGAAAAGCAAGAGCTGATCTCTGACATTGAGAATTTCAATCCTGCAAAATTGAAACACGCGGAAACGCTTGAGAAAAATCCCTTGCCTACCAAAGAAGGTGAGCTAGAATTCGAAGTAAATATATTATTAATAAAAGACAATATTTTTCTTATCAAGATGATGTTTCTTTTTGTTTTAGCAATCGACGCAGAAAAGATAGCTGCTTAAAGGAAGCTTTTAAAATGAAAAGAACGGAAAAGAAAGGAAGCAGCGACTCGTCATTTCTTCCATTTTCTATATCGTGACATTTTATAACAATTATTCATACATTGTCGACAAGAAAAAAGGAGAATGCGAAACACTGTGTTAATGTAATCTTATGATTATACTTATCCTACCGCCATGAGCGTCCCTTTCGGCGAGACGCACAAGTCGATTTTTACACAAAACTATTAACAACGGAACGACGATGAAGGTTCAGGTCCAAATTTAATTTAAAAGACAAGAAAAAAGAAAAAAATATGCGATAAAACTCCACAAGCCATTGATCTGATTCCTAAAGTTACCAGCCTTAAATAACTTTGGGCTTGCATCGACATCCGTCTTTAATACTAACTCGCCAAAGGATGTACTTTTTATACTAAGAAAGCTGCACGCAGGCAAAACGTTATTTTCGATAGCAACAAAATTGGTAGCATTGCATGCGTTACAGAATATCGCAATGGTACAGCGGTTGATCTTATATTTCTGTAAAAATCATATTTTATATAAGGGGCTATTGTACTTTTTTAATATTTCGTACACATCGCATTGTCATTCCGATGAAAATTATGACGAATAAAAAAGTAATTTGTAAGAAGGTGTTTTGTAATATTTGAACCTCTTTTGAAGTTTTTTTTATCGAGTTTAGTATTAATTAAATTTATATATAAAAGAGTAATGTAATATTATTTATATAATGTATCTTGGAAAATACTCCTTTCGAACCGTCGCGCGAAAATACAAACAAAGGAAATGTGTTCACTAAAGGTCCTTTGGAAATATAAACACAACCAAAAGTGCCAAATGAAAGATTATGATTGGTTGAAAAGATCTTTTCGTCCAATAGTCTTAGAGAAATCTATCTTAATAGGAAGCTAATGAAGAGAACCTGTTGCTAGTCCTTTGTTAGCCATGCTACGACGATAATTGCAAAGTAACAGTTACGTTGTACGATTTAAAAAATTTTTGTGTGGCTCGATAATCTCGAATCGAAGAAATTCCTCGACCTATTAATTATTTCTCTTCAAACAGGTACAATTCTGTTTACAACTAACTTTTTGTCTTTTATTTCCACAGTAAGTATTCATGATTAACGATAGACAAAAACATCTTTTCGTACTTTCCCAATAATGGAAGTTATTATCATGAGTTGATAAAAAAAAAATCTTTAGAATTTCGCAATATTTAGACGGCCACTTACGATTATTACTTTGTTATGTTTAACGAAAATACGCGTAATTCGTATTTTTAATAAAAAAGAAAAACAGTTTCATTATTTCTTTTAGTGATATAAGATGGAAATATCTCCTAGAAAACCATTGAAACGTACGCAAGAACCTATTGATGAATGGTTACAAAATGAAGGATATTTCAGGAAACATGCACCTAGAGATCCAACTTGCTTGTTCAGAGCAGTTAGCGAACAAGTTTACTTGACACAACACTATCATATAAGAGTAAGAAAAGAATGTGTGGAGTTCATGAGAAAAACAAAACATTTATTTTCGGAGGTGGATATGCTGTATTTGGTTAATTCTTAATTAATATCTATATAAACATTTTAGTTAATACGTATTCTTTTGTAGGGTATATCGATTCCATTTGAAGATTATTTAGAACAAATGATATGTTTTACGGAATGGGGTGGCATGACTGAAATCCAAGCTATGTCATTACTTTATAAAAGAGAATTCATTATATTTAGTAGTCAAAAGCAAGCGAATCATAATGTTACAAATAATGGTTTTAAGGATATAATATATTTATGCCATACACCACAAAAACAGTATGAAAGTATTTATACAAAGGATTTTGTTGCAAACGCTGCTTTTTGTCAATGTATGTGTTCTATTAGATTTTTAATATTTTTTTATTTATAATATAAATATAAATTATAAACATTTTATAAATTATTTGTAGCTATTGTCTATCAAGTGTTATATAAAGATGTTTTTCAAATGGCCAATATAGAGGGTACTGTTCATAAAATGTTACATGATAGAACAGCTACATTTAGACATGATAAGTTTTTCCTTAAAGGCAATCTAGAGATCCGAGAGTAAGTCAAATAATAATTATGTCATTAATACATGGTTCAAAATGTTATTGTAGATTCAATTTATTTATGTTTAGCCAATTAGCTGCAGAGATATATAATAAAATTGACAATGGAACTGATGAGGTTGATGATGCACGGGCCATAATAAAAAATATACCACCTTTTCCTTATAGAATTGCTAAAGCTCTTGATCCCAATATCTATCGTAATACTGACTTTGATATATGGCATGAAATTAGAAGAGGTAACAAAAATTGATTTGTACTAAAAATATCATAATTTCATTAAAAGAAGAAAATAAATCGTATTTTAGAAGTGAAAAATGCAGGATGGACTAGGCACAATAGTCATGAACTCCAAATTGGTGGCAAATGTTTGGTACAAGTGGACTTTAATGAGGAAGATTTTGACAAAACCAATAATAATAGCATTTATGTGTCTTCTCTTGGAAAGGATGTTAATGATAATGATACAAAAATATTGCAAAAGAAAAGCAGTGATCCCATATTTTACTATGGACATATTCAAGAAATGGGTAAAAGTCAGGGACCTGTATTAGTCTTTATTGAAGAGTTAGGAGAAAAAAGGATTGTGCCATATTCAGCTCTTAAACCATTACCCCTAAAGAAAAATAAACAGGCCAATTGGCTACCAGTTTGCAAAAAGAATCTACTCTTAGATTCAAGTTAGTACTTAGAAATGAATTAAACGTATTAGAAACAAATTTTTATATTTTTTGTAAATATTTATTCTGTATTGTAATAGATCAAAAATGGAGAAAAGCATGCAGTGCATCATCGCGTAAAACTAAAGACTCTAATATGAACATTTTATCAAATAATATTGATAAAAATGAAAATAATGATAATATTGTCAGTGATATTAATGAGAATAATTTTCAGTGGAAGGAAGGATCATTGTAAGTATCTTATCATGATAATTATTTAATAAATCTATCTTTTTCTTCTGTATTACAAGTCTCTATTTTATTGTAGAAAAGTGGATCATCAAGAATATGAGAATTATTCAATGGATAAGTGTGCTAATTACTCAATTGATGTAAGCTATAAAAAATTGTTTAATTATTGTAAAATCCAAATGCGTGTAAATTATTATAGCAAAATATTTTCTTTTATAGAATTCTGTTGAAATGTTTCCTACAAAAATGGTTCTGGATAACACTCAGTCTTCTACAATAGATATCGGAAGGCAAGAAAATAATAAAGAACGTAAAGAAAAAGATTCATTCTCGCATAAAAACTCCGAAAATAATTGTATAAGAAATTCAAAATCTGATAGTGCAACGAATAATGATAATAATGTCAGTTTTAACTCGTATTCTAAACAAAAGATGCAGAAAGATATATATTACACACCATATGCTGGTATGTAATTAAAGACAAAACTTACTTAAATTATCATTGTTATTTCTATGTCGTGAATTGTTTATGTTTTTTTTTAATATTTCAGGAGATTCTAATGCTCAAATAGATCATATGCTACGTTCTATTAATTGTTCTGTACAAAAAAGTATTGATGTAAATGGTAGTGATTTGCCGCTATCAGGTAATTGTGCAAATTACTTTTATATACATAACTTGATAATGAATTTCATAAATAACCTTTTTTGCATTCCTGTAGATCCATTCACATTGAGATTTTTTTACAATTTAGGATTAGAGGTAAGGATCAATTGTTACAAACTAATTCGCAGCTATATATTTATTTATTTCAAACTATTTTGTAGTATTTTCGTGGTGGTGCTAATTGGAATTATTTAACAAATGTACAGTCGCCTGATTTTGGACAGTGGTATCAAGGTATGTTATCTCTATATTTTTTATATTATATTAATCTTACTTATTATATTAACCTTATATTTATTCATTTGTCAATTGAAAAGGTGCATCTCCGAATGAAGAAGAAATTACAAATATCACGAATATGATCCAAGATTGTACACTTACGCAACAAAAGAAAGAGCCTAACAATGATCAGAAAGAAATTGGCACTCAATCACTGTACCAAGAAAACGAAAATAGATACGTAAATGATATCAAAAATACACAGATTCAGAAGACTGAAGTTCAAAGAGGAAATGATGGGAAAGAAACATCGTATTCGTCTCGCGATAATAAATTAGAATATGCAAATAAGGAATCTTCTCGTTTAAATAGAAATGGATTAGGTCCACGATATAAGAAAAATTCAGAGAGTAAGTAATAGACAGTTTGAATAATTATATCCGTATGCACAATTTTAATAAATACTTGTCTTTTATATAGATCGACATCGATCTGCTTCGCATTTTTCTAATCAGTATTCAAGCAACGGATCAAACTCTAAACTTTCCAAATTGGATAGAGATGCAAAAGAAGATAGTATGAATGTTCAACCTTCACAATCAATACATCAGCAGCTACACACTCCTGCAAATGCAATGAATACTTATCAAGCGTCTTACATGCAACAAGGCATGTATTCCGGACTGCCGTATTATGGCAATGAAGCGGAAGCATTCGCAAATCCTTACTATTCCCTTAATCCAAGTTTTATACCAATCCCGTGCTTATCACATTCTGATATACATGACAACAACAATGTGCAGCCGTTCTCGCCGCATCTGTGTCCTGGAATAGATTACGCACAAGCTTATTCTGGCCTATGCCCGCCGTACTTATGCCCTCCGCCAACCCCATATAATATACCTCCACAAAATATACCTGAACACTGGTATGCTGTTGCTGGTCAACCACATTATATGCAGTATGCACCAGTTTTATCTGTACCAGCGGAAACAACTTGCACCGGAGTAGTACAAAATGCTAATCAAAACGTTCCTTCTTAAAAGTATTTTGCAGTTACTACATATATCATAAAACTAGGTTTTCGTTAACCAGTGTTCTTGCATATGAAACGATTCGTCAGATTCTGTGAAGGTATATATGTAAAAAAGTTCTTATTATTTCTATATAACTTATAGTTTTATGTAGTTCTAAATTAAGCTAGGATTAAACGCGAAGATAAGACATAACTGCATAATCTTAATAAGTCATTGTTAACTGTATGATCAATATCATTAACACGTTTAGGTACATAAAGATATATTATAAAAAGAGTTTTACGAACTATTAAGAAATATAGTACGTATATAGTATTACAAATTACAGTACAAGTTTAATTTCGATGTAGCTTTCGTGATAGATTATATCATTAAAAAATGATAGTATAAATTATTTATCTTCGATATTGGTAGTTGCAATACCTGTATAATAACATTCATTACATTCTTCATTTGGCATAGCCTTGTTACGGTACATAAGCCGCTCAAATAACAGTTTCTGAAATTTTATGCAGGTGACGTTCTAGTTCATTAATATATTTGGCCGTTCATACTTCTATACTTCATTTGTTAAAACAATATTTTCCCTAATAAAAAGCAATACAATAAAAAATGAACATTTATCTTTCCATTTCCGTGAAATAAAATTCTAATTGTTATTCGATCGTTATTAAATTTGAATTAAATTTCGTCCTCCTGCGTTGCTGCCAACTAATCATACGTAATGAACAAATGTCCCTAGAAGTGCTTTTGTTTCACTTCGAATACTCAATTTTATATTTAACGTAGAAGAAATATAATAAATATTTGTAATTGATTTAATAAAAAAGATTTATAATCTCTCTTTTTCTTGGTCCTTTTATTATTATTTGTAAGAGTTAATTGCTTTCGGATCAGTCTTAAAATCTCTACCATCGAATGGGTACAGTTCTAAACCGGTGAAGAAGGTGCGCGCTCGAGATCTTTCAATATACAAACACCGTGGTTCTGTTCGCTGTATTCCACGCCATGACTAAAATTTGTTGGAAGAGTAGGAGTGCAGTAGCTGTGACAGGTCAAACGGTGAATAGCGAAATTACTTAATATTCACTCGTTCGAAGGATTTCTCGTATCGTAACAACGTTGACAGATTTATCCTCGGTTCGTTATTTCTGTTTCGTGAATTATCGTTAGCCGCGAGGATTTGCTATTTTCGTAGGAACTGCAGAACTTGGAAGACAAGAGGAGAGCAAGCGCAGAAACTGAAAAGAATGGAGGTTGGTTACGATTAATTATTTCGAAATTTATGTCCGTATGATCGATAACACTGTATCCTCTGGAAACGCAATGTACATACCCTGTGTCATGTTACTCCTGAAAAAGAAAACATTCATTGTTGTTCCTGGTATATTCGTTATTTCAGTTCTTCTAATTAGATAATTAGTAAATTAAATAATTAATCGTCGAATACACGCATGTTCTCCTGACGTGTTATTTGCTATTATATGGTGATTGTTTTCTTATCTTTGATTAAATAATAATCACGTTCATATTGTATTTTTTAATTTTTGTGTATTCATTGTGACATAGAATGTAGCGCGATAAATTAGATTTTTCATAATTGTCTTTGAAAATCATTTAATTTTATAAAGGACACAGGATGTCTTGGGAGAACTTTAATGAATAACTTTACTAATATGTTTGATAGATCATTGTCAATCAAAAAAGTTTTACATGCTATATTGTTTCATTCGTTTTCCAAATAATCGTTTATTCTACCAAGTACCATATAAAATGCAAACTAAAGATAAACGGCAGAGTGTTTATGATGCTTAGTCTGATTTTAGATACATATGCATGACTAATACAAATAACATGTATTACAAGTGACAGCATCGGAAATGAAATTTCTAGAAAGAAATGGCAAGAATCATTAAAATATCAAATAAATTTATATTTATAGAATAATATGATCTGTTTAGTTCAGATTAAGCTACCAAATATACTAGTAAAATTATGTGGTTTCTTCTTGATGTTTATTCTGCTATGTATTTTTGTACATATATTGTGATTATAGGTGGATGAATGTTCAGCTGGTGGTGATAGTGGAGCCGAAGAAGATGAAGATGATGCATCTTCTCATGGATCTAGAAGTAACAGTAGTAGTAGCAGTATAAGTGGAAGTAGTACTTCAACTGATAGCGGAGATGATAGTGGAGAAGAACATGGCACAAGTGGCAGTGAAAGTCATAGTTCTGGCGAAGAAGATGAAGATGAAAATGAGAACACAGAATACTCTGTCAAAGCGGAGAGTCCAGATACTTTGGTGCTGTCTGAAATTTCATATTTTATGGAAATACATTTTTGTTAACAAAAATTTCGTTTCTAGAAATGGGAAACATGTATTGCTGTAAACACTAAGATAAAATTACCACAAGATCTTTGCGAACATGTAGCTGTTTTCAAGGAATTTCTGGATTATCCTTATATTTGGAACGAATGCCTTACCGAAAATCAAAGAGAAGCTCTTTGCAACCTTTTACCAGCTTTCCCAAAAGACTGCGATGTAGAAGCTGAAACAGAGAAAACATTGCGTATGTTATTCGAACGTGAAAATCACAGGTTAGATGCAACTAATTATTTCCAGTAATTTTTTGAAAGAAATCTATCTTTTTTATAATATTGTTTTTATATTTATTTATATCAGATTTGGTGTAGCACCTTTGGATGCATTTCACAGTCATCTATCTGCTGGTCATTACCGCCCAGATATTAGAAGAATGTGTAGCTTAGTCCGTAAGGCACAGCAGAGAAGATTACTATTCGAGGAACGGAAAAGATCTTATGAACTAGCCAGTCAATTACTGAAATCTAGAGAAAGTTTGCTGTCTAACGCGTATAAGCAAGGTTTTTGTCAACCAGCGCAACGCACGGTGTCAAAGGTCCAATGGAGGAAACCAAAACCTGCTATGGGTAAGTTAAGCTTCTGCTGTGATTGATTGTAAAAAATTTTCTGGCTGTTTATACTTCCCCCACACTCCAGCCGTTTGGCAGAGAAGTATGTAGTAACTTCCGAGGGACAATACTAACAAGCAATGAACTGACAGTTGAAGAAAAAACGCAACTGCGCTATTTGGAGGAACTGAATGCACTGAGGACAGAGCTCGGAGCGAGCGCAAAGTTAGCGGCCGACACAACGTCCGAGAATGAAGAGAACTATCCGCACTATCAAATGTCCGGCGCTAAGCAGAAGAAGAAGAGACGCACTTTGGTTGGAGTTCAAGGATTGTCCATTCGGGGTTTGCAATTAGATCACGTGGATGAGTTTATTCGACCTGTTTTCTCCACGCTGCAACGAGCGGAATATGCCACGAATAGGTCTCTATTTATTCGCGAACAGACCGAGGATACGTATCGCGAAATGTTACTTGAACATAAAAAGAGAAGAGCTCGGCGTGATGTACGTGAAATAATTTTTTAAGAAATTAAGTTGTGTGAATAAGAAATTCAATCATATTAGGGTACTAATGTTCATCATATTTTTTTAGGTTCATCCGGAATTAAATACACAAGGTATCGCTCTTGCTGACTTAACTCAAAGAGCACAAATTGGACAGAAGCACAAAATATCAGTTGGCCCTACCATACGTATCACACCAGCGAAGAAACGTATGAAATTGGAGCAATCTCCACTTTGTCCACCGACGCCAAGATTAACGAATTCTAATTCGATAAAACACGAGAGTGATAACAGTGATTATTCTCATACGACGGATGAAAACAGACATTCCAATACATTGGATATAGATCATAGAATGTTAACGCCAATTAAGTCAGAACCCATAGATGCATACGAGATGCATCAGATGTCCAAAAAGAAGTTAAGTCCCATTACACCGAAGGTTAGCAAATCTTCCATGATAGTTACGCCAGAAATAAAGAAAGAGGTGGAAGACATGGAGTACGATGACATAAAAACGGAACTAAGTACGGGAGTGAACGAAGACGCCCCGTTAGAAACAGAAGAAGAAGAGGAAAACGATAAGAAAGAGCTTGATTTGGATAGCATCGACATGATGCAGCTTCCAATACAACTCGACGATGGAATTGATATATTGGATGATGTGAAGTGCGAAGATGAAGGAGTTATATCGATACCAGATAAAGAAATCGCTGTTCCATCTAATGAAGACGCTATCGACATTAATAATGGGGCAGAATTAATGCAGGAGACACATGCTTGTTTCTTCTCGCTATTAAGAGATGCATTTACCTCAAAAGGTGAATACAGAATGAGCACAGGAGAAATGAGGGATGCTATTACTCAGTGGCAAGGAAACCCCATTTCACCATTAAATGATTGGTATTCTCTGGCATCCTCTTGGCCAGCGTTGGTTCCATTGGCTTTAGGATTTCTTGCTGGGGAACTCACTTACTCTCAAGAGATCGGTGACCGACAAGAAAGAGAATCAGAACTTGTTCCCTATTTAGAAAACAAGGGAAATGGAGTCTACGCATGGATCGGAGCTGGACGAGACTCAGACTCTCGTCTGTCGGACTTATGTGCGAAGTTCTTAATGCACAAAGATTCACTAGGTCTACCGTCTGCAATCTCCACTTGCTCTCCAGTAGCTGTGAAGCAACAAAATCAAGTGCCTCAAGCTAGTAACAGCAACGTTAACAGTAATTCTGGAAGTGGAAATGTAAATTCGAGCGGCAGAGATAGTAGTCCAGCGATAGAATCGATCAGTGTCGATGGTGGATCTATCAATACTGTCGCAGAATGGGAGCCACCTCGTGCTCTGTGGCCCACAGAATGGAAGGTTCGACCATCCACGGTGGAAGAACGAGAAGAATTTAGGAGGCAGGAACGTATGCGTTATGCTGCTCCTCATAAAGCATTTACATATAGAATGCACGGTTATGCCTCCGTCGTAGGTCCGGTGAAAGGCATTTATCAACACAATGTTGGTATGTTTGATTATACAATCTTTTATAAAAAAGATATATGTGTATAATTAAAGAAATTATTATTTATATTATATTTAATTCGTATAACAGCTTCTGGTTTGACCAAAGCTCGTGGACATTCGTTGTTGGTAGCAGATCGGCCAAACTTTGTGACTATCTTAGCTTTAGTCAGAGACGCTACTGCAAGGCTTCCCAATGGTGAAGGAACTCGGGCTGACATCTGTCAGCTACTAAAAGATTCTCAGTACATTAGGGAACAGACAGAAAGTGATGATAAGGAAGGATACTTACATTCTGTCGTATCTGGAGCTTTGGACAGATTGCACTACGAAACAGATCCCTGTGTACGATATTACCCACGACGCAAGGAATGGCTATACCTTCATCGAGCTCGTTCAGAATCAGAATTTGGTTTGTACCTTATTGAAATGTATTATTCTTATGTTATATATTTCATAGATGACGTCATACATTTTCTTCTCTTATAGAAATGTATCATCAACAACTACAAGGTGTTGCAAAGAATAAGAAGAATGGTGGCAGTATGTCTCGAAAGGCACTTCCTCCAGTCATAAAACCGGCTAATGTTAATAAAGAACAATCTCCTAATAACAGTAAAGAAACTACACCTAAAAAAGAAAGAAAGGCCACATCCACTACTCAACCTGTTATTTCGAGGTAAATATCAAATTTTATCGTGTGAAAAATGTTTTGAACAGCATATCGATTGTACGCTTTTCTTTTTACAGAAAAGAGCAGAAGAAAACCGAGGAGAAAAATATCAATGATCATTCCGCTACAACAGAACAATCGGCTGTGGTCACAAACGTAGTGACAACAATCAGTACGCCAGCGACTTCAGTAATTTCTATGTCAGGTACCACTGTTCCGGTTACGTCTCTACCTACGTCTTCTACTTCTATTAGTACCATTACCGTAGAAAAGGATGTAACAACTAGTGACGTAAAACCACAAATCACTACAAACGTTCCAGCGAAGAAGGCAGCGAACATCGGTGGAAAACCGGTCGCTGTTGTAAAAACAAGTGCTCAAAGTTTACTACAATCGAATCAGCAGCATTTTCCGCATCATCAAATTCAAGTATCAACATCCGCTGGTCTACAAACTATTAGATTATCTGGACATTCTGTGCTACATTCTGCACAGCCTGTAGTAGCCAGCAGTGCTTCTAATGTAACAAATGTAACCACCAATTTAACCACTATATTGCCTCCTACTAAAGTACCAAGTCAACAACAACAACAACAACAATCGCAACAAACACAACAACAACAACAAACAATAGTGACTAATCAAGCGGGAAAAAGTATCTTGCAAACTGCTAATATAAAACAGCAACAATCTCAACAACAACATGTACTACCTGGAAAGACATTGTTAGCTTCTCAAATAAAATTGGTCAGTTCTGGACAGATCAAGTCGCTTCTTACGAGTCATGGACTTCAGGGTCAGACAATATTTATTAAACAATCATCGCCATCCAGTAATCAATCACAACAAATACAACAGCAACAATTAAAGGTACGAATTGTTCAAGTAGGTCATCATTTTTTATTTTAATAACTATTAATAGCTTTAACGATTTAATATATTCATGTAACTTTAGCAGCAACAACAACAGCAACAACAAA
This sequence comes from Bombus huntii, assembly GCF_024542735.1. NCBI lineage: Eukaryota > Metazoa > Arthropoda > Insecta > Hymenoptera > Apidae > Bombus > Bombus huntii. Next base: position 13,223,663 of record NC_066240.1, on the reverse strand, counting down.
TCCAACAGAGAGTTGTTACCAATCAACAACAATCGCTACAAACATCTGGTATGCAACGCATAATTGCGCAGATAGGAGGGAAACCAATCGCAGTACAGATTCAACAGTCACCGCATCAGCAACAACAGCAGAAGATATTGGCGAAGGTTCTAACCAGTTCTGGTAGTGGCCAGCTTATCTCGGTGGAAAATCTCCTTGCTCAGAAAGGATTGAAGTTGGCGACCACAACTGGCCACGCTAATCAACTCAACAGACAAGGGAAGCAGGTCATACAAACTCAGTATCAGGTATACTCTCAATTTAAATTTTTATAATTTCTAATTTTAATTCTAAATTAAATTTTTATGGAACATTTTCAATGTGGTGTTTAGGTAGTATCGCAAGCGCAGACTTCTTCAGGTCAGTCGAAGATCATAGCCAGTACGCAGCAACAACAACAGACACAGCAAGCACAAACCGTTCGGATGGTGACAGCTCAGTTGGCTGGCAAGCCAATAGTTTTAGCAAGTGGTAACAAAAACGTAGGAGTTGGAGTGAGCAGCGGTGGAAGCGTAGTACTTGGAAAGCAACAATCATCGCAACAGACACAGCAGCAACCTATCATTTTACCGAGTCAGTTACTTAACATCAAAACGTTGCACGGTTTGAAGGTGATACCGACTCCTGCCGGATTGAAAACTACGGGTGCAGCAGTCTACGCGCGAGTTATTGCTCCAACTACCATAACTTCGTCTCAATCGACGGGAAATCAACAGCAGACTATTCAGACGCAACCACCGAGAAATAACACCTACAGTACACCTTGACAAAATTGATGTCGCTGTCTTTTTTCATTTATCCTCGTTCCAACTTATTTTAATCTCTTATAATTCTGAATTTTCTGACGAACACACGATTTATATGTATAAAAACAAAACGTAAAAAATGAAGAAGAAACGAAAAGCGTAATAGATCAGTAAAGCTTATACATAGAATTGCGTTATGTTATGTACTATATTTTAGGTCAGGTAAAATGAAAAAAAGAAAATCGTGCAGTTTTTTCGACAGGTTGATCGGGATCAAGGCACAATGCTATATCAGGACATTTAAAATGAAAACACACGCGGTCGTGAAGATTTTTTTATATTAAGTGTCGAATTATTTACAAATGCATGGTACGATTTTAAATACAAAACCACCGTTTCTTCGTTCTCTTGTATCAAGAAGATTCTTGCAGCGTTGCATGTAATACATAAATAAAACTTATTACATAACGGTATCATTTAAATTATATTTTACAAGTTCTCTTTGTGCATCGTCTCTACGTTGTAGGAAAATTTAATTATGAAATACCTAGGCAGCAATAGCCACCGCGTCTTTGGTCCGTTTTCTGGTAAGAGGATATCATACGAAAGACATCATTACAAAAGTCATTGATCTATGTACAAAATTTCACGAAATACGAAGTATAGATTCATAGAAAAAGATACAGAAGAAAAAGCACCTGAACAAAAGGCGCATTTATGTTCACAAAGTTAAGAGTGCATGATGTTCGTTTAACTCAATATCCTCTTCGCTGTAGTGTCAACTTATTTCCAAAAGAAATGGTCCATATAATTATGTTTCCTCGGAGTTCCATATATCTTGGAATATGTCTATTAGATTGTTCACACCTATCAAGTATCCATCTTCATGATTTCCGACTTTCCACTCGGCATCGTGACAAATCCTTGGCAAATGTTGTGGTAGAGGTAACGTTTTAGCAAAATCAATCATCCAAATGCCAGCATTTTTGGTATCGTGAACGAACAACAAGCTAGACCCGACAACTTCATGCGAGGCAAAGAACGGCGATGCTTTCAGCGTAGTTCTAATCGCCTTTAGACGTTGGATATACTTGGGTACAGCGTGTTGATAGCCTTCCACGAAACGTCTCAGCGCCTCCGTAACCTAATTAATTAAAAAGCCGATTTTAAAATCAGATTACTATTATGATCTATCAACTTAATTCATTGGTAAGCTATCGACAAACCTGTTCCCGAGTCCTCGTCGTTTTGAAGTCTTTCGACGAACCTCCATGAGCAAGTTTAATACCTTCTACGCGGAAGCCTAACGTAGCTGTACTGGAAATCGTTTCACGCCAGACCATGTATCTTGGTTTTGTGACTCCTTGCACTCGACGTTCCTCAGCACTTGGTGCAGATGGGTCCACTTGTATCATTTTCTCGTACATGTCTTTTCGTAACTACATGGAAAAATTAAAGATTTGAAAAATTGAAATTGAGTTTCAAGAATTGAAGAACCCTGGTCCTGCTATTCTCCTCACTTCTTCATATTTTCATTGATCGTTCAGATATCTTCCTTGTTTTTCAAGTGCTTTATTTATAAAAGTTGTGGAATAAACAAAAGATAGAAAAATTATATCAAATATTTATATTTATATTGAATAGCAAAGTTAAGAAAAAGTATGTAAAGTATAAAAAATTAGGTAATTCAGGGAAAGTTTTAGTTTATCGATCGAACTTTGAAACTTTACTTACAATATTATTCGATGTTAATTCATATTAAATTAATATCATACCTTAGGTCTTTCTTTGGCTTTCGCAAGTTCCGATTCCAAATACGTCCTGACTCCAACTTTGCAATCCATCACACAAGGATGTTCAAAGTCTCCGAGAAGATCTTGCAGCTGCAAGTAAGAGGACACTACGATCCTCTTAGTCACATTGTCACCATTACCATCCTTTGGATGTGTTTCGCCTGCATCATGCTCCTCGACATTCCCTTCTTCTGTATCGTTTACATCTAAAACACCTTTGAACTCTGGAACGTACGGCCTCAATACGTCGTTCATTAACAGACGAAAGCAAGCTTCTTCCTGAGGGCAGAGTTTCTTTAGAATCGTCCCTGGAGTGGGCCCCGCTCTGAAGTTTCCTTGATGACCCGCTAGTTGGACCTAAAATTAATAGCAAAATTTTCTATTATAAACTTTTTAACACTAATTGTACTATTTACTAGTAGAATTTCATATCAGAATTGTTATTTAAAATATTAATTTATGAGTTTCTTTTCTGGCAAAAGGCCATAAGATAAATTGATGAATTGAGTAAATTTTATTTAGTTTCAGTTTTTTAATATTAACTGATAACTTTCATGTTTCAACCAATATCTGATACCAATTTTGAAGTATTTTAATTTCTTTCAAAGAACTTAAAAAATAGAAATAACTTACTTACCCATGGATACCGTTGTTTCTTGTAGGTTTGGAAAAAAGGTGTCCAGTGAACTATATTCCTAAGTTTTCTCCATCCTGACGACTGAAACAAAATTAAACGAGAATCTCATCAAAAAGCTCTCTTATCTCTTCCATCATCACTAATATTAAAATCAAGTTTCAACTTTAACCCAAATATCGATTCCAAGGAGACTTTATTGTTCAGTAATAGAAAGAAACATTTAGTATATCTGGAAGAACACAGTTTCCCGTCGTTACCTTCGACGTCTTTTTCTCATTTGACCTATCCGTGTGATCAGAATCCCATTCAGAGCTCAAATCGTCACCACTGCCTTCTCCCCATTCCAAGTTAATCTGAGGCACCTCTAGCAGCCTCAAATACTGCTGGTATCCTGAACAATTCTCCAAACAAGTCTCTTCCCTATTACTCTGACCTTTAATGCACTTGTTACACTTGGAACTCCTTTTATGATCCTCAACCCCGTTGCTTCTCAAGGATTTATCTCGTTTATTTCCTTCCAATTTCAAATCACTTTTCCCATTATCTTCGCATTCAACAAGGCTACCATTTTGTAGTCTCTCAACTATACAGTTTTCTTTCTTTTCATCATTTTTATCAACTTCCTTGTAACTATCAGTCTTAACTTCCAGCTGACCCAACTTATCCTTCTCAAAATCCTGGTTATCATAATTATCCTCGGATTTCTCTTCATTATGAGTCTGTTCTTGAGACTGAGAAAGTAAGTACGAAGGTGATGGACTTCTAGAAGAGGAAGGTGAGCGACGCTCGGCGATGCTCGAAGAGAATCGCCTCGAATGTCTTCTACTCCTTGACCTCATCATCTTCCTCTGAATTAAGGACTTCCTGTCGCATTCTTCAGGTTCCATGCAATCTTCCAGTGTCGATTTTGAGCAGATCACTATCTTTGGTATCGTTATTCTGTCGTAAGTCTTTTGCATCTTTAATTAAATCAATTATCAACGACGACGAAGAATTTATTTAATGTAAGAAATCTTCCTGCGATATCTTCTAAATCTTTCTATGTAGAAATAGTTGATGCCTCACCGAAATAAATTGTTTCGAAGGTGTAACGCGATAGAGGTGTACGGTGGATACTGACTTTGAAGAGATTCATGGTTCTGTCGTATTGTCAGAGGGACAATTCCGCAGCGGAGCGATGGTTGGACGTAAACAGCGACGTGTCCCAGTTCTTCGAATCCCGAATTGGATGCTAATGAATCGCGCGTCAATGGAAATTCTCGGAGGAGGCTTTCACGCCTTCATTCAAGGAACCTTTTACCTCGTCATACCTTTCTTCTTTTTTGCTTTGGAACGTCGTCTTTTTAAATATTTCATTAACTCGCAGCTTCTTTTCAAACACTTTCAAGGATAACTCTTCTTGAGAAATCTAAAATCTTTCGGGCGAATCTTCTAATTCTGCTTAGAATTTTTCTTTGAATTCCTCAAAGATATAGCAACTCTTTCTATAAGGTTTTCTATACGGTTCTATAAGGTTATTTTTTCTTCAACCTCAAAAAGTGTAATATTCTTCTTTTAAAAAATTCCTGCGAGAAAATCCAAAAATTCTGAAAGATTGTCCTCTACAACTTCCTTCAAATCTTCCCTTAATTAAGAATTCTCTATTAAGAAGGTTCTTTCTCAAGGGTCTTTTTAGTTGGACACTTTTTCTTCAACCTCAAAAAGTGTAATATTCTTCTTTTAAAAAATTCCAGCGAGAAAATCCAAAAATTCTGAAAGATTGTCCTCTACAACTTCCTTCAAATCTTCCCTTAATTAAGAATCCTCTATTAAGAAGGCTCCTTCTCAAGGGTCTTTTTAGTTGGACACTTTTTCTTCAACCTCAAAAAGTGTAATATTCTTCTTTTAAAAAATTCCTGCGAGAAAATCCAAAAATTCTGAAAAATTGTCCCCTACAACTTCCTTCGAATCTTCCCTCAATTAAGAATTTTATTCGAATTCTTTAATTCAAAATTCTCTGCGAATTCTCGTCTAATTTAAAGGAACCTCGAGAAGAGATGATACATTTGCCAGTGTCTTAGTGATTTTCTTCGAGTCTGTAGAATTCACTGAAATAAAAAACGTTTCGACGGTCAGTGATTATCCCCGATATAACTGGTAATCATCGAGACACTTTCTCTCTTTTTTAGCCAGTCTCTATTCCGCGCGTCACGACGATGACGAACGCGCCCATGATGATCGTTCCTCAGGGCGATCGAATCGTGCCACGCGGCCCTCGGTTAATTGGCAAGCGATTCGATAACGGTAATTATCTTAATCACGAGCTGCGGTCGAATCGAAACACCTGGATCGACTGGTAGCCCCGTCGTCCACCCACGTTGTGGCCTCTTCCTCGAGACGAAGGCGAGCTGGAAAGCGAGCCGATGCGTGTGCCACTTTTTTATACCACTGCTTGTCCGTTACACGAAATTCTTCGTCTGGTCGATGCACCAATTATTCTTCAATTTAATGCTAGATTAATTTTAAACGAGATTTCCAGCTCTTCTTCGTTTCAATTAGTCCTTCTCGGTAATCTCTATTTCTTTGATCGATTTTTAATAGGATTTTGTTAATAGATTTCTACCTCTGTTTCGTTGACTCTCACGAGGAAGTGCAACAAGCTCTTATTTTTAAAATAATGACTACTTGTTTCCAATTTTATAGAAGTATCATATAGTGTATTTTGCTGTTTCTGGCGAATTCCTGGAACGATTCCAAGGAAATAATCTTTATTGTTTACAATAATAATAAACTTCAAGAAGACTTGTTCATGGCAATTGTTATTTATAAACACACAGATTTATCTTCTGTATATTTCTTCGATAATCACCTCAGTCTTTCAGAAACAATTCGTCCTTCACTCGAATCAATCGAATAAAGTCTATTTGCAATTTTATACTTCTACCAATTACAATTATGTTTATAATCGAAAAGAGAAAGAAAATTACAGTTGCAATTTTCTATTGTTTCCTGTTACGCTTTAACGTATATCTATAAACTTTCTATAAAATTATCATCCTTCGGTATCCTTTGCACCAACTTCTTATCCTTCGCATCTAGCTAATCTATGCTTCGATACTTGTCGTCTTGCTCTTTCATATATAACTGAGACTCCTTCGAGTTCTAAGAATACTTTTCATCGACCGACCATATGACGCAGTCTACGTAATTAATTAATGACGCAAATAAATCACATAATTAATTCAATCAGGTGACAGGGCAGTGTCTGAAGAGGCGGAATTATTAAACGAAGAAAACAGTTGTTTACAGAGGATTTACAGTCCAGTCACTGTGGATAAATAACCGTACGGCTACGTTTGTCGAATTTCAACGCATCTCACGAGTAATCGTCGCCGTTTACGTTCCACAATCAACCGATTATGTAATATCACTGTAAGCAAACGTGACGCTTTCCAGTCGTGATACATTCACGCAAGCGGAACGCCGTGCCGCTTCGGATTCCTCGCGTTACTCACATGCTTCTGTTCCCTCGGAGGAAGAAATTATTGTAGAATCGCGGATAATTTATTATGGATGATCATCCTCTTTCTCTCATTGATCCATTCGTTCATGACAGTGTTTACGAAGATACATCCGGATATTTTTCTTTTGCATTGATTGTATAGGAAATTCTTTGAAATCCACAGCTATATCTGGAGGTTTCCTCTTTCAAAGTATCGTAGGTATAGTAGGTGCGATAGTTTGAAGATTAAAGATATTTCTCCTCTTTATTAATCTTTTAGAATTCTTGACATTTTAAAAAATTCAAATGTTTGCGATACGTTGCTTCCAAATTGAATCTGTAGTTTTTTTAAAAACCAAAGGTTTCTTGAAAATCTTTGAAATTCTGTGAAAATATCTGTAACAAGCTCCTTCTCCAAAATGAATATAGAATTCTTCGAAATCCAAAGATCTTTTCTCTCATTAATTCTTCAGCATTTGCTGAAGCTGTTCTTTCAAATTAGACACGAAATCCTGAAAAATTCGATGAAAGTTGACTTATAACCAATCTGAATAATACCACAGATTTATTCATTATCCATTCCTTTAATATTCATGCGAATTAATGTGCAAGAAGATCATTCATTAGGAGATCACCTTTCTTGGTTGATTACTTGGAACGTCGAGATAGGATAGTGGATCGAGAGCACGTGCTTCGCCTCTATCAGCTCTTACATAAGAGGAATTATAGTGGCGTTTCTCTGGACCGTATTACCTGGTGAAAATTATCCACACGAACCTCAAGGCGCATCCGGTCGCAAATCTATGAAACCTCCGATTGTTAGTCCGATAATTGGTCTTATTTTCTCACGGATACGTGATGCAACGATCGTTCTCCAATTCTTCTTCTCTATTTATCCAAGCACGTTCGACTCATTCGTAGATCTTCGCGAGGAACGTCACAAACTTACAAAGTATCTGTTCAAAGTTAATTCGGTAAAAAAGTGTTTCAGGATCTATAAAAAGAACGTAGAAGATTTTTAATAATCTTCGAGTGTTTCAGTTCACCAAATCCTTAGATAGCTTCAATAGTTTCTTCAAGTTCTTAAAACCGTATTACCAAGATACCTTTGATAATTTATCAAGCGTGTGAAAATATCTCTCTTAGAATAAATCTCTTCGCTTAACTTCCTTCGGATCCCTCCACTTTCAAGAGCATCAACGTCTACTAACTCTTCCCTTCGTCGATGGAAATTCCAACGTACGCACTCGTCGAACGATGAATGAACAACAGGTAGCTTCGCAGCGTTTTCACTTTCTTAACAGTGTAAATCAGAATGACGTAATCCATCAGACGATCGTAGGCGAGAATCTTAAATTTCCTCCTCTGTTCCTCCACTTCCAAATGCTTCGCTATTTCTTGATTCAAATTTCAATCCAACGAACGACGAACAACAGATGAGTCTGCAACTTCTTCCCAACAGCATAATTACACTCTATTTATAGATTTTAATAATCTATTATTGAGTACACGTATACGAATATGTAAGTATATGTGCACAAGTATACAACTAAAAAACATGTAGAATTCTTTCCTTTAATTGCTTCTTCCAGATTACTCCGTTTTCACAAGCATCATCGTGTACTAATTCTTCTCTTTGCTGATTAAGACTTCGATCTACCGATCCAGCGATGAACAACGAATAACAGATCTTCTCCTACGTATACTTGACCACTGCACGTTGAATCATCGTAAATCACGAAAAACAATCAACGGTGTAAAAGCGTCTCGATATCGATCTCGAGTCAAGGTATTGCAATCTGTTTCCTGAGACCAGGAACAATATTCGCGAACGCTAGAGACGGGTGGATTTTTAATTCGTTGATGTAAGCGGTTACCGGACGAGTCAAGCAACTTTTTCTTGTTTCGAGGCGCAAATTCAGCACGGCGGCGACTCGAGGAGAGTACAGCCGACTCGACGACGATCGAAATGCGTCATCGACTAATTAACTGACGTTCGCGAGCGTCATTAGCGTAATTATCAGGAGTGGACGAAACGCTGGGGCGATCCAGAGGTCGGTGGGCCTACACGGTTCGCCGGAAGTCAACGTTCTCTAGCGTTTGCTTTGCGTTTTTATCGTTTCTATGGATAATTTTAATCCTTTCACGATCAACGTTGTATGCAGGATGGCCCGTAAACTGGCGATAGGATTTGAATACAACTGGCTGATTGTACGTGAAGGATGAAGTCGAAAGTATAGGATAAAATGTTTGCATATGACGTTTCGTTTCTGAGAAAATCGAGTTTGCAAAATTTACGAAGTATACTTGAACTTGGCCAGATACAGACTGGATATGAATAAACGATCAGCAGGAGATCATTACACGCGCGAAAATAAGTCAAAATTGTGAAATGAGATCTTTCCGTTCGAGCCGTCATTTTCCAGAAAATAATATTTCAACGTATTCCGTTAAGAACTGGTTTGGTACGCGTGCGTGCTACATTCTTAAATTTATCTTTCTCGAAAAGAAAGCATCATACAAGGAAAATTGTATTCCACGTTTTCAATTTATTTTCACATTCCGTTCAACTCCTGTCGGGATACAGCCAAGTTTAAGCATATTTGTCAAATTCTCAAACTCGACTTTCTCGATAATGAAACGTCGTATGAAAGAATTCTATTTTATATCTTCATATCGTTATTCTTCGTAGAATCACTCTGCTCGCAATTGTACCATCGGTTACGTACCACCTTGTATATTCAATATTGTATTTTAATAAGTCATTAATTAGCCAAGCCATAAATACGTCAGATGGTACTAAATTTAGTGTATTATATCTCCTCTGCAAAAACATCTGAAAAAATATTCTTTTATTATTCAAAACTAATAAAGAAGACATTTTTTCACAATCGAAGGAATAATTCGGTCCTGAAAAGACTTTCGATCACTGCTGTCGAAACTCTCCTATCTGAAGATCAATAGACTTCTTTAATTTTCTTTCAAAGTGTTCTTGATTGGAGATTCGAATTTTAGAATTATATTTAGAGAGGGTGTCTTTCAAAAGCATTGTGGATATTGAATAACATAATATTGAAACTCTCTTTCTTTAAAGATCCTTTGGGTAATTCTAAAATTATTTATAATTACGTAGAGAATAAATATTTAATTAGAAAAGAGATCGATTATTTGGAGGAAGTTTAAAATACTTAATACGTATCCTTACAAGAGAGAACAGTGTCTAAATTCTTCTTCTTTTGAGAAACTTGAAAAATCCAGTTATCGGATGAGAAGTATCTACGATGTCTGGAGAAAGAAACGAGAATGAATCGTAATGAAGATGATCGTGAAATATTTGCATATATTCGTATCCTTTTGCTTCTTATTTCTCCATTTCCATCGATTCTCTTCGTTTTCTCGCGAAAAGCTTCTTCCACATAAGTGACGCATTAAACGAGTGCAATTGATTTTAAACGAGACGTTTAATTATTCAATTTCACGTGTTCAACGATAAACGTTCGAACGATGAATTCGCGTACTCGGCGTGTCTCGTACGATTGCGTAATGATCGCGTAGAAATTGGGTCTCGCGTTCGAGCACGCGTAACGTTTATGGAAATTTTACGATATTCATAAATTCATACGCGCTTTATTATCAGGGTTAAACGCGCATTCGCTTTTTCTGTCTTTCAACCTCTCCGCTTCGTCATCTCATCGAAAGCTAATCCGCTTCGTCGTCTCTGTTTTAAAAGAAGCATCGACTAATCCTCTAAGTGTTTGGAATTCACATTCATCGATGAAGATGAGTTTGAATGGGATCTGGAATTTTTGTACGATTATACTTGTGATAGGAATTTTTCATGGATAAATGAAAATGAAAATTAGAAGAAGAACCTTTGATTATAGTTTTCCCCTTTTCCAAGTTCCATAGACCTTTGTTTCGTCGTTTCTTTTCTCGATTCGCCAACTTCGTCGCTTCTCTTTCAGGCAAAGCATCGACTAATCCTCTAACTTCTTGGAAGTCAAATTCATCGACGAAGATGAGCTTGAATGGGATCTGGAATTTTGGAATTTGTAATAGGAATTTTTCACGAATAAATAGTAGTAAGGAAAATAATAGAAGGACAGAAGTCAAAGAAGAACGTAGGATCAAGATTTTAAGAAGAAATAAGTTGGATGAATCTGATCCAAAAATAAGAGACACGCGTAGTAAAGGATTTGCTTTTAAAATAGATTATAGTCATAGATAAGAACGCGTTGGTTATCATAATGAATTGGTGAAAATAAATGTTTCTGAAAGTTTAAAAAACATTGAAAAGATTAAGCTACTTCTGCTGAAGGAATAAAAATAAGAGACTAACTGTAAGAAGGAAGATATTCTTCTAGAAGAAAAGCAAATAAAGAAGAATACGTAGTATATCTAGAAGAAAGAAAGAAGAATATTTGGAACGACGATTTGGAAGGACTTCTTCGGGAGTTTTGAAAGAAACGGAACTGAGGAAAAGCTGTATCGAAGAAGAAATAAAAAGGCGAAGAAACGAAAGCGAGAAACCCTTGACCCAGATGCTATACATTTAAAAAAATACTCGATAACGTGGTCCAAGGCTCGTACGTCGTGTAAACCACTTGGATTGGTAAAAATGGACAATTAAATGGCTATACGACGATGTCTGGATAATAAATTTTACTTGCAGACGAAAACTAATTTAAGATAAGTTCGACCTAAATAACCAACCATATAAGAAACTCCGTATATTGTGTCACTACTGTGAAAGCCGTGTTCAGAAGTTAAAAAAAAAATTATCTGTACTAAAATACTATAAGAACATGCTAAATATGGACATTATATCTATTCTACGCCTTAAAAAAAAAACTTTCGCGTCAGTAACGCTGATTTGCGTCACGAACTAGATTCAGCCCTCTCAAACTTTGCATTGAGAAAGTGAATTATGCTTTTAATTGCCACATACACCAACGCTTTCTCGCGTATCATATCATATAAATAGAATTATTATCTCAACTATAGAGAATTTCTGATTTAGGCTTGAATTCAGCCTACAAACGTTCTACTCGGAATTATACTAAAAATAACAGTAGATCCCTACTTTTATGTCAGCTAGGCGATCCAGCAACGTTTACTTCCACCTGCAGATGGAACATTTTTCCAGCTTAATTGGCCAGAACGCGACAGAATTCGACTCGACTATGTCGGCATTCCTCTTTTGAAGAAAACTAGAACGCGATCGAATGGCGATCGATTAGGTAACGTAAAAGATCGAAAAGGGAACGGCTGTTAATTGAGGCTGCACCGCCTCGTTGGGACCACCAGCCATGCTCCTTCTGCAATTGCAGAAACTCGGTGAACTTCGGAGAAAAAGTCAGCCGACAGAGGTGCAACCAGGGACTTGCAAGAATTTAGGCCTTAAGCCTCGTTCAAATTAGTCGAATGACTTCTGTTCAAGTTGTTTCAGCTGACTTCGATAGTATACCTAATAGAAAATAGAAAGGAAGTAAGTTATAGTTATGTTGGATGTATGTAGAAATGTTGATTATAATATGAATTATGCTTACGAACATGACAGAAATGTTATACATACAAAGTGTGAGCGAATATAAAGTTGAAGAGAGATTCAATTGCTTCAAAACGACAAGATCAATCCAATATCAGTATTTTATTTCAAGGCAGGAAATTGGAAGAACCTCAACCTTGTTTGATACTTGGAGGCACATTTCTAGTCAAACGAGACAATAAGTTTATATTTTAATAAAACGTTTCAAGTTGCTTGAAATCAAGTAGCTACGATACAATAAGAACGTTGAATACAGAATTCAGAGACTGTTAGGATACTTGAAGTCAAATAAATGTACAGCATCACACTGATGATGGGATTTGAAGTTTTCGAGTGGCTTGAATTTAGGTAACTTGATTCGTCTTAACGAGGACTTAGTGTTCGTCGAAGCAAACAGGATTGGTCAATCGGTTTTCTAATCGATCATCCGGCTGTCCATGGGCCTGCATTTAATTACCCGCCGAATTGTCCCTAGGCATACGAAATGAGAGTGAAACCGATATCGATTGATTACGAAATTACTTTTTCATCTATAGATCAAAGATACCTCGAGGCGACTATTATTTATTTAAGAAGAAATATCATTGATCAATGAGGCAAAATTCAATTTTATAAAATTCAATCTTACAAGAGATATGAGAATTCTTCCTTGGCTCATTTTAGTCCACTGCACGCTTATAGTAAATTGCTCCTAGTTAATTATTGGATGACTTGTGTATCAGTCCTTCTGGTTATGGTATGATTGAGAGCTGCAGAATGGCAGTGAATAGGCGGTAATTAAAAAAGGAGCGGAGACAAGCCTGGAGGGAAGAATCGATCAAGAAGAGGTCGACTGTGTCAGCTGAAGTTACGTTTATAGAAAAGTATTTGAATCACTTTCACAACTACGTATCACAGCAATAACAATAAAGGTAATACGTACAACATATTACTCAATACAAATTTGTTTATAATATTAGTCAACATAAATTTCCTTAGATCTTAGTCTTCTCACCAGTATACATATAACTATAGTATTTAACATAAATCTTTGTGTTAAAAGAATTTCCATAAATTTCTGAAAGTTGCATCTTGCTGCAAAAAATTATACAATATTCTTGCTCCTTATAGACCAATTTACTAATTGTAATTTTTATCTTAAGGATCTCAAAAGAACCTGTTCCTAAAAGACATACCTTTTTCCTATCAACCACTAAAGGACTCCTTTGATAATCATCGACGATTCCCAACAAGCAGTCGTCGCATCTGCAATAAAGATTCCCACTGGAGGCCGAATCGCTAGATAGAAATGAATTATAGGTGCTGGCACTATTTTGACTGTCCATGGAATCTGTCCTTCTTAAAAGGAAATTCTTCTTCTTCCCTCCTAGTCGGGCATCAGTCTCACGATCATCTTCGTGAAAATTTTGCTTCTCGATTTTCGCCAGAAGAATCTGTTCCATCAGGTTCAGTGTCGGTGGTGTGAATAACGTAGGCGATACCGGCGTCATCGAAGCCTCTTCTTTCAAATTCTCGGCTTCGTTCTTCTTTTCTCGATCCATATTAATGCCTCGCGGTGATCTATGTTGCTCATAAGTTCACTTCGCTCGGACTAATCTGCAGGCCTTCAAATATCTTCACAATTCAGATTTCTCTTGCTTTTTTGTCGCACACATGCACGCCGGTTGAAGAGAGAAAGATTATATCTCTTAGTTTCAAGTTTCGAAGTTGCACTCTGAATTCTAGAACTAAAAGTTTCTTAGATACTAAATCTTTGTAAAGCGAACATTCAGTAGATTCGAAGTACACTGGATTCTCTTTAATCCTAAATTATTTGGATCCTGAGTCTTTCGTAGTCCTATATCGTTTGGAATCTGGATCTTCCCTAATTCCAAATTCTCATTTCGATTCTACATTCTCTTAAATCCAAGATTATTTGGATATCGTTGAATTTTAAATCCCATAGCTTCCTGATTCCTTTGAAACAAATGAATAAATCTTCCAGACTTTAGGTCCTCTTGTACTTGGAATTCCTTGGCTCTCTTAAATTACAAATTCCTCGGATCTTCAATTCTTTCCATTCTCTGCATCTTCCATGCTATAGATCTTCCTGATCCTGCTCCAAAGAATTAAAAATCCAATCTCCTTCTAACTTCGGGGTCCCCTTACATCTATAATTCTCTACTTCTTGATAATTGAGAAGAAAGGATAAGAATATATAAATATACTTCAGGACACTGGTAACAGACTGGTAGAGCTATTGATCTAATCACAGTACCGCACCATTTATCCTGGGAGACAGCAGCCTTAGTCACGGTTAAACGTTTCATTAATCCACACCACGAACCAGTTCACATCAGGTGAACAATGACTAGTCCGATCCCTTTCACCATTCTGTCATTCACGACCACCTGCCAACTTTTGTCACCGACCTGTTGTAGTATTTCTTCTCTCTAATGATACATCTCATCGTCGACCTTGACGCGACCAAGGCTTTGATTAGTGCCGCGTGAGAGTCACTACGAAGATCAGTTTCTACCAGACTGTTATTCATCGCAATCGAGACTCTACTAAACTCTGGACAACCAAACAACTCTGAACAACTATTGAATTACAAAATGTCGCCGTAACTCGATACGTCTTTTACATAACATGACTCGATTAAACGCAATTAAAAGGAATATTCGAGAAAAAAGAAACTTCAAAAGCTGCAAAGAAGAAGAGACCTCCGGAGAAGACTGAATTTAATCCTTTCACGCTTGAGCGAATTTGCTACGCATAACTTTAGCAAATTATTAGCTAACCGAGCGGCAAATGTATATGAAGACGATACAGCAAAAGCAAGATAAATATACATTTGTCGGTTTTCTGATTTTTATATCGCTTTATGTTTTAACAGGACTTATTGTTGAAAAGGAAATCGATTTACTTTACTATGCGCAAAGATATGTTAATTTTTAAAAAATAAGTAACAAATCCAAGGAGTTTTCTATAAAATTAATATTGTGGAATGACTAGCGTTCTGACAATCTGTATTGTAAAATATTCATCACAGTATATCGAATTGAAAAATTGTCTTTCTATAAAAAACAGAAGATGTGACTTATCATATTTCTTCGCAGAAGTCTTCATTTGTCTTCGGTAAAACTGGCTTTGATTTCAATGCCTTGTGTCTTCGTCCGAACACATGTGTCTCCGTTATTGATAATTATTACAGAAACAATCCTCCTTACGAAATAAGCGAAGTTCAATGTTGAAAACCCTGCTTCGTCAAGTGCAATTTTACTTTAAGGTTTCTCTTCCTCCTGAGAATTCTCTGGGAATTGTTTTCAAGTTATTGACAGAAGAATATCCAATAACTACTATTGATATCAATGACGACTTTACTTAACAATGAATTAGAAGAATAAAAGAAAAGCACGAGGACATGGAGGATCGGGAACAGCGTGCTCGAGGCAGCCCCGGTTGCACAGTTTTCCTCTACTGACCCGAATTGACCGCTTCCTGTTACAGTAGTCTCCATGATATAGCGTGGTTCTAAATTGAAGCTCCGATTCATGCGGTATCGCTCACGGCCGCTCACAGTATTCTGCTCATTTTAGTGGGGACTGAATCAAGGCTAAGGTACAGGTCATGATATCCTAACAGAAGTCTCTCCTCCCTATCAATTAAAAAACGATACAAAGGCATAAAATAGAATTTCTAGCAATTAAATCAAGAGAAACGTTCTAGGGATAGAAGAATTCGATAAAAGAACATTAAAGAGAAAATTTCAGTGAAGAAAAACATACAGAATAATGGCATCAGAAGCAACGTCAATAGTAGAGAAAACAAACGCCATAAAAGAGATAATTTGCAAGAGTTACAAATAGTGTTTAACTTCCTCTTCGTTTCGAAGAAAATTACGCTTGTTTTCGTCGCCAGTGTTCGGATGAATCGACTAGGTGAATCGGCTGGACAGGAAACGAAAGGTGTATAGTTACATCCTCTCGTTACCGTCCTCTTGCGTAATGAGCCAGTATTCGATTCGCTGATTGACGTAATAATGTGTTTGTCTAGCTCCTCGACACCGCAAATATCTGTCTATCTCGCTTCGAATGGAAAAGACTTGATTTCTCGAATTCTCGGCACGTGTGATCATAGATGATACTTGAAATCACTTGAGACACTGATGCACGAGGATTTCGAGAAACGAACGGATACAAAGGAATTCGATCAATTGATCAACATTCTAGAATTCGTAAGATGAACTGGGATAGAGATCCATCGAATTTTCTTCCGCTTCAACGTTAATCTTTAATAGTAAAGAAAACCGAAGATACGAAAGCTAAATTACAAATGATAATTTGACTTGATTAAAAGACATTTTGCATACTACGATAAAAACACAGAAACAGCTAAATCAAGAATATAGGATGTGATCTCTCTGATCCGAGCTCTTTGACTTTCCCGATGTTGTCCATAATATTAATCATTCGCTTGATTGTTTTGTTACGCTTTTTTGTGTGCTTAGAAACCGATTGCACGATGTTGAACTATTATAATATTGGTTTCTGCCAAACTACGTCATTTGATGGCCATAAAACTTCCTTGCGAATTATACTTTAAAATATTAGACAAACTGTCATCTCCTCGTTCGTCGAATAAGATGAATAATCGCTAAACCTCCAAATAAAAGTTTAAATGCCACATACGAAAGTAAAAAAAGGAAAATAGAAATAGAAGATAAGTATTATCGCGTGCCTTGATATGGAAACGTCGCAATTGGCGACTCTCCTATCAAGCCAACTGATGATAATTCGATCGAACAAACGATTAAGGTTTGTCTGGTGATTTCTAATCTAACATAAAGATGGATAAGGAACAGTGTAGAACAGCTGTTCAATAAATATCCACTCACGTCGACGAACGGATAACTATCAAAGAGAAAACTATTCAAAACCGTGAGTTACCATTAAAGGAATTCGATGGCCATTTGATACATGCAAAATGACGTTCCACTTGAACGTACTAGTTTAGATCTGTACGAATCTTCTATTATCCAAATGACGATGAGTTTCTTTGTTGATATCTTCATAATGATAAGGACAACAAATCATTTGATTTTGTCGCTGTTATCATTTTCTAAGAGGCAATATTTGGAGTTTGTTGTTGTCAACAAGGATCACGTGCGTTCCTATTTCTGGGAAAGGAAAATATAATAAGAAAAGATCGTTCATGATTTGGGTTTGGATAGATAGAGATATAATGATTCTTACATGAATTTCACAACTTTTACGATATCTTCCATTTATACCAATAATGCCACTCTTCTCTTCTTCTTGTAGAACACATTTCTGTATGAAGAATAAAAAGTCAAAAGAAGAGTAATTGTTTAGGTACGTTTGTGGGGACAATCCTATTCCATATGAAATTCCAAGGGGAATTCTTCAAGTAAAGGGAAATTCCAGCAATAAAAAAGCTTTGCTTGAGCAAAAGAAAATGAAAATCAAACCAGGAGATGCTCAATGTCTGTAGGTATTAAAACCAAATTATAAAAATCAAATTTCAAATGTAGAAAATCTATAATTGGTATAGTAAGTTATTAATCAAGAAAGGAAGATGTAACAAAAAGGAGGAAAGAAATGAAATTGATCTTCGACAAACAGTAAGTTACCGATCAAAGCAGATGAATGAATTCGAAAAAAAGAAGAGAAGAGAAATGAAAAAAGGATCAAGACAGGTGAGTTGTGAGCGTATATGATTTACTTTCCCTCGTGGAAAGGTCAAGCTACGGTTTCGCGACCGGAGGCAGGACGAACTATCGCCTTTTTCGGGTCAGCTCGCGAGAAGCAGTGAATGTTTCGAAAGCGACAGGCGGCTGCAGAATTTACAAGCGCTCGCGATATTATTTTCAGTCACGGCTACCGAGATGTTTTATTCATAACGCGTTTGACACAGTCTCTGCGCCCGCACGGATTTTTTTTTCAATCGGACGGATCTCTCGTGGCCGTCTTCCCTATCTTCGATACATTTCTGATATCCACGTCGATAAAACAACAGTCTGATAACGTTCTCATCGGTGATTATTCAGAAGATTTGACAACTGGCTCCATTAATCAATAATATAGGATTCCAATGAGATTCCGGAGGATTCTGCAAGGAATTAAAAGTGCGAAATTTAAAAACTATTGTCTAATAGCTTGGAAATGAAGTAATTTCGAAGGATATAGAAATAAGTTTTTGTGGAAATTTAAAGATAAAAATAATATTCGCTAGACTCAGTTTAGAAATTTTTGAAGTTCTAGTTAGTTGTTTCTTTAAAAAATCTTCTTGAAGAAGAGATGGCTCGAGGGATTTCTCAGACATTGAATTATTAATTATAGCCAGCTTGACCGTATCATAGACATCTGAAATAAGAACCAAGAATAAATAAACATTGGCCTTTATCTGTTCTTATCTCCTTCTGGATCAATTCATGGATTTACATGACTGGACAATATTCGTCTATTCCGTAACAGTTAAATATCACTGAATTCTTCTACTCGTTTTTCTGGGTCACCTTCCACGTAGAAAGTGTGACAGATACAGGTGCCGCATTAGAATTAGACTCGGTACTCAATAAATATACAATTCCTATATTTTACAAAAACATTCAACAAATTTTAGTATATCTTTCAATTATATATGGTCGAAGATACTTTTCTGAATTTCACACGATATAAATCATACAAATTGTAAAAGGCTTTTCGCAAATACCTTGTGACAATCGTGATCGATATTCCTAGGAAAAATTTCCTTAAAGCTGATGTTTATCTCATCTGCAGGATTGACTCTCAGCGAATGTACAGAATATTTTCCACACTTCACGTTTCCACAACGTCGAAAGAGTTTCCTCGCGTGTGAAAATATACGAATACAACTATTGCCGCACAGAATCTTCATTGTAAACAAGAAATACGCTGGTTCGCATAACTGGTTCCGTAGCTCGTAAATAAGAAACTGACTGTGTGCTTGACATCGATTGCAAGACTGTGAACACGTTGCATGGTTTTATCGCGTGGCAATTTTTCGATAATTTTTTTGATTCGCCGAACACCTTCTGAGAACTAGATTCTTATCAGATGACAAGAGATCGCGGTGTCTAGCGCGAACAATATAAACTACTAAGCTTTGTTGAGTGACAACTGAATGAAAAACCTATACAAATAAACCTTTATCTTTGTTGTTTCTTTTTCCTGAGAACCACTTGTCTTAAAAACAATCGTCCTGCTCTGGAGTAAAAGATAACACAACGAGTAATTGGACAACTTTGTTGTTCCCCGCTTCTAAACGTACAACTTGTAAAGAAAAGTTCTCGTTACATAAACGAAGAACGATTTTAGTAGCTGTCAGAAATTGGAAAGATTGTAATTAAAGAGGTTTATGTCTATAAAATACATTCTTACAGAAAAGACCTCCAGAGTCTCAACAATCCAATAAAGTTCTCAAAAACGATGAATAGCGCAGACAGAAAATGATCTTCGTCTCCCACCCGTACAAGTATACTGTACCATGTGGCGCGTTAAAAATATCCAAAATGCCTCCTACTTGATTTCATCAGGCTCACATATACACACGCGATATCTTAGGTTTATTTAAACTCCTCCTGCTTGAAACGCATCCTCTCCTATGTACTCATCGAAACAATAAACTGCTGCTTCACTTTCACTGGAATTCTATTTTTCCTGCTTCTCTTGTGTCACTTTGCGACTTCAGAAACTCGCTGGACGCTTCTTTCTGTAATTACAAACTTTTCAGAAAATAGAACGAAGGCAAAGCAATATTTATGAGCCATTAGCGATGACGACTCTGTTTCGAATCTCGTGGATGAAATCGCGCGCCTCACACTCTGACGATGATAATCAGTATAGCAAGTATACCGCGGCTGACACTGGCCGATAGAACCCTTGGAAACCGACGCTACCGACTGACTAACCGCTATCACTGATTCCAACTGAGCTGACTGACTGTCTGATCCCTGTTACCGCGGCCAGTCGAATGCTGGCTGCCTGGAGAGATATCTTGCACCTTTACAGCTGAATGCACGCCAGCACAGAATAGAACGATATTTAAAAGTAAAAGTTCCGTGCCGGTTCTTTGAACACCTTCGGGATGCGTTGTCTTCTTTGTGATTCTCGACGACGAAGATCTTGTGAAGGAAATTGAAGATACGTTTAGTGGAAAATAAAATTACTGAAGAGATCGCAGGTGTAACATGAGAGTTTAGAAGAAATATCTTCGAAGAACTGTATGATTGTTTAGAAAGTTTGATTTAAATCGGGAGTGTAGATTTATGTAATAAACAGATCCAGTTTCTTGTCTAAACGATGAATCTTCCACGTGCTCGAGGAAAGGTGTTTATGAACCGTGGTGTTTATGAACCGTGGATTTTTACATCAATGTTGGTGTTTTTAGAACATCGTTTTTTTTAAATACCAGTTGAATCATGAAAAACATCTCGGTAGAACATCTACGAATGTTCTTGTATTGACCCAGTAACTTTGTCCAATATGAATTCTTCGAGATAAATTTAGTAAAGTATTTAATTACATTGAATACCTTGCAGATAATTTTACATTCCTAGAAATCGTAAGAATTTTATATGTCTACAATTTTATAAACAGGGAATGAGGAAAATAGTGACTATAAGAGATACGTTCCATTCGACTATGTCTTGGCATAGAGCGAACATCGATTGCACCTACGCAAAGAATGCACAAAGCGAGCGTACACGTGCATAACACGGTTTGTAAACTCGATGATCCGTATGTTGAATGAGTAGGTAGATAAAGATAAGTATGCACATTTGTACGTACAAAGGAAAGGCATGCATAACAGATTCCAAGAGAAAAGAACGCGTAAAAGAACGTTTCTCCAGCTGCCACATTCTTGCGTCCTTCGTCGACAGGAATAACAATTTGTAATCATCGAAGATGCCACGCTTTACTTATCTTCGAAAATATATCGATTTCCTAAAAATATTTCAAATTCTTTATCTCTCTTACGGCAGAACAATCAATCCTCTCAACAAAGTTCAAAAAAAGGAAGAAAAAGGAGACAAATGCAGATTAAAAACAGGAGAATGAAATATTGTTGAAGAGATATAAACAAATGGAAAAAGTTGATGTCTGTGCAGGCACATTGTCAGTTCATTAAAGTTTCCTACATACTGAGACGAATTCCATTCCTCTCGACGAATGAATAGTCCGTTTGTTCGCAAACTGGAGCACAAGAAGCATGGCGTTGCGTAAGATAAATTACGTGTTTGTTCACAGAAACGACAATGTATTGGTAGTGATGATGTGTCGCGAAAAACATAGTCTTTTTCCTTCGGTCTAACATTGAAATATTTATACACCTGGAATGGAAGTATGTCAAAATGACGAAGATAGAACAATGGGTTTCCATAAATTCTATTTATTGATTTTTCACTTTTTCTCTTCTGCAATTTATATTTTTCGCAAAACAGCTCCAACTATTGGTATATAACGTACAACCTTCTTTAAAAATCAGTTATGGCGTAGAAACAAATTTAAAATCGGGCATCATTTTGTTTCTTGAAGTAGTACAATATTGTGTGTTTATCAGAACATTAAGATGAAAAATAAGTTTTAAATACTAGCACTCACCTTGGAGGACTTGATCGGTTGTAATTCAGCGACGTCAGATTCGTCTCCACTAAGGCTAGATGTAGTGGAACAGTCTGAGATTTTTCGTGCTGGTGGAATGTTCAATAAGCCAACTTTTATATCTTCTTGCAACTCTGAAGAGTTCTGTGGCATGTACTGTGTAAACTGCGTGTTGAGCTTGGAATAGTAGGAGTCAGTGGAATCCAGGCAAGAATTTCTTCTATTTCCAGTCTCATTGAGGTTTCTAAACAGAATATTCATTAGTAAAGCATCGATTATGTTAAAGAAGAATGAAGAATTTAAGAAATAAATACCTTACAGCAACAGCATTTATAGAGTCAAGACACAAACAGCAAGAGTCCGAATGTCGTCTACTACGGCAGACTTGTAGGAACTGAGTATCTAAAGATTCACGTATTTCATCACAATCCAAGCAAGAGCAGCTGCTTGCTTGGCTAGGAGTGCCACTAATCCCTTCATATTTTTCAAGATCAAGATCATTCCTCTCTAGTTTTTCATCTAAATAAGAATAATCAGAGTAATCACTAACAACTACGCTGGGTGTTCTCCAATATCTAGGTCTTCCCTCATTATGCTCAGTCTCGCTTCCCTCCACCATATTTGTACTATCCCATCCTGCAAAAAATGTTTCATAATTACTTTAATTTTTGAAAACAATTCCCCATCCTATCTTATAAAAAATTATTTATCAAAAAATAAACTAAATTTCATTTGTAAAATATTCAGAATTCTAGCTTTATATTAAATACTTCAATTTCTTCAAATTTCATATAATGGAATCTAGAAAATCTAGATGGAAGAAAAGATAGTCATGAAAAAAATATCAAATAAATTCTTAGAATTCCTTTTCATAATCACAATATGAATTCTATATGATTCAATCGTGTGAATTGGCTAAAAAGTTATAAATAAACTGTTGCAAATGTTAACACAATGTTGAAGTTTAATGGATTAATAGAATTCAATAACATAAACTGACTAAAAACAAAAAATGACAAATGTAATATTACAAATGTTAACACAGTTTTACTCCTCAATAAGTTAAATTAAATTAACATAACAATCAATCATAACATCATAGATTTATCGCCAATTTTCAAAAGGCAGAACTTTCAAAAAATGTTAACTATACCGCCATTAGGAGAGAAACACAACGGGTCAACAGAACAGAACGAATAACACGTAAGACGATGCGAGAAAAAAGAAGGAAAGGAACGATGATGTCATTGACACAGCACGCGTGGTCAGGATCGTGTTTTCAACTGATTCTCCCCTCTCCATTGTCTTCGTGAGAGAGCAACTGGTGGCATGATTCCATCCCCCTCACCTTTTATTTGGTCCTCGTCGCTGAGCACCGCACTATCGGAGCTGCAACATCTAGTAACCCGTAGTTTGTGTCGTTTCTGTTGGTGAGTAGTCAGAGATGTGTCCTCGTCACTGGCTGCGGCCGAATCGAGGCTCCAGCATCGGGCCATCGATCCTCTTCTTCGATCCGTGTCCGTTTCAATACCTTCGTCGCTCTGTGGACTCTTGCTCAGGGATCTAACAACTGGCATTCTCACCGTGTCGAACTCGTCATAGGTTTCGTTCTCTTCTATAGGGTCGACGATACCCTCCAGGGCGTTCTGTTGCTTCTTTGACTTCATCGTGACCCCCTTGTTCTTCTCACCGAGCACTCGTTCCAAGCTTTGAACCAAGTCACATACCGACGAGCCGGCGTCACTCTCGGCGACGTACTGATTCTCCACGATGCCTACGCGTCGTTTTCGCGACGTCTGTACCGCGTTCGAGGACGATAAATCCACGTTCTGCTTCGAAGATCGACGCTCCACTTCCGATTTCTCACCGCTGAGGAAATTATTCTTCGAACATCCCTAACAAAGTAAATAAATATATACATATACGTATATATTATATATGTGTATGTACATAATTGATATATCGGAATATTCCTAGAAAAGCCACGTTTAATAAAACACAATATATTATATATCGATTGATTCTTTTTAATGCGCGCGTAGATTATGGAAACAAAATTATTTTGCGGAAAGTTGTTATCAAGAATATAAATTAGATTTATTTTAATTTAATTTAAATTTAAGATATTTTGATATTTCATTGGCTCTACAATGATTACTACGAACGACTACTATGATTATGTTGGTAAAATTTGGAACCAATCTGAAAATGTAAAAAATTAGTTAACAAAGTAACTCGAGTGTATACAATACGAAGATTATTACGGCGAAATAATTTTGGTTTCTATGATTTACTTCTTTAAACGAATCAATTGATATATAAGTTGTCTCAGGAATCATATATGAAAAACACATCGAAAATATAGAGTAACATTTGTTCATACCACGCTTCGTCTTTAATAAAATTAAATTTGAAAAGTTGTTTAGTATATGCGAATTTGGCGAATTACCGAATGAACGTGAGGAAACAGGATCGACAAGAAATGATTGTACATGCGAAAATAAGTGAAAAATGTAGAATAAAGCTGTTATGTTTAAGATCTCATTTCCAAGAAGATAGTGTTTGAACGTGTTTAGTTAAGGATTAGCCTGAGACACTGCGTTCTTGATAAACTTTCAAATTTTGTTTTCTCGAGAACTGAGCGTCCTGTAGATAAATTTTATTCTACATTTTCGATTAATTTTCACACCTAGAATAACTTCCTGCCGCTTATTTAGTTCTGTCCAGCTCGAAATTAATTAAATTCAAGTATAATGACAAATTTTCAAACTCAATTTACTCCAAAACGAACTATCATATGAACAAATTGTATTCTATATGTTCGAGTTACTTATTCATCTCCTTGCCGATTGTGCCATGAATACTGGGACACCCTGTATAATATACAGGACGGTCCGTAATTCATGGTATAAATTGGGTCAGTGGGATTCTATAGCTTAAAATCAAAAATAATAAAATTAAAATTGCAAATCAAATTTGAAAATTTCCCTTAACACAAATACCGTCTTAATTCTTGACTAACACTTTCCAATTCTACTTTCTCCAAGAAGAAGCATTAAATGACAAAATTTTACTGTATATTTTCATTTTTATTTGCGTATGCAGAATAACCTTCTGTCATTTGTTTATTCCTGTCTAGCCGAAAATTGGTCAACTTCACATATACCAAACAAACTCTTAATTTCAATTTTCTCGAAAACAAAGCCGTCAAAACAATTTCCTTATCCTTGATTTTCATTTTATTTTGCACCATAGAATCTACCTGACGCCATTTGTACCATGAATTACGGACCACCCTGTATGTATATGTTGTATGTATTTGGTGAAACGTGGCTTTGCTATATAGGAATATACCTTGTTCTTCGCTTCGGTGTAGTCTCGTCCTCGTAGCAGCTGTTTTAATTGTGTCGCTTCAGGAGTTAAGGAAGATTGAACCTCACATCGACTACTTCGCCGAGGATACGTGCATTGTCTCAAAGGCTCTCGGTTGCTTGATGTTCGATTTGAAATACAGGAGACGCATCGCGCACTGATTCTAAACCAATCGCGGCCACGGCGCCGACGATAGTAGAGGTCGCCATGTTCGTTTCCGTGAACCACGTGAGAGATAGATGGGAAACGTAGCTTGATCAACTGACCCGGTTTGAATAATCGGCTGCAATTCGATTTAAAAGAACTCCTGTTATGATCTTCCGAATTGTCTTTCTTTTCATTCTTCCTTTCACTTTTTTTTCCATTTTTAAGTAGATCATTATGAATTGAGAAGATTTGATCTTCGTCGATGTTCGATATGTAGGTTAAGTTCATGATCTTCGGAAAATTCACCCTTTTCTTTGGTGGATGATTTATCAAATTGCTCCCGATGCTGCTTCGCAATCGGCCTGCGATGACGACATCGTTCGACGAGATCGCCTGACTAGAACATGAATGAGAGAACATATGATTCGAAATTGGAATGCAGGGAAATTCATGGAACGATCTGAATTCTTATGATGACCTAGACTGCACATATTCATGCAATTTCATATTTTTATGAGCTTAATCAAAGGATTGGAATTTAAGTAGATACACAATATCACAAATCACAATAAGTGCTCTACATTGAATATATTTTTGCATATTATATGTGTTCTATAGATCTTTTGAATTTTTAATTTCCTAAAAACGCATAAACATCCACAATTTAAATGGTGAGTGTTTGTAAAGTATGATAATTCAATCGTTAAAGATAATAACACATTAAAGCCCAATATTGCGGTAATATTTTATTCGTAATTTTTTTTTTTTTTTTTGTAATCAATTTACCTCGTCGTCTTTTATTTTTTAACGTTCTAGTTATGAAATATTTCTATTTCTATTCCTATTTCAATTCATATTTCTATTCCTGATTCTGTGTCTTCCACTTAAATTTGTTATGAAACTGATCCTTAATGGATTAACGGAAAAACAATCTCATAAATTCATGAAAGAATTCAATAGATTTTCAAATATGAAAGATGGCATTTGAATTATTTATTCAATGGGTATCATTTCATCCTACACGTCGGCGTCCATGAAGAAATATCACTATAAACCACCTTTATGACAGTATATTACAAACGACATAAATTTTTGTTATACTAACACTGTCACTACAAGCTCTTATCTAATCTTGGAATTATAGTTACACATAGTGCTATTCCCCATATGGGACGGTAACTGTGATTCTATTTTGATATACTATGTACATATACATATTATGAGCCATACAGAGCCACAAAAGAGTGACGATATTATAAGTACATGTGTATTACTATTTGTATACTTGTATGGAAAACAGTTATGTATATATTACATGTATTATATAGAACATCTTGAAATTTGAAATTAATCTGAAAATGTATTTATTGCAAGCAAACATTTAATAAAAAAATTGTCTTAAACTATATAACAAGTATTAAAGACAATCTTGTTGAATGTCATCGTTTATTAATACATAATCGACTGTTTAAATAATTTTGTAATCTAGAACAGATACAATATATACATACAAGTTTTCTATGGTGAATGTTCAAATATCAAAATAAATTCGAAATTTTCCAAAAAAGGGCCAAAACATCAATGATATATTTGTTTCTATGTGAAAGTGATTTTTTGCAAAACGAAGAATTGCTGAAAAAGATGAGTCAAGGATCGTATATCCGGGTCGAAGAAATGCGGAGGGAAAGATGCGTGGAAGGTATGCCAGGGTTGCTTCTTGCTTCTCCGATTGACGTCATAAGTGCGTCATTGGAAGCAAAGAAACAAGAAAGTGCGATTGAATGATCGCGGTTGCAGCAACCGTCGCGCGTACCGCTCGGTATCGTTTGATTCTTTCTCTTTCTCGACAAACGGTCCATTATCTCGTCAGTTCAAGTGCCCCTTGGCCACTTGAGCCTATCTGTGCTGCGACCGTTTCGTTCGACTCTCTTGTTCATTGTGCGAAATAACCGTGCACACTGCAACGAGCGTAATATAATGTACATTTTTTCTCTTTTCTATTGTCTCTGTCTTGTTTTTTTAATATCGCCCACGCGTTGTTTTCTATCGGCCGGGAGTGCCCGCTAATTACACACAGGCGGCAGTATGTCCAGGGGAAGATAAGATTACGACACAGGATCCTCGGTATTATTTTTTTTTTCTCCATCAGGGGAAACGAGATGTAAAATACGTAAACATAATTACAAGGTCTGGAAAAATATCAAGTTTAAGAGTATCGAGTAATATTTTCCCAGTTTGTTTTTCTTAATTCATGTTCATCGATTTGACATTGTATTAGGACGGATGGTGTTTAATAAATAGAGAGATAGAGAATATATTTGTAAACATCGTTTTCGATGCATGTCATTACTGAAAGAAGGGGATGTCGTTTTAATAATTTTTGTTTGATTTTCATATTTTATTGGGACAAAGGAAAAGTCGATGATGTAGGAAGAAATTGCATAATTTCTATTTAGGAAGTCGAAGATGACACGACTGATAGAAGGTTATAGCCAAGCCTACTAGCCGGGCTCATATTTGTGACGAAATCAGGTCAGTGTCGGTCCAAGGCTAATGACTCGTACGTCCTAAATAGGTAATAACATATATCATGTGCCCGCATTAATTTCCAGATGAATAATGTTTAGGAAACAATTTGAGGAATTTACTATTGAATCGAAAATGTTTTACTCTAACAATGGAGTGGCAATAAGAATTATTAGAAAATATTCATGCAAAATGCATATTGTTACAAACATGCGTAGAATAGAGAGAGATATTTATCATTCTAAATTTTTTATTTCACTGTACAATTCTTACCTGTCCATATTGATGTCGTGTTCTGCATTTTATTCCAGATTGGTAATATAAAATAATTTTATAAACAATTATTATAAAAAATTTGTAAATGCAACAAAGAGTTTTTTTTACAAGAAAACAAAAAAGGAAATTTATTGTATTTAATTTTGGACACGTTTACGTCACGAAACAACCTAACTTTTAAACTAAAGTCTGAAAAATTTGACCAAACATTCTTTATGTTCATTGTTGCTCGCTATCCACGGATAATAATTTCTGATTGTAATAATTGAGAAAAGCCATGTATGCAATGATTGTACGTCAATCGTAGCTGATGGCCGACTGAACTCGAGATTTGAACTTGACCATACCGCGGAGACCACCTATACTCGAGTTCCTGTGTAAAAGGAGGGGATTCATTGCATTGAAATCAATCTCCTAGAAGGGAAGCTTTCCACCTACAATTGACGCAAGAGTTATTGTCGCGATTGCATCTATATCGTAAATCGTTAACTTTCGTACGATTCCTAAACGATTTATTTTCCTTCCTCTAATCTCGCAAAAAACGAAAAGATTATGAAATTTACGATTAACAAATTCAACTTTTATTAACTCTTTATGCAAAACAAATTAAGAAATTAAACAAACTTCTTTTTAATAGATTGCGAAATCAGATTATGTATCATGCTTTATATACATTTTCAGTCATTATTTTTCGATTTTAATAGTTTCCTTAAATTTAGATGACTTCATAGAATTTAATATCTGTATATTCAGTAGGGTCCAAAAATAATGATGCAAATATGTAAGGTTCTGATATAGTCTTCTCTCGTTCATAAGGCTTTACCCATTTATTTACTTCTTTAATTTTTAGATTTTTAAAAGTAGTTTCAATGGATGGTTTGGTAACTAGAATTGTTCCACTTTGGATAGTGGCTTTTAAAAAAGCCCAAATGTCTCTATGTACTGAGTGTGAAACATAAAATTCAAATGGATTGTGTATAATGATGATATTACTCTTCTGAATGATTTCAGGACATTCCTCAATCCTCCTGTTCACAATCTCAATACGATCATTCATTTTGTATTTATTTACTATGTCATTTTGGAGTGAGCAAAGTTCTTTGTTCATTTCAACACCAATAATCTTCTTGGCAGATGTGAATGTATATGCCTGAAGGACAGATTTTTAAATAATAACATACATCTTTTAATTATTGAACTGTTATTTAGAAAAGAAGAAAAATCATTACTCCATATAAAACAGCACCCAATCGAGAGCCTATGTCAAGTACAACTTTTTCACTTAAACTTGGTAAAACACTGTGAAATATATACAATATAGCAGCCACTGATAAGGAGTGTGAAATGATATCTAAAAACAAATACATTTTGTTTTCATAAAATATGATTTAAGGAAATCACATAATCCAAGAAAAATGTTGAGTGTTTCTTACTATATTGTTTCATATTGCTGGACCCACAGTCAGCACAATACAAAGTATTCAGCTCCCCACTTTCTATAAGTTCATCTACTTCTTTTTCATCATAAAGAAATGCATCAACATGTTTTGTTGAACAAGGATCACAGTCTGAGTTCTGCAGAGTTATAAAACTTATGATATCTTTCTTTTGTAACATATAGGTTGAAAAATTAATATATAGTTTTACTTATTTAGAAAATAGCAGACCTGCCCAATCGTTGGTGATACAATTTCCTCTGATGGAAATATTCCACTTGTTGGTACTTTATTTCTGATATTGAGGACAATATCTTTTATAGTGTTTAACTTTTCTTCCTGTGAACTATGTTTGTTGTGACAATCACCTGCCATGCCATATGCATTCTTTGAAAGAGATTCTATCTTTACATTCTGTGGTTTCCAATTATCAGCAATGAACGATAAAAATGTTTGTTTACCAATTTCGTTTAAAGAACACATGATAGATGTGAACATTTCTATAGCACTTTCTACAGTCATACTAACATTCGTATCCATTATATAGGTTCGTTCAATTTTTCAATAAAAATAAAAAACATTTAATTTTATGATTGTTACTCGTATGTGTTATCATGCATGTGTATCAGTTATAGGTTATGTCGGATTGAATTCCATATTTGAATTATACGTTAGGAATAATTTACTAGAAATATCACTAAAATTCAAATTTAAAGTTCTTTAACGCATAACATTCAACATGAAGTCGAATCTTTTTTTCAGCATATTTATTAAAAAAAAATTAAGTACACAAAATGTCGATATGCATACATAGATACATAAATAATTAGTCTTAATACTAGTTTGTATAGGCAAGATTTAAGGCACAATATGCTCCATAAAATTTGACTCATTTTAGTATATATGTACAAAAATTTGTTCTTGTTCCGCTTGCAAACTGATCTTCTGACTTCGTTTTCTTTTAAAATAGACAATTTAAATAATTAACACTACATTAAAAGATATGTTATATATAGAACGACGTAAAATCGAAAAAATTGTATAAATACTTATTTACACATTTTTGTTTCCTTTTTTTGATATCGAAATTTTGACTAAAAATTGTAGCATGTTTAAATATAATTCTCGGATTCTTTTTAACGCATGATTTATCGTAAAGCTTGATTACCGTCTGGAATCTAATATCGGTCACTAAAAGAAATTGCATCTAACTCGAAGCTAGGAAAATACTGTTATTAGAAGTTCTTGATATTACGTAACAAATACTGTTAGCAATGTGTGACTGAATTATTTCTATTATTCTAGTAGCAATTCGTATGAGGTTTGTTCGCTCTCTAACGTAAAAATTATTCCGTTAAAGTCATTATTTTACCAGTATCAACGACGATAATGTATGAATAATCATAATATATAAGATAACGATACAATGATCATTAAAAAAAAGAGAAAAAATTTGAACAAAGTTCCATTCTATCGCGATTCAAGAATTTCCGAAGAAAATTCCAGCATCACCGATAATATTTCCTAAAACATGTAGTATTATATAAAATACATAGCACAGCTGTCTTTTTCATCAGGCACAAAATCATTCGCCTCTAAATTCGACATAATCACTAATATTTCGCGTATTTACAACATAAAATAATGGACGCTAATTAATTTAAACGAGGAAACAAACATAACTCGTAAAAGCTGCCTGGATTAAAATTAGTATAAAATTAGGCGAGTATACGGTAAAAGCTAAATGTTACAAAAACGAATATAGTTTAAATTACGAGTTCATAAATTTTTCGTTCTTGTGTGTCTAATTACAAATGAAACTCGCTAATTGTCGACCATCAAGTGGATACAAAAGGAGACAAAGATATAAGAGAGCAACAAAGAGATAAAAGAACGAAGAGGTCGAAGAAGACAGCGGACAGGTACTTTGCATATTTTACCCACTTCATGATCAATCGTGAATTTCTAATTCTATTTTGAGCTTGAAAAAAGTTGCAGTTTACCGTCAAAGAGAAAAGAAGAAAACCTAAAACTGATTACATAGGATACGATCGTTAAATGAATACATATCTAACAATCTTGATTGAAACACTTGAGCATACCTATTATGACACCCTGTAAATGTCTTAAAACGGTTCACTCATTGTAAACCTAATGAATGACTAAAGTTTCTAAAGTTTCTCACTATTAAAAGAAGCATCATTGGAAGCGACAACATTCGTATATCGTTTTCTTCGCATATTCCCGTCACAACGTAGTTGATAAAAGTTTGATAAAATTGACATCTGGAAATACGGTCTGAGCACTATAAAAGTCTTTTTAAAGCATAGAGGAAAATGGTTGGTCGCAGAGAGACTGTTCGATAGGCAGTGATTCCTGGAGCAGAAGGGACTCTCAGTCTATTGATGCGTTTCACTGGTCAGTCCCAGCTGTGTCACTGTTGTTATGGTTGTTGTTGCTGTTGTTTTGTCCGTTAAGAAACGATGCCATTTCCATCGGCGACTGTTGCCCGGTCTGTTTAGAAACATGCGTGTTCGTTTCGCTTCTTTCAGATCTCACTCACAGAGAGGCACAGGCATGTAGGTAATATATAACGTATGTGTGTGGTGTTCGGAAAATACGAAAGAAAAGCGGCTTCCAGAGAGAATGCAGAGAGTGTGCAAGTAGAATTTTAAAGAACAGCACGCGACCAATTGCTAAAGCTAGAAAAGACTAGTCTTCTTAATATCGAATAGTCTGAAAGCAGAAATACGTTAGTTGAATGTAAATATAGATACAGTCGCGCGCGAGAGTGCGGAGGGAGGAGAATAAATGGTAGTCGCTTGTAAAAAAAAAAAGAAAAATTAAAAAAGAAAAAGTGGCGTACAGCTGTAACCCAGTGGAGCCCGTGATTCGACTCGATTATCGAGTATAGGCCATCGAAATGGGACTTAATCAGGCTTGATGGTAATAATGATCGAATCAATGTGCTATGTTCGTGCAATGACATTGAGGATATGGATGGACATAGTGATTTAGCGCCCAGGGTCTTATGTGTCAATCTATCGAGTGTGCAGAAAAATAAAAGCATTAATGGAAAGTTAAATATGAAGTCTCCTCTAGTGGCAGTGAAGCATTTATGTATATAGACACTATATGATTAGATTTTATTGCGTACCATTAGGGTGTGATTTGTTTACTTCCTACATTGGAATTATCTTGTAAAAATATCAACGATATAATTTAAATTAAAAAAATAATATAGATCCCTTTTTTCATTTTTTGACTACTTTAGGATCGAGCTCCTCAGAGTTACAAGCCGACAGAACACACACACGACAGTACGAGTAGTTGCGATAAAAATATCGACAAGGCGTATAGAGATAACTATGTACGCAGTTAAGATTATATTTCTGTTCGTTTAGTAGAATTAGGAAATTGAATGACCGTAGACAATTGATATTTAATTCAGAAATAGAAAATATTGATATGACATCTTTGTCCATTTCTCAAATCGAAATAGCCCTCAGTCATTCTTTTCCTTTGACAAGGCGAAAATATTGATATTGTTACTTACAAATACCGACCTTAGGCTGTATTATATCTTCAGATGTATCGAGACCAGCAAGTGGATTTGATGTTATGTTTATTTTCGAGTCAGTTACTCCGCCATTCATTACTCTTCCGTTTGTTATCGGTTTTCCTAAAATAAAAATTTAATGTATAATCTATTATAAGGCGTACACTGTCTTTTTCCAAAATACGATGATATTACAAATTAAATTTACCTTCGCTTTGCGATGATTCCCGGCTTTGTTTGTGCTTCGTCCTCTTATATATTACTGCGACTGCAATCAAGCTGCCCAACAGAGTCGATCCTCCGAGAACTCCGCCAATTATGGCATACATATTTACGTTTTTATCATCTGCAGGCCTTACTCGGCTATCCAATGTTAAATTGCTGCCATGATCATTTTTATTATCATGATTAGCATGTTCGTTCGTATTTATAGCTCTTTTCGTCTTTTGTCGAAGGATCTTAGAAAATTCCGAAGCTGCGTCTACGGAAAAACTCTGAACTTTAAACTCATACGTTGTATCCGGTTGCAAATGGGAAATAGTTATGTTGAAAGAGTCTTTTCCTTCAACCGTAGTTTTTATATAATCGCTAACTGTGGTAGAAGCTCGGTGATACACATAGAAACCATCGATGTTCGCCGAATTATCCGAATTCTGCCAAATGAGTAATACCTCGTGTGGACTTAAAGCCTCGGTGTTCGTTAACAAAGGTATTGGCATCCTATTGCTTTCGATTCCGCCATCTTTATTCAGATGAAAACGTACAGAGTTTGGACTAAGTTTATTATCATTGTTCGAATAAACTGCGGCAATTCGAAACCGATAAGTATGATTAGGCTGTAAATCGGTTACTTCGAACGACCGCACGTGATTTGGTATCTCCGAGTTCGCGGTCATCCATTTTGCTTGTCTGCCATTCATCTTCTGTCCAAGTTCGCGATATTGAACTTTGAAGAATTGAATCGGCAGTCCTGTGTTCTCAGGTACAGACCACCTAACCATCACGGACACGTCTGAGAGTCTGGTGACATTCGGTAGATTCGGTGGTACTAGCACAGCTACAAATATAAAAAAACCCGATAAAATCAACATGAAGTATTTAAGCAATATGTACGGTGCAACAAATTACCAGTGCCTTTACGCTTCCCTTCCTTACTCCTTCTTCTTCCTCCTCCCCTTGTATGTTTGTGTCTTGAATTAGAGATTCCATAATCCTGTTTGGCTTCAGTCGTCCCAATATGTTGCTTAGGGTTCACTCTTAGCAGATTGCAACCAGAATGAGACCCATATTCGTTACTCGCGACACACTGGACAATTCCAGCGTGCTTTTTTTCAACCTCGGAGATAGAAAGACTCGAACCTTCGATCTCCACATTACCACCAGGCGTCAAAGATTCCCCATTAATTAGCCACTCAAATTTCGGTTGTGGTTCGCCCGTTACCGTGCAAGAGAGGTCCAATTCTCCACCTTCGGAGAACGTTGCTGCCTTCGGTGGCTTAATCACCTTTGGAGCTTCCATAACTTTTAGTATGATCACAGACTTGATGCTTGCTCCATGACTACTCCATATACAATCATATTCTCCCCTGTCCGCTGATTGAACGTTAATTATCGTTAGGCCCATCGCAGTTTTAATGGAGTTCAGTGGTAACGAACTACCTAATCTAGTCCAAGTGACAGAAGGGATTGGGTAACCAGCGGCAAAGCATTCCAAAGTTACGTTTTTACCCCTCAAAACCTTGTACTCCGTTTGTGGTTGTTTAACAAAGTATGGTGCTCGAAGACTGGTATTTGTGTTTACGTTTAGGATCGTCTTATGGTTACTCCGATATGACTGAGTAGTTATGTAATTTTCAGCAGTGCAGTGATAAGATCCACTGTCCGATACTTTAGCATTTTCAATGACCATGGTCTTGCTACCGACTACGTTAACATTTTTTACAGGATTATTATCTTTGTAGAACTCAACTATCGCCTCTGGGGCTGAGTAAGGCACAGGACAAGTGATAGGCACGGTATTCCCTGCTGGAACGTTTATAATGACTTCGCTCTTATCGGTAAACTTCTCTAGCGTAGCAAGCGTCAATCTTGCCGGGTCAGAAGCTAAACCACTCGAACCTAACAAGGTAAAATCAAATTACCAAATTGTAATTTAAACATTGTGAAAGATGTTAAATAAAATGAAATACAAAAATATTTACCATAAAATGCTATACAACGGTAATCTCCGGCTTTGGATTCATTGTCAAAGTTCACTACGTGCCTGGACGTTTTTCCACCGTTACTAGACACGTGGAAAACCTGCAACCACCTATCCGAACCTAATGGTCTATGGCGCCAGGAGAAACGTTCTGCTCCGAGATTCAAATTGCATTCAAAATTCACATCATCCCCTATTGGCGCGGCCAGAGGTTGCGGATGTTTAGTGAAGATCATGCCTAGTTCTTGCTTCTGTCCTATAATTTATACGAATAATTTAATTTTCATAGTAATCAATTTTTGTAGTCGCGCGAAAATACTATTAAAAATGATGCAAATTGTAATATACTTGAACGTAATTAATCGGCATAAATAAAATGGTGTGTAAATACTTTCTTTAACCACTGTATATTAAAACGTAATGCATATCATAAATAAAAAATATGTAAGACAAAACTGACCATGTGCAAGGCTGGCTAGGACATGAAGTAGGACCGTGATAACGGCATATAGAAAAAGCACAGGTCGCATCTTGACTCATTCTGCAATCAAAGAAAACAAAAATTAGTACAAGTTAGCCACATATGTCGCTCTCATTCTTATTATTCGTTTTTTAGTCTTGGTTTTGTCGGTTAAAAATGCGAGGCGCCGGTCTCGAAAGAGAAACAGAGAGGGCCCACTAAAATTAATGCCGGCCAACCACCACGTTTAAGTATAGAACATGGCGAGTTCACGTGGAAATAGAACGCATTCATTCTAGTTTTGATCATGGCTCGTCATTTCGGCACGAACGATCCCCGCTCCACCAAATGGGTCGCGCATTCCAGTCCCAAAGGGATACAGTATAACACGATTTATATTTGTTTCCAAATGCGGTTCATTTTAAAAGCTTCTGTTCCGAAAGCTTTAAAGCTCTCAGCAATCAAGAGGATTGTCAGAGAACAGTGGTGGAAATGAGATTGTGCATGAAATCTTGATTTTTATGACAGCAGAGAATAACCTAACCCTACTTAATATTAATGCTTCCCAGTTATATAGCCAATTTCTGTTTATTTAATATGACTGTACATATAATTTATTAATTTCAGCCTTATTAGCTACAAAATGGATTTGGATTTATATCATTTTTTTATTCTTAATCTGAGAAAAATATTATTGCATTTTATTTTGTACCGACCCTAACACCTCTTCTTTCTTTGTCATTCTGGCTTAGATTGCTTCTTAATTAGTATCAATATTTATTTATCAATATTTATTTATAATAAATAGCAGTTACACAATTTTAGTATAAAATATAAAATATTTGTAAACATTTTGATGGCAATTTTTTGTGACTATATTTTTTTGCGATTGTGATTATAAGCTGTCAGTATCTCGTAGTTGTGTCATTATTGCTCTATGGATATTTATGCACTTAGAGAATTTAAATTGTACAATATGCACATTTTAAAGTACAATGCTTGTTTTAAATGGTGAAATAAATTTCTATTTAAGTTTCATTTTTTCAATGTAGAATATTCGCAGTATACAATTGCGCTGCACTAACTGGCCACCGCTATATCTTTACCAATTCTTAGAACAGATTTCTTGGAGCGAGTCTCGTATGTTAATATGTAAGATAACAAAACGTGTGAGTCTCAGGTAAGTATCCGTATCTCATTTCTAAAATCGTACTCATCAATGAAAGGAGATATTCCGCATTTCTTAGAAATATAATTATAGCTTTCTCTATAAGTAGTCTTTTAGTAAAATACTGTTTTTAACTGACTGCTATCTATACAAAACAAATATGGATACGCGAAAGGCATCATTGCTGCTTCTACTTACGAAGATGAATCGACAAATAATGGAAGAAATTCGAAATTGAAGATCACACGAGTAAAACATTTCTGTTGATTTTATGTCACTCTGTATCACTTTATAATTAAACAGAAGAATTTTAATAGGATACAAATAGGAATAAAATGGCCTATTAGAGATTTTTATGCATTTATGGAAAATGCAAATGTATTAAAATTTCTTATAAATGCACAAAAATCCGTAGTTTATGTACAATTACACAAAATATGTAAAATACTCGTTATAATATTTAAAGGGTGAAACAAATCTCTATATAAGTTCTTTTATTAGCATTATTTATAAAAATATGAATTTGCATAAATATTCGTAGTCTTCTTATCATGTTCTTTTGTCGTAATCTTCAATTATTTTTAGAATTCGCTCGATTGAATATTGAAAAAATTACGAAAAAGGATATAAAAGGAAGCAGAAATGCAGAATCCATTTGCATCGTGAGAAACGAAGCCGACAGAGGTGCCACAATGACAACATGAAATTGACCATATACGGTGTCGAAAACCGTCGTTCATTGCGCGCACCGCTTTCCACCCACGTGCGAGCGGCTGACCGTCTTGAGTGACGATCAGAAAACCGCGCTGACACGTCCAATACTAATAGAAATTATTTGTTGGCTAACATACGCGTCGAATGTAGGTAGATTCATTCATGTATTAAGCTGTACCGTTCGCTTACATGATAATTTAACGCTTGAAATTAATACAGAAAATTTTCTATTCCACAGAAAGCTTACATGTTTCCTCAAACGTTCTTAATAGATATTATATTGCACTAAGAGAAAAATTTCACTTTCAATATCTTTGTTACTTAAATTAGTACTAATCTATTGAGTTATAACATAAATCTATCCTGTTTTCGTATATACATACCTATAGATTTTATCGGAGATAAAAACAAGTGGACATGTAATGAAAATTGGAAATACAGTGCTGATCGTAAATATTAGGATACTAGTTGATATTTAGTACAAATTTCTTTTTACTTTTTCTACCTTCTGTTTATATTTTATGATAAATTTGTTATTTCATTCGTATTATACGTGTTTCATAATGTAAAATACTAAATAAAATAAAATTTGTTTTGCGGTCCTTCAATGAATGTAACTCGTAGGTGTCATATTTAGGTAGGTATCAATGACGTTTCGTCAAATACGGTCTGTTTACACAAAAATGTAAATATTAACTTCAATTGTTTACTAAATAATCTATATATTATAAGAATATAAATAAAACTTAAATATATAACACTGGTACTAGTTCGATTAAACTTCATTGATACCTACCTCTACTATACGTCCACTTATTTTTGTCACCGACTGTGTATTACGTATGTTGTGACAAATACAAAAATAGAACGAATTTATATTCCAACCCAATAACAACAAACAGTAAATGTAATAAAACTTCATTAATATTAGAAGTTCACTGATTCTTTTCACGACCTCTTTTCACTTGTACAATACAAATTTATGCTTCAGCCAAATAAATTCAATTGATAATTCATTTAATTGAATACAAACTGACATTTCATTCCAACAAATAGAATACTGTTATCAAAGTAAAAGAATGGAACTGTACGGAAGATTTCTCACGAGGACTCACTGTTTGTTACGAAGAAATGAATTTACCAGAGGAGTGGTTCGAAGGATTGACGGCCGAGAGAGGAGGGATTTTTCATCGAAGCTGAAATCACAGGGACAAAAAGCACGCGTTCGACCCATTGGCAAGATAGTTGAACGTGTTTTATGCACGGGAGGACTCTTAACTTCTGGTTAAATGGTAGCATAAATGCCGGTGGTATGTAACAGGTGAGAAGGGTTCGAAAGAGGCTGGTTTCCGACGCTGGCTCTCATAAAAATAAAGAACTCGAATTCCAAAGCAGTGGTTGTCAAGCCCCTGTGCCCCGCGCGCACCTCCAACCAACCTAACCTTACGGACGGGCCAATGCCACCCGAGTTACGCACACGCATACAACAGACACGCGCACAAGCATATAGCCAAACGAGAATTAGACTCTGTTCTACAACCTGTCGTTGATCAGAGAACAGACTCAATCCCCGAAATCCTTTTTGCACTCGTGATCCTCTCGCTTGATCAAAGATCACGATGTATCGGTGGAATTGAGTTCCACTTTCACGAACTCGCGACTCTTCTCCCGTTGGCCAAAATACAGAAAGATTTGAGTCCTCTTACACAATTACAGTGGCTTAAAAAAGTATTCGGACACTTATAGAAACTTTTTATCATTTTTTTAAATATTTATTAGACGTATTATACAAAATATTTTATATAGACTTTTACATAGATTTATAACTTCTATGATCAATGATAGCTTTTTGTTTCACTAAAATGTTGATAATATTTCAAAATATTTTACAGAACACATCTTTTCCTTTAATTTAGTGTTATACAAATCGTCAAAAAAATTTTCTAACTGAATGAAAAGATAGTGAGATTTTCTGTCACAGAGAATAAGATTGTATCGAAAAATATATTGATCTATACTACGATCTTTGTAAATTTTTTGAACTTCCTTTGATATTGCATTATATATCTATTTGTTAATGATAATGAACCTTTGGATTAATATAAACATTCTTCTAGTAATGGTTTAATAAATCCTCTCGAACAGTTTTGAAGTTATGTCATAATTTTAAAATAGGGTTGTGATTGACGTTACTTTTCCACGAACAAACTCCCTGGTATTCCGTTATGTGTAACAAACAGGAACCAGGAAGATCAAGTTCCCGTTGATCGAACGCATTTGACAAGTGGATCCTTCCTTTTGTTGATCGTCGATTAATCACGTGAACCTTTATTCTCTTCACTTCGTCGTGTTTCATCCCGATACAAGACACATGACTAACTTAACTTCCCTGCTCGACATGCATGGCGATTGCTTAGTAAAACGAGCGACGAATATTTGGCCGTATATGTGTCATACGCTATTTTAATCTACTTCCCATAACCGCTACTTGTTCGACCATTAACGCTATAACTGTTAACTAAATAAATACTTTATATCATTTTATCTTTATTGATTAAACGCTAACAATATTTAAGAAATAGTAATGGTTTCCCCTAATAGTCATTGCTATTGTACCAATTATAAGTGGTTCAATTTGATGAGCTTTACCGGGAAGTTGACAATTCATCCGCATGACTACGCGTATCAAAATGCGTACGAAACTTTAATCAGAAGGTATGCAACGTATACTTGGTGGAAG
This sequence comes from Bombus huntii, assembly GCF_024542735.1. Taxonomy (NCBI): domain Eukaryota; kingdom Metazoa; phylum Arthropoda; class Insecta; order Hymenoptera; family Apidae; genus Bombus; species Bombus huntii. Next base: position 13,183,192 of record NC_066240.1, on the reverse strand, counting down.
ACATGCAATGAGATTGTAAATTAAAGTATTAATATATATTAGCGACATTGATAATGATTCCATGCATTTCATAGAAGTACTTTGATCATAAAAGTTATTACTCAATCAAGCTACCAAATTCTTTTATAATACATGTATTGTCTGAAAAATAGCAAATTGTATATGTCTAAAATCTTCTTCTCAGGTTGTATACATATAATTCTTTTTAAATACACAAAACTACAAAGGAAGAAAACTCAAAATTAACACCATACGATTCTGAACGAGGTATTCAGCTCCTTATCTTTTTTTTATATGTCTCAAATTATTATCTCGGTTTTTAATACATATAAACTTGAATGTCTCCGACTTTACGATCTTGCTATATCTCACTCAACAATAATGCATATGTATCTTATTACAACGCAGGCGCATTAAGTAGCGCGGTATCATCTGAATGAGCGTTTTCCGAATTGTCAATAGTTCTAACAATTGGTATTATTAATAATACCGTGTATCCGATTTATTCACTGCATTATCTGCTGCATTCAAATTTCACGAAAAATACTGGTGGCTCACCCCTTCCGGCAGGTGATCTCTCACAGCGACATCGCGACAAAAGTTTTCCATGACGAACAGTATATACAGGTCCCATTATATTTATGGTTTTACGGGATGGTGAATCAGAAACGTGAGCAAAAGAAATAAAAGAAAGGCAAAAGATCAGCGACGGAAAAAGAAGAAAACAAAAGTAATAATCATGCTTGGCACACTCACCCTTTTTCCTTCGATCCAGCCGTACGATCTATACGTTTATCAGATCCTTTTGATTTTTCGCTAAATCGATCACAATTTTCCTCGTCGGAGGAAAACGAGGTGTCCGTGTTAATAATTTTCACCGATAAATCACTTCATTTTTTTCAGAGTGGTCGCTACTAAGCTCACCAAGTTCGACCTCCTATATAACACGACGCTTGGCGTCCACCAGCACACTGGAATGCAGACCGACAGGTTTTGAACCGCGATAAAGTATAGTAACGACGTGTGCTTCGATCTAGGTACTCACGTGCAGGTTGGTACATTGCGGTGCTATCACGTGACTCGCTGCCATTTCAAATCTGACAATAAAGTGGATGCGTTTTATCAAAAATTAAACATCCTAAAAATGATCGAATGTAAAGAAAAAGTTAAAATTTAGTTTATATTATGAGTTTATATATGATTTGGTTAACTTCAGGGTGATCATGAAGGAGGAATTTTTCACTGTAGGTTCAGATATCCTGCGCGGTACGCTTCTGTACATAGCGCCACCTTCGAAATTCGAAACGCGCCAACTACGATTTTATAAATAAAAACTATTAATCAGCAGAAAGAATTATTAATTACTAATATAATAGACGTAAATAATTTAAGAGTTGAAATATAGAAATATATATTAATATATTGTATTCAAAGTAACATTAATTAACAACAATTGATCTTTGTCTTCTTCTTTCTTACACTTTTTTTACGATTAATAATTTCTTTCATGATTATATATATATATATTATATATATAGGTAGCTGCATGTCGTAGCATGTCATTGAAAAGGATGCAAATTTAAATAACTAATTCTGCGCACGTTTGATTTTTTCACATTCTTTTCATTAATAAAGGTCTGTTTTGGTTACAATCTAAAATATTAAATATTCTTTACTCAATTATGTAAGCAAGGTCAAAAACTTAACAAACATTTTACAATGTATTCCGTTTTAAAATGAGTAATAATTATATTAATATTAATATTAATATTAATAATAATAATAATAATAATAATAATAATAATAATAATAATAATAATAATAATAATATTACATATTACGCCAACAAAATTCGTACAATATACAACTTGTAGATATACATATAAATAAACATCTGTTCCTCAAAATAAATGATTTCTGCGTTTGGCACGATGTCATGTAATGGAAGCAAATTAAACACCATGTTACATTTTGATTGTCCGTGGCTAGTCGCGATACAATGAATTATTATGATTTGCTTCTTATATTTGATGTTTCTTTTCCTTTTTCTCTTTTTTTATTTTTCGGTGTTGTCGATGGTGTTTTAATTTTATGTATATCAGCCGGCCCCATTTGATATAGGAAACAACGACGATTTTAATGTTACGTTAAATAATAATTTGTATGCCTTTAAGAATTACGCTGGCTCACGAAAATGATGATTTTATATCGCAATATACGCTACAATAATACTTCATAAAAAATACTCTATAAGTTAACCATCTTGTACGATTAGAGTTTTACAATTTTTTTATACTTATTTCTCTCTATACAAACGCGCGATGTAACATTGACTTGTATCATAGTAGATGAAGGTATATCGTTTTTATTTTGTACGGACCGGCTGACTAACGAGTATTCTGTCCAATGTCAGGATCAACTGGTATATATTGCTTTATGTTCACTTTGCTAATCGATTATTCTAATTTGTAACGGTGATCGATTAGCTACGTTACTATTATTATAAATGGCATCCCACCCCCTAATTTATTTAGATTAGAATAAACTACATGGAAGAACAGATCTTCAGTCATAGCAAACAAAAGCTAGGACTAAAAATTTCAACAAATAGTGTGAAAACTTGTGATATTACTTTCAATATATATATAATAGAATATCTATAATATATTGCTAATTTTAAAGATGCCAGTTTCGTCTATCTAGATCAGAATGTTTAGGTGTCAGCAAGAATGCCAATTAATAATATCAGAGATGTGTCAAGAACACTTACTCTTTCTTTTCTTACTTCCTCTCTTTCTCTTTTCCCCTCTTCCCCTCTCCCCCTAAAGAATAAAACTTATAAAGCTCTAAAACTTCTGTTTCACCAAAATATAATTAACAACAACAACAACAAGGTGTGTTCACTTTTGCAATAATATCACAGACAATAGAAAACGTAAAGTCTACAAAAAACTGGTCTTGCTCGTGCATATACAAATTTCGAAAAAAGGTCCCCGCTACCGATCACGTACCTGCTTTTTGCTTTTAAAGCATAATTAATTTAAAAGCATTTATGTTACATATATTTATGTAATATGTGTAGTGTATAAATACGTATGTGCTAAATAGAACAATTTTACATTCACGTGAAATATATATAATATCTCTCTCAAAACTGGTTTCCCCGATTGCGTATAAACATGGCATTCTTCCTTGCACCCTTCTTTTAATCGTGGATTTTTTCCCCTTTGTAGCTGACCAGCTACAATCACACAAAACGTTTTGGCAGCGCGCCTTATATTCGATATTTGCCCATTTGTTTTTTCTTTTTAAGTTTATAATATCTTTAATCCGCTTTTGTGATGCTAAAATTAATTAGTTTCCTTCCCACCGCTGTCTGTTCTTTACATTAATAACATCTAACAGTTTAGCGTAATATTTTTAAGTGCAATAACTTTACTGACTGAAAATTATTATCATTACCCCATCGACTTGGAGAGTAACTAGACAGTAAACGTTAGAGAATAAACAATATATCGTTAATAAGTTAAACTAAATTGCACCTTCTTAAGAAGCGATAATAATGAGTCTCGCGTCTGAAATGTATCTGAGCCAGCAGTAACATATATTACAAATAACAATTTACTGTTAATCGCAATTATGACGCTTAAATATCATTATCAACCTAATAACTGGTATCATTCCATTTTTACATAGTATAATCGTAAGACTAGAAACGTCTTCGATAGAACAAAATTTCGCCACTTTTTAATTGGTAACCAAGATCATTTATTTCTCTATGAGCATGTTTTTGCTTGCTATTGTCTCGTCTTTTTTATTATTTAAAATCAAGACTATGCGTTTCATATTTTACCATTTTTACGAAGGCTTTACATTATATATGGCATACAAACATATGGAAATACTCAGGCTGCGCTACCATGCTGTGTTTGTAGTGTCACGCAAGATATAATTAATAAATGGTTTAAGCTAATGAACTGTATTTCTTTCATATCCTTTTTTTAGCAATTATTAGGAAGAGCTTTTATCACGCGGGCAGTGCCCTGTAAAAATATACGTTCTCTCTATACAGAACTACGATATCAATGTATACAAGACCAGTTTATCCATATTCAATATTTTTCTTTCACCGCCATATACTTCTTCATTATTTATCAGGTATTCACAAGATTCCTTAATATTATACATATATTTGTTTTTTATTTCATTTTTTTATAAAAATAGGATGACACTCTTGGTTTATACCTTTATACATTTCTTCCAATCGATATTTATCAATTCGACGCTATATATATATACATATATATATACATATGTATATACGTATACATATCGATACCTTAACAAATTTTTTTTAAAACTGGTCTCTGCATACATTACAGGATCTACATATATACAGCACTGTTCAAAATCATCTCAAAAGCCACAAAGAGAGTAGAAAAAGGCATGAAATGATAATATTATTCATTTCAAATCCGTATTCAGTGTACCTTGACTTCTTTTTTTAGAGTTCTTTTTGCTATATAGTTTTCCGCGGCACACATTTTGCACACATACAGCTGCGTACATGACCAGATGTATTTTGAGTGTAAATTAATGAGCATGTGAGCATGAACATGTGTACATGTATATATGTGCGTGAGAGTGAGTGGGTGTATGTTTGTATATATGTGTGGGTACGCGCGCGTGCGCATATATATATATATATGTATATGTATATATATATATATATATATATATATGTGTGTATATATATAATCTTTTTTTAAATATATTATCAATTTCTCTATCGAATAGATATCAATTATATTTCTATACATATCTACAAAAAACCTAATATAGAACTCTATTATCATTAATTAAACTCTCTATGAATTAATATGTATAATTGTCACAACAGGTCTAAAAAGTTTATCGTTATTTTAGTTTTAGTACGCGATATTGTTCTCCTTTTTTGTCATTGATGTTCCATGAACCACTTATAGTTGTATTCATGCCTTAACGTTGAGGAAGTAATTTTTTTCTTTCTTTTAACACTATTCTTCTATTATTGCTTGTTGCTTAGTGCTACTGAATTCATTTTGGCATATAGCGAGTTCTGAACCCTGAGCGACCGCCAATTTGTTTTCTTTTCTTTTACTCCCCTCCCTTTGCCTCAACACTTTTTTTTTTTTCTTTTAAATAGAAATGCACCTGATAGATGTTTTTCTTCTAATATGACAGAACATATCGTGTTCTTCTCACTTTTTCATCTTAGATGCCTAACAATGGCGATAACTTCGATGCAAATCTTCATTAACGTTAATCTTATCCAAAAGACAACAGATTAATTATCAGCAACGCAAGATTTTAAATCCACAGTCTCGAAATCCATACCGAAGATAGAATTTTGAAAAGTTCACGTTTGAATATGGAAAAGAAAAATAGGAAACTTGTGATGCTATATACGTACATACAACCAAAGTATTCTTATATAATTTGCTTTAAATACCGCTTCCCTTCACTCCACTTTGGCCAATGCTTACGTCTTTTTTCAGGTGTGTTCGAATAATCATTCGAAGCTGAACGTTTTTTCAGCTTTGACGTACCATCGGACTTTGGCGTCGAGTTAATACCTTGTACGTGATGTGTCCTATTGTGATTGAGTGGTGTGGTAACACCTGCTAAATTTAAAAGCGCGTCCGCGCCTTCCGCTATCTTCCGTTGCTCATCGAAATCGGGATTTGTTTCCTTTCTTGGATATTTACTTGAAAAATAAACATGCGCAATTTATCATTTATAATATTATATTAATAAACAAAAACTGTCAATGATTACCTTTCTTGCTTGACTGAGGTAATACAACTGTAAGTATGATCTTCGCTGGAGCTCCTGGTAATTACAGGAACCAGAACCTCGGATTCCGGTACTTTCCGCTTACGATCTGCAATAAGATTGAATAAGTTATAAAATATTATGTTTGTTTAATAAGTTGATATCTTCTTTATCAGATACTTTGCCTTTATTATGATTTAAAATAATAGGTCCGTGTTTAAAAGAAAGCATAGCAGCTGCAGCTGCGTCTACATCGCTATCTACTTCAGTGTCTGTGTTGTCGGTAATGTTGCTCGATGCCAGTCTTTTGGAGAGATATGGGAAGAGGATAGGATCAGGTAGACGTGTACTAGTGTTCTTTTTTTGTGGTTTTTCAGGGGAAGACAAAGTTTGAGCAGTCGGAGGAGGAAAAGGAGCGCGAGATAATGCTTGTATCAGGTTTGGTCGATACTGGGCGTCTACCATCCACAGCGAACCTTTGCCCAAATTCTAAAAGAGAAAAAGTTTTTCTAAGTTTTTGCTTCTAGAAAGGAAACGATCTTTTTTCGTGCATATTATAATGTAACACTTACCGGTGCTTTCTCTACTTTACGAAAGCACTTATTTAGGCTTAGATTATGTCTAACAGAATTTTTCCATCCAGTTGGAGCATTCCTAAAATATGGAAAGTGATCCAAAATCCAAGCATATACTTCCTTGACTGGTAGAGCTTTTACAGGACTATCTTCAATAGCCATGAAAATTAAACAAGAAAATGAATATGGTGGTTTACTGTTTCTATGTAAGTGAGGATCATATGGTATATGAGTTGGGTGTTTGTTGCGATTTGAAACTGGCAGATTATTGTTGTTCAATGATATCTTCGTCTGATTGTTTTGCGAGGTACTATAATGATTTTTTACCGACTCCTGAAAGATTTGCATTGATTTTTGACTATTTTTATTCGAGTGTTGATAGTTTTGACTATTACCATGCGACGTCGTATTATTTATCTTGCTATTATTATCTGCTATGAAAATGCAAAAAAAGGACAAAATATTATATTTCATTAATATTATTACGATTACGAAAATTAAAACATATTGAAAGTTACCTGGACAATAGCCTTCATCCAAACTGGATACAGAATTGGTGTTTTCAGAAAAGTCTGCCATATCATCACAAACATTGTTATTCAAAACATTCTCATTCTTCATGTCTTTAGTGGGGTTTGAAATATCCAAACCCTTCAACAGATTCTGCTGATGAAGCCAGCTTAAGGAAGTCAGATCATCATCCGACTGACTATTTTTCTCAATGGACTTATCAGACATGGAAAGTTCATCAGTTGAATTTGTTTCAACGAAAGCACTTGCATTTTCTTTTTCTTTCATTGTGTATACTGTTTCTCCAAAATTGAAAACTTTCGTGCTACTTAGTCCTATGCCAGTTTCCACACCTGATGCATCTGGTCTATCTGGTGGCATATTGGGTCAAGTGCTTTTTTCGTCACTGTAAAACAAAATCAAATCATGAAATTCTCAAAGAAAAATCTATATATCTGAATTAGTTACTTTGAGAACTATTATCTACACCTATGCATTACATTTTTCAAAATTATTTTTTTTATATTTTTTGTAACTAATTAGCTTATTAATATTTTGGGGGGAGGGGAGAAAGGATATTTAATTTGTGAAGCGGGGAAGAATTGATAAGCGTCGATGCTTCGGCAACGAAGCAAAAGAATACTGTTACTAAACAACAGCTTCTCGTAACCCTAGCAACGTGCTCCTAGATACAATGGTATGCAAAAATTATTGGCCAGATAAATTTTTCACTTTATATTCAGAAAGCGATGTCCAAAAAAATTTTAAACAATATTGGGTATAAAGATATGATAAGCGAAAGAAAATAATATAGTACATAAACGTTATCACGTAATTATATAATTCTCCTTAACATTTTTTTAAATATTGTATTTGTACTTCAAAATGAAAAATCTATTTGGCCAGAGACGTTTGCACGGCACTATTGATAGTTATGAGGTAAAAACCAAATTTCCTCGATTAAGCGTCGCAAAAACCAATCTTATCTCTAATCGAAAACAAAACTATCACGAATTTTTTGTACAAAAAGAAATATAAATTTTCCTTTCTATTTATTACAGGAACTACAAATTATAATAAAAACATTCGTAAAGCATTGTATATTGTTATGTTAATGAATAACTGTGTAGTATCAAGCATGTAGTGTGAAAATACCAGTCACGTGCATCTGCACGAAACAAAATCCAATTTCGAAACCATATACACGGAACACGTATAACGTTTCGAATCATGATTTTCTAGGTAAAAATGTACGAAATAATGAAGATATAAATGACAGCCCTACAGAATGTATAGAGAGGGTTTGTTTTAAATAAATGTCGGTTCGTTTTCTATTTTTGGTATCATATAGGAATACTATAATTACGGAAGGGATGCGTAGGCAGTGAAATTGAATTTCCGCGCATGTGACGCGCCTGTAGCCTCGAACCCAAAGTACCAACATCGTCATTTGTTTATCCACTAATAAGCGACAAAATGGCCGCGCTATTAAGAACACATTGCAATCGAAAATAAACTTTGTCATAACCAAAGAATCCTAAGACACTCGTCGCACTATCCACCGAGTTATCGATAGTTTTTCTATCATTTTCAACTTATATCATTTCACAGAACTTTTTACGACGATAGTATACATTTAAATCATTTTTCAAAAAAATGGCGTCTATTCGGCGCTCTCTCTCCTTCTCCTTTTCTCAAAATGTTTCTTTTTCTTCTTGTTAACAGGATACCAAGATTAATTAAAGGATACTTTGAGAAGATTTCTTAAAATATGTATTTTTATGTTATGTGTAATTGATGGAAGAAAATTTGATACAGAAAATTTGTCTGTCGATACGTGGTACGCGATAAACAGATTTTGTCACAGACGTATTCGTTTTCAGATATCAAGCTCGCACCTGATCATAGTTTTGAAGTGGAAAATATTAAAGAGAAACGAGGCGAAGGTAGACAAGTCGTCGGTGAATCGATGAAACGGAAGGTGACAGTAAAAATTCGAGAACAAGCGAGACATGTCACTGCGTTACTTGTTGAATTCAAATATGGAGTTGATAATGATTACGAAACTGGAGCAAACATGAAAATGGCTACGGCATTGGTTGCACACGGTATCAACATCGCGTTTCGTAAATGATGCACTCCTCAAACGTTTACTATTACAATAGAAAAATTGTTATACGTATTAGGGAGACGAGATTTAAACGCGCTCAGAAAGTTCCTCTGCTAACCATATTTTATGTATTTTTACATACGCGTCATTTTTCAGGTCGTTAAATTTGAACAGGACCAAGTGCTCTTCACGAAACTTCTTGAATTAATAATCACTCTGCATAATGTTCCCAGTGACTCCCGAATTTTCTTCAAATTCCACGGCGGAAACTAAATTAAAATATTTAAGAAATGAAACAGCGTTTTGCGTCTTTCTGTTTTTAATCTGCCATTCGATTATGGGACCGCGTTTAAATTTCGTTGAGCGGTGAATAAACACAAGAAACTGAACATTACGAGGTTTTTTAAAAACTCACGTATCGGAGTAGACAGACGGCAGTCTTCGTTGGTTTTCTAAAGACGGGCATCTCAAGCACACTCTACACAACACCCAGCTGATTGAGACGCCATATTTTGACGTCATCACGTGGTTACCGAAACATCTTATATCGCATCTTCAACATCGATTAATCGTATTTAATTAATTTCCCGCGAAAATATAATCTTCATTGCTACCATAAATACATCGCAAATATGGCGTTTCATATTATAAATTAGGAGTGATATGATGAAAATAAACATTTTAATTAAATCTAAAGAATTTATTTCGTCTTTTGTTACATTGCTGTTAGAGAGCATGTTCATTTATAAATTATAAAAGACTGTAACAGGTATGGGGCATATAATAAAAGGATAAATGCTTGTTTTGGAATCTAAAAACAGTCGCAGCCCAGTGCTGCAATAAGGACAACAATCTCAATTCATTTCGTCAACAAAGACGCTTGCGTTATTACATTATGCTTCTGCATGTACTGCTACATTGTACTGGACCACCTACCCTATTATTATAATTTTTTGTAATGGATTCTTTCATTTATCGTACAGGGTTATCTTTCTAATATTATATTACTGCCATTCTCCGAAAACACATTTTATAAAAGAGACAGGTACACTCATGGCACAATTCATAGGAAACGCTTTTTTACAGTACTGTATTAAAATATTGATTTTTTTTCTTCTTTCTTCCACTCTTACAATGGCAAAGAATTTCAATATACTAAAGGTAAAGTAAAATTTACATAAACGTTTATGAATTGCAAGCAACTTGTACAAAATCTGAGAAAAAATATATCTTCATCGTTGAGGTATTTAATTCATTAACGTATATTGTGTAGATGGATCGATATTTCAAACAGATTAATGCTCTAGCAATGTTTCGTCAATGTTTCTTAGGCTATTTTTATGCACAAATCGCAAACCCGAACTGGATTATCCCATCCCCTATGCGGTACGGGTTTACGATGCTGCGAGCAATTTTGACATACTCCACGTCCACAGTCCCTACAATGATGTAAAGTAAGAGACAGGGAAAATTTTTGGTGGCATACACAACAATCAACGATTTCCGAGTCGGGGACCCAGTAAGACGGTCGAACTGTATCCTTGATAAATGCTGAAAAAATTAAAAGTACCAACATTAATATAAATATTTATCATTCTTTTTTCGAGGATATATATATATATATCTTTTTTTACTTTTTGAATAGTTCAACACAGAACCAACTGCACTGAGAGTAGACACCACTTGTTCAGTTACTTTCCTAGCGTTAACATCTTCCGAAAATTCAGTAGGTTCATCCTTATCATAACAGATATCACAGACTCGCACTGGTGTATGCCAATTTCTAGATGGGACACACTTCGTTTTAGACGAACACTGATCGCAGAAACCTTCACCACATGCTCGACAATGGTGTTTCGTATCAGTCAGGCCGAATGCCATTTTACACTTATGGCAGTTTTTAATTTCATTATTAGGTCTCCAATAAGTCGGAGCTACCTGATCTGCAACCCACGCCGAAAGAACTTTTGTCGGTTGCAACGAAACATTGGTTACAGCTTCAGTAAGGTACGATACACTGTCGATTACTTTTTGTGCTGTGTTTTGAGATGCAACTGAACTATTTGGCTGGAAAAAATAATTCATACTTTAAAAAAACACAAATTAGACATGAAACTGGAATTACTTATGAATAATTCTCGTTATTTATATACCATGTTCCACACGTGCATAATCTCTGTACGAATAGCAGAATCTTCAGGGCTTTTGTTACCATACCAATACTGACGACTCCGATATATTTCTCCACAATTTGGACATTCTATCACATCTCCTGACCATGCATATTTAACTAATCCATACCAACTATTATCATTTTGAGTTTGAGTTCGTTTCATAACTTGTACTTCATTTCCATTAGTATAACATTTTTTACATATATATACTATGTTTTCATATTGATGCTGATATCGACACCTAATAGAATGTACATCAGTAGTATTTCTCTTAATACATACACATAAAATTGCAAATGATATTTACATATAAGACAGACCTGTTATTGCTACTATGAGGTTTTCCTTCTAAAAGATGTCCCATACTATTGTTACACCTAGATCCACAGCTAAAACATTTAGTAGGACAAGTGAAATATTGATCGGGAAACAAAATAGAAAAATTCTCAATTTCTTCCGAAAATTTCTCGTTTAAAGTTTTTAATGTATTATAAACTAAATACGGCTTTCTGGCAGACCGCACAGTATTATTAGACAATTCTTTCTTAATAGCAGTCTGCAAAAGTTCATAATCAATCGTGAAATTTGCAGTTTGTATACCAACGTATTTGATGGAACTAAATGCTTCTACTTCGAGCTTCATTTGAGCAAACCGTGTTCGAAGAGTGTCTTCTGCGTTTTCTATATCATCTGCCACAGAAAAAAAAATATATATATATATATTTGTTATGGAATAAATGCTTTAATCTTTTTGTTTTGTGTTGCGGATAAACTCTAATTTTGAAATTACTGTTAATCTGAGAATGTGGCAATATGTACTGTTGATCAGAGGTTTGGTGTATTTAGTCTCATGTAATACTATAATGCTTGGTCCCAGGGTACTCAAAGAGTCTTGAACTCCTTTTCTCTGTCCTATTGCTCGCAAGGCAGTTTGAAAATAATGGCTGTATGCTCTTGAAGCAGTACCAAGAAATGTAAATAAATCTCTATTCAGTTTGTCGGATTGTGTTCTATATACAACAATGTCAGATACAGCAAGGACTTTAAGTAATAGCCTTGTCCTTTCATTCTCATGAAAAGTAATTCCTAGAAAGTAAGGATAACAAAATCCATTATGTGCAAAATTAACTTTTATCATGCACTGTGCATATATAAATATTGTATAAATATAATACCTAACAAGCCTTCTGTGTCCAAACATATCACATTAAGAACTGGATCAAATGCAGCCCAAACACCTAATGTACATGAAGTTTGATCATCCGAAGTGTGAAATACTTCCTTTCCTTTGAAGAATGTTTGATTCAATGTGTGGCTCTTGCCATCACCGGCGTTTCCAAAAATCGACACCACTTTTACTTCAAGATCTTTACTGCATTTTAATTGTTCTATGAAGTGTTCCGCACTGTTAACTCTGAGGTATTCTTGCCCATCTATCAGTAAAAAACTTTTGGGTTGATTGCAATGACATTTCATATATATATCTTTTATATCTACGGAATCATGGGCGGAATGGTATAAATCTCTGTCACAAATACATAAGAGATCGAGGCTTTTCATGATAGCAGGTCCAGTTGCTTCCAATTTTTGTTCTTTCCAAAATGTACTCATGATGCGATTCAACAATGTTAATCCTACAATATTGCAAATACTTGTTATTATTAAAAATTAAAAATGATCAAAATTGGTTTAAGATCAATATTTTGAGGTGATAAGAACGTGTTGGGTGATATTATCAAATTACCCCGACGTAGAACTTTAATAACGTTTACTTCGATACTGATTGTGCGTCGTATCAGATGCACGCGCGTGGAGTTCAAACGATGACTATACACTGAATACTATATACGTGCACTGCTATTGGCAACCGACTACGATGGACTAAGATCGACTACCCCGAACTTTTCCTCGGTTCCCTTTCTATAGGGTGCCGAGGTCCTCGGGGGAGAGAGTTTTCTTCCGAGGTGGGGATGGAAAGACCCGTAGACAATAGAACAATAAATTTTCCTTTCGAAGGTCCATGGGTCTTTTAGTAAGTCCCAGGATTTATTCTTTTACAATGACCTGTCCTCGGACGTCGTTTCGCAGGTCATGTGGTCAACACATGGGCTTCAACCCTGGAACTTTCTCTACGGCCATGGGCCGCTACAATTTAGTGGAATGAAAAATACAATAACTACAGTGTACACCACGAATAAAACGGCAAATTGTAAACTATTACAAATGTAACATATAAATAACTCGATATATAAATATAACACGTTATCGTACAATGATGGGTTGAGAAAAGAATAAAAGAATGTGTACATTCAACGTAATTCTATGATCAGTTAACTGCGCAAATTGATAGAAGACGCAATGGCGATCTTACCTATCAAAAATTCAACGATCTATCGGTATAATGGTCATATTTTTTTGGTATACACAACTGAAGACAAATTTTGAATAATTTTAGAAATTAATCAGTTGTTGACACCTCCATTTTGTGCAATTTGACTGCAGTAGGACTCAATCTTGACTCTCAATACCAACTGCAATAGGCAATTCTCTAAAAAAATCGTTTGACCTGTAATTGAAAGTGACTTCAAGGCTAACGTTCTGCGTTTTCTCTTCTATCTAGAAATGTATATTTCAGCTTTTTCCTTACTCCATTGTGAAAATTACGAAACGTCAATAAATGAATGGATGGCGACATTCGTTACCTTGAAATTGAATTTTTCGGATGAACTTGTAAAACCACTTGTCATGCTAGGGAATATTTATTCTGTTTCAATTTTCATGATATAATTTACTTTTTTAATTGAATTCGTAAAACTTACTGATATAGATTTATCAATTCCATGAACTGCAAACAATGTCATCGTGCCTTCTCCTTTATAAAGGAGAGGGGATATATACTTAGTGATGGTTAGTGGTGGGAAATGTTTTTCCTCCGTGTGAGTTACACACTCACCCACACACGAATTGCGTTTCGTGACTCATGGTCAATAACAAAGTCTTCTTCTTCGCATTGATATGAGAATGTTTAACTTTGGTAATCTGAAAATTTTAGTTTTATTAGAATACGCGATTATTATAACGCAATCAAAAAATTACTATAATTTGAAAAAAGGCAATGAAAGTAAAATACAATGCTTATTGAAAAAATAACACCCCAAAATACGCTTGCAAATAAAAAATATACAAATTCTTATACTGAAGAAAATTCTTATCTCCGACATTATGTAGGCGGACTTATTGTAGTTTAAAATGTAATTTTTAACAGAATCTATGTTTAATCTTATAAAATTGTGTATAGATATTGGATTTTATTAACCTTACTATATATATAATAAAATCTTAAGTGCAATATGTAAAAAATGCAAGAAATTGATTTCAAAAAATTATAAATAAGAAGCAAGTTTTATATTTCATCTTCCTCAAATATATTTAAGAATGACATACACATAATTTACAGAAAAAAGAACAATGTAAAGACATAAATACTTTAAAAAATTAACATATATAAAAGTAAAAAATATTTATATTTATTGAATGCATTATTGGATTAAATTTTAGATAACGTAAAATGCAATATCTTCTTACGTTATATAATTTAAACAAATCTTTGCCGTTGATGTACTGCTATGTCAATGTGTAATGATCGAAAATATTATTGATTTACGGCAAATTACACTTTGGTATTGTTCATTAAGGTGACGCCGTTCACTTTTAAAATAGGCAGAGTTGAACGAAATTTTTAGATAATCGATTCTGTACGTTCGATTATCGAGTCCATACCGTTTAAAATATCGATACGGATTGATGAGGAAGTGCTGATAATACACCGCTTAGTAGACCGCTAAATCGTTGAGGTTGATTTTTCTGTTTCATTCGACAAAACATTGGTTTTACGTGGTTGATGCGTCATTTCGATTCTGGCCATCCCGATAGAATGAATGTCGGTGAAACCTAAAAGCTGGTGTCGGCACGTGTGTCATAATGTCACCGAAAGATTCGGTCGAGGAGCATTTAACGATATACTTTTCAATCTTGTACGAACGACAGTGACCCACCCCAACAAAATTCGGTTTTGTCAAGCGAAATCACCGAACGATGGAAAACCATACACAGGATAATGCGATCAACATGAACGAAAGTGGTACGTTCGATACAACAGCACTTTCACAAAAATATCTTGCTTTGATTCATATTTAATGATATTTACAGTGATTCATCAAAGTATTTGAACATTTAACATAGAAAACATTTATGTATATATTGTATGTATTATGTAAAATATTTTGAAACATCATTAGCACTATAACGGAACAAAACTGTCATGATTATATTGATAATCTTTGAAACTAATTTGAAAACATGTATAAAATTTACAACATATTTACTGCTTTAGTATACATAGACATGATAGTGCATTCATAAAAATACTTCCCTGTGATTTGCATTTAATGATATCTACTAGTGACATATCAAAGTATTTCAACATTTATTTCGATACACCACAAAAATCTTTTATGTGTATATTGTATGCGTTATATAAAACATTTTGAAATATTATTAGCAGTATAATGAGGCACATATTATGATTATATTGGTAACATTTGAAACTAATTTGAAAATGCATATAATATTTACAAGACATTTATTAGTATAATTTTGTTTTTTGTATAAAAATTTTACCAACAAAATGTTTGTTGCAATTTAGAGGATTTGCAAGAAAAGGTAAATAGATTGGAGTCAGAGACCGTGAAAATGCGGGAGGAATTCAATGTTCAAAGAGCCAAGATGAAAGAACTGTTTCTTCAAAAAGAAGGTAAATCTAGTTGATGTTAATAAGCTTAATGATGACAACAACAATAAATTGTACGTTAAATAGTGTAAGTATTTCATTTGCAGAGGAATTGAAAAGAAGATTGCAAGATAACACATGTTTGCAAAAGGAGAATGTTAAGTTGAAAAATGAATTGGACGAAGCAAAGAGCCAATTGGTTGTAGCAGACTTGAAAGTTCAAAATGATATACTTATTGAGAAGAGAAAGGCACAAGAAGAAATAGCATCTTTACAGAGGGTTATACATGAAACAATGGAGGAATCTTCTTGTTCGCGCAAGCAGCTGGATACAGAATTGGCTAAATTAAAAATTAATCTCTCCAAATTACAAGAGGAGAATGCATTGATAAAGTCACAATTACCACGAGATCCACCTATAGATGGTCCACAGATATCACTCTCCACAGTAACAAAAACAATAGCTCGAAAAGTAGTTTCCCAACTAGGTGCAGATGCTCTATCTTTAGGTCCTGATAATCTTGAAGAAAGCATGAGGAAGGTAAAAAGATATGTACGTAAGCATAAAAATGTATGGTTTTTGAACTTTTCTGCAATGAGTTTTTATGGCACTGCATTCCGGAAAGTGTTCATAAATCATTTGAATGATATCATTATAAGATGTTTATTTTGTCACTTGTTTTTTCTTTTTCTTTTTACTCAACTTCACATAATGCAAATATTAGAAATTGTTGCTTTATAGGCGCAGGAAGATGCGGAAGTTTTACGCTCGCTGGTAGTGCCGCTCGAGGAAGAGATTAAAGCCTTAAAGGAAAAATTAAGAGCGACGGATGACGAACTCCAGAAGTGTAAAGAGATACAGTTGCAGAAAAAACAGCAGGAACCTGGTTCCTCTGAGTCAGTATGTGATATGTGTGCAAATTACGAAGCACAATTAGTTAAGATGCAGGCAGCTGCTAAAGAATTAGAGAAGCAGCAATTAGATTCTGAACGAATGTTACAAGTACAGAAAGAAGATTTAGCTAAGGAAGTAGAATTTAGAAAAGAAATGGAAGAAAAATGGAACGAAAAGAAAGAGGAGCATAAAATCAAAGTGGCAGAACTTACTGTTACCTCGCAAATGTTGCAGCAGACTTTAACCGAAGCGAAAAAAACTTTTGAACAAGTTCAGAGAAGCGTAAATGACGAACTTGTGAAATTAACACGTGGTCGAGAAGAAGTACAAAGACACCTTATCGCGTAAGAACATTTTTAATAATACTGTTACTTTTATCTCATTGTTCTTCCCGATTTTCAACGTAGATAAAGTAATGTCTTTTATCGTGACATTCCTGACAAAATTTTATTGAAAATCTAGTTGAATCTTTGCAGACTGCAAAAGGAAAATGAAAACTTGGTTGGTAAACATAGCAAGCATTCCCAGCAACTACAGAGTGAGAGTATTAATATGCCGAACAATGTTGAGGAATTGCACGTTAGCCTTTTAAAAATGAGAGAAGATTTGATCACAGCTAAAGTTGCTCAAGAAGTCGCGCAAGAGAAAGAAGAGACACTACGATACGAAGTGACCTTGCTTCATGAACAAATGGAACAGGAAAGTAGAGTAAAGGAACAAGAAATATTGGTATTAAAAAATGAAATTAGTGGTTTAAGGTAATACTACTTAATTTTTTAATATCCTAATTTTTTATAATTATAAGTTCTTCGTAATTTCAATAACAATATTCTATAGAACGCAGTTAGATAAATATGTACGAGATCATCGATCCCTTGCCGAGAGGGAAGAGAAGCTGGAACGATTAGAAAAACAGTTAGATGCTGTTTTAAAAGAAAACAAACAAGCCGAGTTAAAAGTGGCTGAATTACGACAAAGAGTTACCAGTCTTCAACAAGAGCTAGATACTAGTGAAGCAGTGCAGAAAGACTTTGTTAGGTTGTCACAATCTTTACAGGTACAATAAAGAGTAAAAATGAACAATCTTAATGGATAAAAGATATTTACATCGTCATGGATTATAGGTACAACTAGAAAGAATTAGGCAAGCTGGTAGCGAAGTACGATGGCAACATGAAGAGGACATAGAAGAATGTCCTAGTTGTCATACTACATTCACGGTTACAAAGAAGAAGGTAATATTTGTAAATACCTAAACCCATATCTAAAGCCTGTAAATTTGTAAATACCTAAAGCCTCTGTATGCTAATAAAAATCTCTTGTTATAGGTGCATTGCCGCCATTGTGGCCATATATTTTGTCAGTCTTGCCTTTCACATATTGTGAAAAGTGGACCGAAACAAAGACCATCCAGAGTCTGTGATGTTTGCCATACGTTATTGGTACAAGATACAGCACCATATTTTAGCCAAGAACCACCACATACACCTGACTAAATATTCTAAAGAAAATCAGTCCAATAAGATGTGCAATATCAATTTGGTAATTTAATATGCCTGTGAATTTTAGAATATCAAGGGTTGTACTTTACAATATCATTGATTTGGTTAAGACATTCTGTTTTAACAACTTTTAGGAAGATATAGAGATGATATTAGTTCACCGGGGCTAGATATGATTCCTATTACCTGACAACTGGAGTGATAAAATAAATATCGTGTAAATACAAATTATGTACTACTTAATGTTTATTGTAATTTAAAAGATTAAAGCTTTTGAATGTATGTGAGTTATTCAAAAATTTGTGAATATTTATCTATCTTGTTATTGACATTATTAAAATAAGTCTTCACATAGAATTATGTTATACATTTAATTCATTGCCATTCGTCAGGTTACTAGCTTTGTTTTTCTGTATTAATACTTTCACATCCTAATATATCAAATGCAGACTAAATGTTAGTGTCTGGTGACATCACGTTGGTGAAGCGCAAATCGACCATTTACGTAAAGTTTACGAATTTGAAATTTTTTACTAAAAATTGCCGGTTATTGGTTAAAATGACTAGCAAATTTATGCGGACGGCAAGGTGTTTAGGGAGAAAAAAGAATTCATTTTTACGTTTATTTTAAAAGCACAAATCTGTACATATATTCCTGTTATATTAATTTTTTTAATTTATTATTCTGAAATCCAAAAAATTTATCTAGATTCGTCATTTATTACAATGTTTGTATAGGAACAAAATATCAATAAAAAGTAACAGTACATCACATATCACATATTTGATTTCACAAAATTTGTGAATAAAAAATACAATTAGATTTTACAAAAATAATTACAGTTATAGTTATCCGATAAACCAATTTTATCTGAGAATTATCTGAGAATTTTTGTTTAATATCTTGTAAGTCATCTGAAATGTGTGTAAATCTTATAATGATAAACATGTTCTAAATGCTGCTGACAATTGATCTCGACGCAAAAACATTCAGCTCTAAACGTTCTCGATTTTTTTTGCTAAAACTAGTCGTAAATGTAGTTAATACGTACAAAATGGTGAGGTACAAAGAAGAAACACGAAGTTCATGTGACTATGTTTGAAGAATCTTAACGATACTGCCCCAAATATATGATTCACGGTATCCTGGGTCATATAACGTAACTCGTGATTTCATTCATACTTTGGCCCGAGTTACTCCAACAAAGTTGGAATCAATTAAACGTCAATCGGCGAGACAGTGATTATTAAACATTAATATACAGCTATATTACATAGAAAAGAATGTTTCGATTATTTCTTTGATTGGTTGTGGCCGTCTTTTAGGATCAATCGTTGGTTCTTCTGATTCCAAGTGTTTATCTCTTAACATTTTCCAATTATTTAATATTGTTGCATATTTTAGAACCTTGGGGTATTCGTTCAGTTTTGTGTAAACGTTTAAAAGTCCATGATAATCATATTCTAGGCCACTATAGCTTTTACCGAACAATTTTAAACCTGATATGATAAAAGTTAATTAGAACGAATGACTAAGTATGAAAAAATTATATAACGCAGTGCACATACTAATTTCGATACTCCTATAATAAAGTTTCTCAGCGTCTCTGTATCGGTTCATGTGGTAATTATATAACGAAGCTAAGTGTCCTATACTCAATCCAACTTCGTGATCATCTGGTCCTAATAATTCTTCTTTAATACGTATAGCTTTAAGATGCATTGCTTCGGCTTCCTAAAATTAACGACAAAAATATGGTAGTAATGTCATAAACGTTTAATTAAGTACATTTACGTGGAATATGTACCTTACATTTCCTCATGCTTTGATACACACGTCCCAAATTTCCATAATGTTTTGCTGTTTGTACGTTTCTTTCGCCGAATGCCTCTTTTGCCGATTGTAAAGCGGATAAATGAAGGCATTCAGCCTTGAATAGTAGATTTTGTTTCGACAATTGCGTCGATGTATTATCTAACGCTATTTCTTCGAGAATTAATGCATTTATTCTTTTTGCGCTTGCTAACAACAAATGATCCCCATGTAAAAGGTTTAACATTATGTCTATTGCTTTCTCAATGTGAACACTGTTCATTTAAAGTGAAATAAAATTGTATGACTATTTTAAAATTGTTAAGAGTGATAAGTAACGGAATCATTTACCTTGCTTCTGGAAATTCGCCAGACCTATACTCAAATACGTAAAGAGCATAAGCTAAATCCTCGTGCGCTAACGCAACGTGTAAATTCATTTTACCAAATATTTCTGTTCTAATTGCTAAAGCGTCCTACAACAAATAAAATGTTAAAAAATCGCGATGAAAGTTATATCGTATATAGAATCGTATCGATTCACATTACGAACGTACGAACCCTATAAAGGTTTACACTGTTGATTATGTTATCAAAGTTTAACCAGTAAAATCCATAATCTATAAGGACGTTACTGTACACTGGATGATCAACACCAAATACTTCTTTAGCAAGATATACAGCCTGCCTGATCAAAAGACCAGCTCTCTGAAACTCGCGTTTTAATACACACGATTTTGCCGCCTGCCTTAACACATCAACAGTAACACGCGCAGACAACGCTGGTTTCAACTCTTCAAGTGCTTCTATACTCCATCTAAATCATCATGAATTGTATAATTAGTAATAAACACGACGAAGTTTATAAAAGAAAAATGCAATACGTACCTGTAGGCCTCATCATACTCGCTTTTCATATAAAAAAGTATACTAAACTCAGTATATATAGCTGCATAATTGTAATCATTATACCCGGCCTCTTTTAATCGTTCTATTAACTCTATAGCAAGCTGATGTGTTTTTGCGGCTTGTAAAAATTCGCAATACGCTGCTTGTACGTGTAACAATCTAAATTTTTAAATGCTTATTACAAATTTATATAAATCTATGTAAACATAAATTAAATGTTTAGTTACCAAACATATCTTACTTTCTACAACATTCTAATGTTCTACACCAATTCTGAGGCGTAGAATTATTCGCAAGACATAATTGTTTGCATGCTAGCAACACCTGTTCGCTTTTAGCATACCAACCACCATCACTGAAAAATCCACCAATTCTTAAGCCTAGGTTTATTAATTTCTCATCTGCAGCTGGATTTTCACTAACATGGAGATAGCATACTGTGTAACTCATACTCAACTCTTCTTCAACTCGTATTTTATGATCTATAAGGCTCTGAAAAATTAATGGAAAAGAAAAGTAAACGTACACACAACTTCTAATCCATTTTCTCAATAAGAATAAAAAATTACCTGAAAGCTCTGTAGTAAATGTACACGACGGCTAGTGACTGTTAACATCTTGGAGAAAATTTCCAGATTGTTGAAGTCACACCCCAGTAAACATAATCTTTTTTCTTTGTACAACTGTAAAGCAAAAAGATCTCATAGATTATTTTTTTCATATAATTGCATTCATTCCTAACTTAAAAAGGGTGATGAATGAATGTTAGAAAATTTATAACAGATCTATTTTGCGATGAAATAATAGTGACGATTCGCACTATGAATATCTAATCAAAATTAATATATAGGAATAAAATTTCTATTGTATTATTAACAAAATTCTACAACGAAATGGACAAATGAATATATTTACATTTACGCACTTGTCAGAAATGCAATTTCGCATGATTCATATGCGATTCGATATCCAACGCGAAATAAACGCAAAAAATTGATTGCAAAAAAATTGATTTGCTGTAGCGTAGAAGCACATACAATCAAAGAGTATCTCATATTT
Organism: Bombus huntii; assembly: GCF_024542735.1. Classification (NCBI taxonomy): domain Eukaryota; kingdom Metazoa; phylum Arthropoda; class Insecta; order Hymenoptera; family Apidae; genus Bombus; species Bombus huntii. The sequence goes on along the minus strand of NC_066240.1, from coordinate 13,161,042 downwards.
AACGAATCGTTCTACTGTTCCAGGAATCATTACGTTGCATTGTAAATATATACAAAATATAAAAGCTAAGCATTAGCCGTAGAGGTTAAACATATGACAAGTACAATTTCTGTAACCCCCTTTCTGTTAAATCATCGTAATTTATTTGCCGTCATTCCCCACAAATCCCAGCTAATTCTACAAAACCTTATCGTCATACCCAATGCCAAAATACATTTTTATCATCTACATATAGCTGTCATAATAAACAGTGTTATGATCGCACAATCGAACACGTAACATCGTTTTACATATCTAAATCAAAAACTAAAATCATAAACAGAATGAATTGTTTTTTTCGAATAGAATAACAAAATAACGTTAGACAAATAAAAAAGTTCATGGTTAAGTTGGTGAAAAAAAGTGGACGTTTTATCAGTGGTTTGTGAGGCGTTTAAATGGAGAAAATGTTTTGACGTTTACCTGATAATAAACATCAAACAGGACATCGTTCGGTAGATCAGGAAGATACTTCCTCAGCCTTAGAAACTTATTCGCGATTGCCAACACGCTCGATTGGTAAAGAGTTTTCGGGGAAAAGACCGGTGGATTGTGTGTTTCGGCCATTTTCCTAGAGGCCTTCGATAATCACGAACGCGCACACAGCCGTAATAATTGCTGTCACGTCGTCTCCGTGCGCATATGCTGCCGCGGTGCTCCGCCATCCAACCACCAGCGACAACCCCCACTTAGAAACGATGGTAAAAGTAAGTGTCTAGCGCGCACCAGATAGCGAGATCGCGCTAATTCCTTTTTTTTTCCTTTTTATACTTGTTGCTTACAGTGATTTCGCGATATTCTCCACGGATCAATTCCTAAACCGTTACACAGCCATCGAGCTTATTTTTTGTGCCAGGCGCGTTATCAGTTAAGATGCTCGACTCAAGAATTGCAAAGATTTTCTGAGCCAATTTGCTCATACTACGATCGTATGTATAGGGTAAGGTTTGGGTTATTTGATTCGGTTTGGGTTATTTGAATTTCAGTATTTTAAAATTCGACACTGTATCTTGTATAGAATAATTAAACTTATTGTATATTATAGGTAGATTGTGGATATTTATGCATCTTATTTGAAAGAACAAGAAGACTCACGAAAGTATTCGAACACTTGTCATGGAATTTTTTTTATGAATATATTATATAGATTATATGGAATTTTTCGAAATTTCGTTAGTATTATAATTTGAAACCAATCTGAAAATGTATATGAAAGTCTTTGTAAGACACTTATTACAAATATAAACTTAGTGAAAAATTAGTATACATTATGAATAGTAGTCTTAAATATGCAATTAGTGCTAAAGTGATGGTTCTACTATATATAGCAGGAAATTAATATAGTGAATAATTGTCTATTTAAATACTTTGGTGATTTTTGCGACGAAAGTTCACCAATATAATCACTAATGAGATATGCTAATGAGATTTCAAAATGTTTTGTATAATATATACATACATAAAAAGGATTCTAGTATTGTTCGAATATGATAACGAAATAAATAAAATAACAGAAATTAAGTATACACATTCTACTGAATTATAATAATTGTAATTGAGATACTAATATTAACTGTACGAACTTGTTACCTTTTAATGTGTAATGGAAATATCCTCATGGAAAGTTATGGCTATCAGGCTGTCAATTTGTACAATATATTTCACCGTTTATCACGCCATTTATAACAAATTAAGTAGTCTGTTCTCAAACGTAAGTCGCTTAAAAATTTGTTCGCAACGGAATTTTGCAAATTAAAAGGCAAATTGTTTAACTTAACCAAAAATTCTAGCATTCAAATAATCCTACCTTACGCTATATTCGCATTAGAATTGAATCAATGTTACAAATCGATATTTCTTTTTTATAAGGATGTATATGCAATATATGATAGTATACATTAATAGAGAAGAAAACACGATGAATTTTGGAGGATTAACTTTTTGAAGAAGAATGATCGAAAAGATTAAACGTCGATGAAAAAGCGATAGTAAACATACATATATAGTTCAGAAAAAAGAGAGTCGATATTGTTGTGATCGTGAAAGAGGCTAATTAATGGCGCCAGCATTGGGCCATGTCTTCTTTGGCCCGGACTTCCTTTTCCAAAAATACGAGCTGCAGGATAAACGTCTAAGGTGATTCAACGTCGTCGTAATCTTTGGCACGGTGCAAAGTGGCTAAAAAACGGTAATCGGTTAAACGAGCAAGTGAAAGGAAATTGGCACGCGTACTGCCACCGATTGTGAAAGCTTCAATGTCAAATCGTATGCTTTTAATTGCATTAAAAATCGGATATCTCGCATTCGACGAATATTTCGAGTTATAGCGAATAACCAAACAAATCGGAACCTTTACTCAACATTGAATTGTTTTTTACAATTTTGTGCATTTGTATATTTAGACGCGCGCGCGCGTATTGCGAAATACGTAATTATAACCTTGCATTCCATCGAATGCTTGTACGAGTGATTTCATTACCAACAATTAACATGTTGCTCCTATTAGTTGGCAATCGCGCGCAAATCTGCCGGTAAAGTCGTTTCTATACACGTGGCTATTGTGCACACGTTCCGTACTAATTCTATGCGTGTGCATTTATACACATATGTATATGCACGTGTATTCATTTATTGTGCCATGTATGTACATATGTATCTCGAAAAGTTCGTATGCCTTGAAAAGAAATTTATATTCGTCAAAACACTGCGATATACGGTTCACGAAAACATTCGGACACTTGCAGAAATATTTCGTGAATATATCATTCGTGTTGTACGGAACATTTTGAAATTTCATTGGCATTGTATATAATGAGATTTCTATATACATTTTCAGATTGATATCAAATTTGATCAGTATAATTAGCATATATAATTAGTAGACTCCTAATTTTTATGCAATTTTATATTTCAACATAACTAAAGAAGTGGAACCTACATGAGAATTTCTTTGTCCCATTAAATGTTATAATGCCTCGCTTTGAATATTTTTTACATTTCACTTTTTACATTTTTGCGTATTATGTACATTTTGTACATTTATGTACCTTCAAATTATAGTAAATAGTATGAGCTACCATCTTTTCAAGACACGCGTTACAAACTACGTTTTTAAAAAGCAAACTTTTATAGAAGAGAATATTTTTAATAAGGGATACGATACAAATTTTAAAACGTTTTATTGAAATAATAAATAAAAATTCTATTTGTTACGTCCGGTGACTCTACGTTTTTTTTTTTTTTAATTTATTTATTTACATTTTACAATTTGTCCAGTAGAACATTTGGTAAAATGTTATAGCTTAGTGATATAGTAATATAACATGTGGATGGCTACCCCCAGTGGGATACCATGTGACTCTACGTAAACCAGAATCTATCCCTCGGTCGAGGCGGCTACTAGCTGTGCAAATATAATAGTCACACTGCAGTAATCCTAAAAAACCGTCATAAAACTGGCCATTTTTTTCCGTTAGGGCCCTCCATTGTTATAAAATACATTCAGGTCGAGACGTTCCTTAGGATTATTGTTCCATCAGGTAGAAAAAGGGTCGGTCAGGTTTCCTCGTGTTCAATGGTCATTTTCATCTGTAAGTGTCCGGTATTGGGGCGACCAATACCCAGCAATAATTTTCCTTTGCGACAGCATTGTCACCGAACTTCAGTCAATATCTCTTGACTAGTTTTTTAGCCTTAGACCATTTGTCATTTGTTTAACTTATTGTTAATTTGTTGCCTTAATCATTTGTTTAACTTTTTGTTAACTTGTTGCCTTAGTCATTTGTTTAATTTATATCTATACGCACTGAGCGTAACTGTCTACAAAATTGTTGGAATAAAGTGTATATTGTAACCTGTTACTTCAGTGTTATAATCAGTTCAACCACCTCTATTATTCTAAACGAAATAGGAGATCGATCATTTCGTGGTATCGATTATCTAACTGTAACGGGAATTTACGACTCCCGTTGGCGCTTTTCCTCGCGATCGCGTCTCTCCGCGAATGGTCGAACACTATTTGTTATTAGTAGATAGCGGATGTTTATGCATTTATGGAAAATTTAGAAGTGTAAAAATGTATATAACATGTAAAAATATATAAAATATTTAAAATAAATTTCTCATTATAATATTTAGTGACTGGAACAAATTTTTGTATAGGTTATATTTCATTAGTTAAACTCACAAAAATATAAAATTGCATAAACATTTGCAGTCCAATTATGTATTAACTATTGAGAGACAGAGACCTATATTGATTTTATTTTTAGAGGTATTTTCGATAGTGCACAAAGTGCACAGAATGGAAGAGGAATGCCCCCAGGAGAATAGAAGAGACGAGACAATGATGCAGACTACGGTCACGGGACCGAATACCTCAACGGATAACGTTTGCGACAATGGAACACGTGTTTCCTGTCAAGAAGAGTTCACGTGTTCTCTGTATATCTCGCGTGCCGTCGGACCTCAAGGTCAAGTACAAGGAATACCAGGTGGCAAATTGCCTACTTCTTTATTTAGCGTATCCTCCGCTTGCATAAGTGGCCACATGTACATTTATAATATACAATGTGCCTAAAATTTGCAGAGTAGTTGCAAGAAGTATTTAGACACCATTATATTTACTACAGAATTTACTTTGGCTTACCAAAGTATTTAAGCATTCTATGTTCATATTGTATGTGTTATACATTTTGAAATTTTATTAGCACTGCAACGAGACTATCATGATTATATTGGTCAAATTTCAGACCAATCTGAAAATGTACCTAAAAATTACAAGATATTTGCAATAAATATATGTCGGGTTTACATTAGAATTAGGGTTAGGGGCGTAAAGCGAATCTTCGTTTGGATTACACGTCGTCGTTATGCAATAGAGAAGACATTGGCTAGTGCAAATACGATTACCATAGAACCGGACAAGTAACCGTGGTGATTAGATACTCGAGAGACTAACGACAATGATCCTAGGTTCAATAACGAATCCGCGGACAACGGGACGGTAGTCGTACGCACTCGCAAAAATCTAAGTCGGATTCTGTGTTAATATTCGCTGACCGTAAGGAGTTAATTCTTTTTTTTTGTCGATGAGACCGCAAGAGAGAATGACTTTCCGTCCCGGTGATACCCCAGAGGAAAACTATGACGGGGTGTGTCTAAGGACACGAGATCATCGGATTCGTCGGGGACATCCTACGTTCGGAAAGTAAGGGAAATTGACGTTGCTGCTAATTGGCCAATCTCCATATCGGTAGTTAGAAAAGGATGCTAGCTGCCCTTGAGGGAGGGTTGCTAGTGGGAGACGTCGTTCGTGGAAAAATAGGTCTCTCCTGTCTTCCCGTAACTGGGACAAAGACTGTGTATCTGTTAAAGGATTTTAGGTAACTAGATATTAGTGTTTATGACGGCCCTCGGGCTAGCCAATCACGTACTGTGGAGACGCGTCGACATCTGGTAAACATCCTGCCCGGAGAATAGGATCTGCATTTTTTTTTTTTTTTTTATTTATTTGTTGAAATTACAATCAATTCTCGCGTTGAGAATTTTCAGTAATTTTTCTGGCGTGGCGCAGTGACATGGCTGTTTATTTACAATAAGTTAATACTTATTATAGATAGGTATAATTTATAATCTATAAGTATTATAAGTAAGTGCATATGCTTGATTTGGATAATTAAATGAATCTAACGTTTAGGTCTAGCGGGTAGTGCCTCTTCAGCCTGCGAATCTGATCCGTCGTATCGAGTAGTCCAGTGATTAGGGGGTTTCGGTGTTTGTTGATTCTTTTGCTGTATCTGTCGCTATATTTTGCTATTTCCTCTTTGACGGTGGGTATCTTGAGGTCGCGGTGTATTGTTTCATTGGTTACATACCAAGGTGCGTCAATTAGGGATCTTAGCGTTTTCGATTGAAAGCGTTGGAGTATTTCAATGTTGGAGTTACTTGCTGTTCCCCATAGTTGGATTCCGTAGGTCCAGACAGGTTTTATTACGGTCTTGTAGAGGGTAATTTTATTCTGTAGATTTAGTTTGGAGCGTCGGCTCGTGAGCCAATAGAGTTTTTTTAGTTTGTCCTTTAGTTGCTTCCTTTTATCTGAGATGTGTGTCTTCCACGTTAGTCTCCTGTCCAGGGTCATGCCCAGGTATCGGACTGTGTCCCTGCTAGGAACAAATGTTAAAAATGGTCGAGATTTATTAATATAACGGATCGTTTAAATACTTTTGTGGTCCCTGTAAAATAAATGCTTAGACTAAATATCTTGTAATTTTTATATACATTTTCACATTTATTTCAAACTTGACCAATATAGTGAATTTTCAAAATGTTTCACATAACACGCATTATATATTTATAAAAGATGTCTACAACTTTGCCTGCACATATACTAATTAATTATATCTAAATAATTAAATTTCATATCGTTTGATTGTACTGTCATATACCTGCAAAAATTTAATACTGTAAAAATGATATATTTATTGGTAAATAAGAATACGTGCAAATACTTTTTGCAGGCATTGTATGTTTTTTTTTTCTTCGATACGACAACTGAAAATATGCAATCGGTATACTGTTACGTCAGAGTGTGTCAGTTCTATCTCGTGTTTGAGAAATGCTTCTCAAAGCATGCTGCAACAAAGAAATAGTTTTACGATATTAGTCCCCCTTGACGGCAAATGTTTAGATCTTGTTAGAGTTGACGAATAAGTTATGCCAGGTGGCGAGCTGCTACGTTCCAATCTAGAAGATGTGATCCGCGCGTCCGATCCATTGGCAGCCTGGCACGTGTCTGAAACACCGTGTGGCCTGATTGCGGCGTTCACACGCGAAGCTGACGCAGAGAAACTGTTGCAGCGTGGCGATTTGGCGCGTATTTTCGAAGGACCCGTACAAGTAGATACAATAGATGCAGTAGATGTATATATGTTCCTAGTTAGCGATACTCTACTCTATGTTAACAAAAATCGATGGGTAATGCAACAGTATAGTTAACGTATTCATTACTGCTCGAATTTATTATTCTATTACTTATAAATAGATTATAAATTCGTTTATACGTTTATAGAAAATTTAATGAAATGTACAGAATACAGATAGTAGTATACAAAAGTATAAAGAAATGACCAGGTTATAACGTTCTTCTTTACAAATTCGCATAAATATACGTAATGTATAAATAATTGCTATACATTGTGCATCGTCATATTTTATTTCTATATTGTTTACATAATTGATGAAAATTTAATCAAATATTCGACATCGTGTATATATCTTGAAACTATGTGCCCTTTTATTGAATTTAACGTGAAGCGAACGTGTTATATTTAAAGATACAAAGAAATATGTACATATACAATACGTAAGCTCGTAATTCTTCTAATTTCCTTAATAATTATCCAGGTATAAAATTTTGATATCACATTTTTCTCTCCGTACTGAAGAGTAACTATGCAAATGTACAAATTCAACAGTAAATTGCGTATGAAATTACCATATAAATGTTACTTCACGTTGTAATCGGCCGCTTTCCTCTTCGCTTTCTCTTATGCAAGAAAATGAGATAACCGAGCTTGCACAACGTAGGCTTGTCTCACCAAATCTCTGATCGTTTAGGCGATGTTATGAATATTTTATTTGCATATTTATTCCTTTCTCCTCTTTCATTCCTGTCTTTTGCATTCTTTTCAATTAATTATAATGTTTCTTTTTTTCAATCAGGTGGCTCGATTCTCAGCAAAGGACTCTCGTTATAGACAGGCGGTTCTTCTTCGTGATGTACCCTGGGCCATTCCACTGCAAGATATTAACTCCGCGCTGACGAAACAGGGGATCACGACAGGAAGCGTTGAACGTTGGCGACAATATATACGCGTCGAGGTAATTACCTCGCTGGCGAAATGCTGACACGAAAAAGGAAGAGAAAATACATAGATTTTCGTTAAAAGCCCCGTAATCTTAATCAGCCACGTCGTACGATAATTCGGTTAATTTAAACATTAGACGTTAGTTCGATGCCACGATGATCTGTGAAATGATCATTAAATAACTTTCAGTATAAATATCTTAAAGCAATTTTGATTATATTTTAAAGCTATTTATTGCAATAATTGAAACGATCATCGAATAGATATTTAATGAGAAAATATAGATTTTTATAGACAACATTATATAACTTCACATATAAAGTATATATACATATATATAATTTTGTTTATTGCAATAAATAAATCACAGAGAAGTAATACCTCAACGATTCCTTTCATAAATATCTAAGAGAGACCGCCAGGAAGTTGTGTCGTCTAGTCATTAGCAAGATAAAATCGGAACTGATTAAAATATTCTTCTCAGGTGCTGGACGCCGGGCATTACGAGCTATTGTTGCGTCAAGGACTGGACTTCTTCGGTGCGGCTCGATTCAGTGCCATTCCAGAACGTTGGTGGCGCGGAGGAACCGGAAATGCCGGTGGACCGCTGCAGGCAGGACCGGGAATAGTCAGCAACTTTCTTGAGACATCCAACTTCCAAACGGGAGATGGTGTTCTTCAGTGTTATCGGTGCCAGGGTTTCTGGCACATGGCTGCCAACTGTAGACATCTGCCACGTTGCGTTCGATGCGGAGAGCCTCACAGCGTTGAGTTTTGCCCCAGGCCTCGAAACAATCCTATCTGCTGTCATTGTTCCGGCCCTCATCATGCCGGTAGACATATTTCCTTGTGCGTTAAACGAGGCTACTCGATGATCACTTCGTCCAATAAATATTAGGAACTGATATATGAAGGCCACAGATGAAAAACACATTTCCTACCTTTCAAAAAATAATCTTGAGAGACATAAAAATAGCCTGTGGATGTTTATACAATTTAATATCTTTATGAATATAATTGGATAAAATGGAGAATTCTAAGTAGAATTTAGAGAAAAGGAATGTAAGATGCTAAGCATGATAACGAGTACCTTGAATATTTTGTATATTTTTACATATTGCATAAATTTTGACACTTTTGAACTTTTCATAAATGCATAAACATCCTTATTGTAAGCATTAGACGGGAAAATTACGCCTGATCGAAGTCTAAGATGTGCATATGTGCGTACATTTCCTTCCTTTTTTGTCTTTGCCGTAACGTTTCTTAATTTACTGTTCAATACCCTGCTTCATGTATATATTGGCGCTATTTGTTATTAACTTTGACAATAGATATAAAATATGCAATCTATGCAAACTATTCAGATCGTCGAGTAGTTAATGAGTTCATTAACATTACACTGCTGATCATATATCTGTTCAATGTATTCATACATTTCCAATTCCAGGCTACCGACAATGTCCGGTTCGGCAGCAACTTTCGAACGCTACGCCTATTAGTATCACGCTGAGCACTACCCGGATTGGAAACCAGTACCCGGTGAACGCGGCTTCCAAGACGAACGCGTCCGCTCACGAGCAGCAGCCCTTGAAATCGAGTCAATCTTAACGAGAAATTACCACATATCAATGTATCGATTCTGTCCATACATTGACCTTAAGCTCTCGTAAATTGCACGTTTATCGATATTTAATAGGTGTGCTACGGTCAGCTACAGAGTTTCCAAGCTCGCGTTCAATTCTTAAATGAAAGAAAGAAACTAACGTACCAATGAACATTCTTTTCTATCTTTTTTACATGTATTTTTAACGATGTTTTTATAACTTTTAATCGACGTATAATTACTCTCGTGGAATCATTTAAATTGAAGATAATAAATCCATTAGAAAAATAGCAACTTTCTAATTGAAGATCACACGGGAAAAATATGATAAGTCCATTTTTGTTTATCTTACAATTAAATTCGACGATATAAACCTTTTGGAAATACGTGATAAGTCTACAATATTTTATAAAGAATAATATTAATTTAGTTGTTATGTTAGTTTAACTTAATTAATATTAGTCTATATATGACTAATCTTATTAATACCTTTTAAATGCCCGAGAGAATAATAAAACCACATTTTAAAAATCAAATGTGAAGACAGTTTTGATGTTTGACAACATATACGATAAATGTGACTTATCATGTGTTTTACATGTGGCCTTCAATTTGTTTCAATGTTCGAATAGAAATTACATAGAGATTTTCGAGATCCACGGAGACATTCCGTTGAAATTAGCCATGTTTAGTAGTCAGACGATTCTCTACTCTTCGTCCCACTTTCTTCGCCCTAGTCTTTTCGAATCTGGGTTCCCCCCAGGTGCGATTCAGATATATCGTTGTTCATCGGTCAGTTAGTGAGTACTTTATACAGTTCGTGTTGATAAAAGAATGAGAATGGAGGGGCCTCAGCAGGTATATACCTGCGAATTCTCTAGATCGATAAGTCGAGGTGGGGAGGGCGCGATACTCACCACACGCCGTCCCACCAGCTCAGCTTGGGGCCGTTCAGCAGATTTTCAGAAACTTATCGAGTTCCACACGAATCCCGATTCCACCGGCGACAACACTCAACTTCCAGATTCTACCTGCGTGCATTATAGATATGTTATAGTTCAGCATAGTTCAGAGCGACGGCGCATTGAATCTTTATATATATATATCTGGATCTTATGTCTTCATAGTTGTGTGTGGAAAATTCAAACTTATAGTGTGCTTCTCGTTAAGTGTAACCATCATGCAATTGATACTTCAAGAATGAAAAGGATGGAAAAGACCGGTCAGGTATGGTCACTTTAGGGTTGACAACTTTTAGATTTTAGAAAGCAGGCAAAATACGTATTGTAGCATTGTAATAGAAAGTATATAATTAAAGGAATATATAATATGTCACCGTAATATGTAAGCAAATGTGTGTACGAAAAATCTTGCCGAATTTTAAGTTATGCAATTAGGAGGTATATATGCTTTGAAACTAGTTTAATATTCGCTTTTACTCTTTCCCATGCTAAACTTTGTCTAGAAGTTATGTAATTCTTGATATTGAGTTTTCATAGTAGACTGCCATGTAATATTTAATAGGTTTGCCCCCTTTCTTTGATGAGTTCAGTGTCTTTAGTTAGTTTACTTGAATGTTTCTTTTCCTTATACTTTTTTCCTTTAAATACCGCGCTTTGACAATGAAACGTTTCCGCGAAACGATAAAGCAAATGATCATAGGTATTTCCATATCTGTATCTAATAATGGGGTGAAGAAACATTAATGCTAGTCCTCTAATAATAATTGGTACTGTTTTGCAGCAGCCGTGATTAGAAAGGGAAATCCTCGAAGGTGACCACGATTAAAATAATCGTTTGAATAAATTAAAACTAACAACAAAAACAGAAACATTTCTTATTCAGAATTCAAGGCGACGAGGATCGATTCCATTTATAAGCGAGGTACACTTCGATCGAATTGACGATGCAATGCGTATTTCCCCTGCACCGATTTTGCAATTTTTCTGTCCTCCGTTTGTCACATGGATAATAATAGTTTCCGGCATGAAAATCCCGAGGATATGATTAAAAAGATCATGCGGAAAGATTAATATTCTTAGTGCAGCACGGATTAAAGGATAGACATGATCTCCACGAGTTGGATATTCTTCTTGGTTGTGACCATCAGCTCTAACAGTGTTCAGCAGCCGATATTCTTCAAAAATCCTTTCAAAGGACTGAATGGTATTGTTCCGAGGACTAACGCGTACATCAGAAACGAGATTAGAGCCGTTTATTACTATGATCAAACTGTGGCGGTGGTCGATCTCGGAACAAACAACGAACTACATAATTGCAATCTGATCGAAGTATAGTAAGTGTCTTCAATTAGTTTTAGAGCAATGTTTATGCATGAATAAGAAATTAGATCGGTATCTTTAGCGAGCAAGAAGAGGCTAATGAAGTTTTAAGAAATCTGTCGTCAACTGCAGTCCCACAGCTGGTATCCTTCGAACAAATGACGAAGCTCATGCAACAGTGCGAGTTATTGGACAAAATCCAGCACGATACGTTATCCACTGAGATGTCCCACACTGAGAACAAAGGTAGTCATGGTGTGGGTAGCGTGTTGTCTCTTCTCTCAGGCATCTTGCCAGGTAAATTTTTATAATTACTAGTTATTTTGTATGGTATTTGTAATTCACATCTGCTGAGGTAAACTTCAACGGTGTCGTCGTTGGTAGGTACAAAATGGTGCGGCACCGGAGACATCGCTGAGAACTACCACGATTTAGGTCATGAAGCTCAAATTGATAGGTCAGTGCGAATATATTATGGTTATCAGAGCTACGAAAAGATTACGGTTGATTAAACGACAAAGATTTTAACATATTTTATTTTTCTAGATGTTGTCGCAGTCATGATCTTTGCCCTGTAAAAATCCGAGCTCAACAAACGCGATACAATCTCACCAATTATTCTATATATACCAAGTAAGAAAATATTATAAGTTTTCATTTATGCATTCGTATAATTGTTTTGCATAATAATAATCGTATACTAATCGTTACAATTCGTAGAACTGTTTATGATTATTGGTGCTTGACATGAATTTTGTTCTTACCTTTGTAGATCGCACTGTGTGTGTGATGAGGCGCTGTATCATTGTTTGAAAGCTACAACGAATCCGACAGCGCAAGTAATGGGTCGTATATACTTTAATGTAATAAAAGTACCTTGCATCGAGGATGTATCGGAGGATACTTTGGAGAAACATACATCGATAAGAATAGGACGACGATTTATTCCTGTTCAAATGAGTTATTAAAACGAATGCAGCATTGCAAAGTGTTACCAACAATTTTCATATTTTTATACCATCGTTAATATAAAGTGTGCAATTGGGAAGGAAGATTTACTGTTGTATAAATATTATACATATGTAAATATAATAATTATAAAGCTTACGCGATTCCGGCTCGATTAGTTGAATCAGTACCTATTGATCCTGCTGAGTTGTAGATAAAATTGCTTGTTTCAAAAATGACAACCGAGGAACGATGTTTTGTATCATTTCCTTAATGTCAAAAGAATTGTGATTATAAAGATTACCTGTAAAAAGTATTTATTTTTGTCTGTATTTACAAAATTACTATCTTTATAATGTAACAATAAAGTATTTCTCATTACCTATTAACCATAATGTTTCTTTTCTGATATGTATATATTGGCATGAAAGCAATCTATTGATCAATATCTCTAAATCTGATTGGGAATATTTTGGATTTTCTAATAGCAATTTTGCTAATTGTCCCGATGTCTCTTGCACAGTATTGGCCAATATTCTTATACTTGCTGTAATCTAAAATAAAGAAGAACTTTAATATCATAAATCAAGTATAAATATATGTTAATATTAATGGAGTCGTGTGCTCACAAATAGAAAGTTGTTTGTATTATTTTCATACAAATAATCCACTATCAAAGGTACTACATCATATAAAGAGGAGTTACAAGATTGTTGCGAAGATAATAATGCTAGCAACCAAATAAGGTATGGATCTTCAAATGAAAGAGTTCTTCTTATAGTAGCATTAGCAAGTTCAATCATCTCATTATCTCTAAAAGCATTTGTACAATTAGTGAAATATTTTTAAAGAGTTTTAAAATAATTAAGTAAGAAGGATAGTTATTACTGGATGTATATAGAACCAATATGCACATAATGCATGGCTGTATAGGCTACTGAAGGCACGATCATATTATCACAGTTATGCATCAGGGATATAATATATTTTAAGCAATCTTGGGCATGGAAAATTTCAAATGCTTTACTGCTTCCCGAAATCAGATTTCCCATCGTCCATATACAAACTTCCTAATGAGAAAACATATCATTAACTTTATTAGTATAAAGTGTATAGCATTAATTAGTATAGTGATAGCATTATGATCATTTTATAACTTACCAATAGAGGATAGTTTAAGGTATCTAATTCTGTAATAAGATATGGTCCAATGCTTTTAGTTAATGCAGTACATGCCTTAGTATTTCCAAGTGCTATATTACAAGAACAGCTAGCAGCACATAACTGCAATGCATTATTATTACTAGATAAATCACGTACCAAGGCAAATAAGATATTGTTCACTTTTAAAAAAGAATTAACATTGTCCTCGCTCTAACAAAGAATGAAAAGCCATGTTAATATACTTATTAACTACAATGCATTTGATATATATGTATCTTTATATTATAACCTGAATGAGAGCGTTTTGCAGTTGACCATACTCTTCGATAGATAATGTTCTCTTTTTAAGAGCTTTTGCCTTTTCAACGACGAACTCTGTTGTAAATGACGAATTTGTCATACGGTTTCCTAAAGCCACACGATTTTTGTTCCATGTTTCCGTACGATTTTTCTCCCTTTCCGTGTGAACCAATTCTCTCACACTTTCCCTAATAACCTCGACAGTATCTTCTTTAGTTGATTCTTCTATCTCCATCTTCTTTATAATTATTTGAATAACTATAAAAAATTATGCGAACAATAATTATAAAAATTAATTTACAGAGAATCGGTTTTAACAGCGGTGCCTCATTGTACGATGTTTATAAAGTGTTGATATTTAAACGTGACCAATCAGAAGATCGCAATCAGCTGATCGAAGTCATATATATATATATATATATATATATATATATATATATATATATGTCGGAGATGAAAGGACATCGGAGCCTTTCTTTTGGAATGTTTGGGAAGGTCCCCGATACTTTAGTCCAGACTTTTTATTATAGCTGTACTTAAATAATAAAACCGAGAAATAGTTGTTTATGATTTAATCCGAGTATAGGGGTCCAAGATTTATAACAGTGGGCTTGGGCTCGAAGTAACATAACGGGTCGCTAAACGTAGCCGCGATCACGGGAAGGACATGTACCTAACAGAGGTATGGGGTAATTACATAGCTCTCCTTAAAAACAAAGATTGACCCGAGGGGTACAGTGAGGTACGGAAAGCAGTCCACTTGGACTGAGTTTCAGTCAGATAAGTTCTACTTGCACTGGAGACACGAAGTACGTTGAGACACACCCGAATCGTGGATCGGTAAGTTGAGTTCGACTTAGGCTGTGACAGAAATCGCATTCATCATCCCGTTGACCGTGGATTCGTTATCGAACCTAAATTCATTTTCATCAACATCTCGATTATCTCATCACCGCTATTACTTGTTAAACTGTAGTAATTACATTTGTATCAGTAAGATATCATCTATAGTACATTACAACGATGGCCAATTCACAGGAAGATTCATTATACGCCCCTAACTCTAATGATAATCCGACATATATAACAAAATGTGTAGTTTCATTCATTATTCCTTTTAAAAATCCTCCAATTGTTTCACAATGCGACTCGAAAACATAAAGTTATGTTTGGCATGTTTGATAGATGATGCAATTATTAAAAAAACTATAAATGGCTAATTTCAATTCTATTCCATAATATTTAAGAATGATGCTTTATTGATATTTAAGAATGTTAAAGAATGAAGTTTAAAAGTCGTTCGAGACAAGGTCGTTAACCAGCCCAGTATCTTCATCCTCATCTTTGTCTTCTTGAATTCGATAAATCGATAGAATATTATATATAGCATTCGGAAACGTGGCTGCAGGACCAAGTACGTGTAAACGTATGTCACACTTTTCCAGCATATATTTCCACTTTAATTCGGTACGTTGAGGAAGTATCATTCCCTAAAAAGATTTACAAAAGGATAGTTATATTGAAATCTAATTATCGTATAATAATATAATTTTATAATTTTAAATATAATTTAACAAACCTGAAACTCATTAGCTGTGCAACCAAGAACACGTTCAGCCGCATCTCCGGACAATCGACAGCCAATAAGATAACCTGTGTTATCTTTTAAATTGACTTTTAAATTGAGGCTTATCGTGTTTAGGGGCACGCGAGTTCCATTGCCTGATGGACATTCGAGATTCATACACGAATCCCGATTATCATCAATGACTTTCTTACATAAGGCGCTAAGAGAGACAAGGAATTGTAAAGCTACTATGTTAAAAAATATTGATTACTGAGGGAAAAGAAAATAAATTAACCATCTAATCGATAGTATTCCAGGGCTTAAGGTCTCCACATTTATATCCATTACATATGCCTTTAAAATCGTAGCGAATTGAACCCTTTCTCCTTGTTTCGGCTTTTTATTCAGTTTTTCAGAAATTTCTCTTATGGTCATTACATTTGTGATTGTATCAGCTATGGAAATGGATTTTGGGTAATATTAATTCAAGCTTTGTATACAATTACAAGTACATGAAACGATACAAATCACATGTAAATGAACAAATTTATAGGATGTGAATAATTGTTCTTACGATTTGGTGTAGCGAAATTTCCAGACATAATATCATTATCATAACACTGCACCGTGTTTCTTATGGCTGTGCATTGCGGTATATCAGGATTCTCGGTGATCATTGTTTTTCTAGCTGTGAATATACATACATATAGATGATATCATATGGAAACTTTCCCTGCTACTTTGACTTTTTGAATTACAACCTATAGATAAAAGAGTTTTTTTCTTGAAATTATCGTACGCGATACGAGCATCCACGAGGAGAAGCACACTACGTTTTGGTTCCCATAACGCAGCTCTTTCGATCCATTCATTTTCCCAAAGTACTAAGGACGCTACTTTGTCCGTTGATCCGTCTACTGCCTCAAAGTTACGAAACTTTATACTCTTTCCGTCGCGTGTTACTGCGTTTCGAATATCACTGACCTATCAAATATGAAATTTACATTATCCTTCAATTAAGAAAATAATATAGAAATTTAAATCTCAAAATATATTTTCTATCTGGATTATTAGAATTAAATATATTTGTGTTGCAAAAATTATGCAAAGGAAAGGAAATTTCTTTGTAGCAGATATAAATATAAAATGAAAATTTCATCGATATCCTCTGATGATTTCTAAATTTAAAGCATACAAAAGTAACAGCTACTATGGTGTCGACATATTGATCGCGTAGCGCATCCAAGTTTTCAAAAATGCTTTTCAGAGTTCGCAGGCCAGTCAGCTTCTTAATCGGGAGCATCAGCAAAGGTTCATATTCTGCGCGTGTTGGTGCGTCATGAATTTGCACTAGCGAGTTGCCCTCGTTCACCGTTAGACTGCACGAGCTGGACACCCACGGTACAAACGCCTCGTTCCTGTCCTCTGAACGCCGCTCCAACACTTTTGGATTTATAACTTCCACTGTAAGTTAGATTTAAATATGTATAACTTAATTGAATATACATAAATTGACTAACTAAAAAAAAGAGAGTGGTGGAAGATTATAAAAATAGAAATAGATAGGAGAGGAAACAGTTATTTTGTGGTATAAGGATTTATTTAGCTTAAATTTGAATTCAAACTTAAATATTCAAAATTAGATTCAAATTCGAATATTTAAATTTAAAAAATCCAAATATTCTTTACATTCAAATTCAAATATTCAAATTCAAGTTCAAGAACAAATACAAGATAAGTGCAAATTCAAGTACAAGTACAAGCTCAAGCTCAAGCTCAAGCTCAAGCTCAGGCTCAAGCAACATTTCAAATACAAATGTTGTGCAAGTAATGCATCATTAATCATTAATTATTCACAAACCTACGCTCCCAATATGAAAAGTGGAAGTTAATCTTCTAACAAATAGGGTACTGCCCCATACAGTTACATTTATAGAATCTTCTTTTGAATCGCGTAACGTAAATGTCCATACACCTCGATCACCGTTGTTAACTAAAATTAAAATTGTATTAATCTATCCATACATAAATCGCAAAAGTACTCTCCACGCAAATTTGTTGAGTTCGTTTTTCTAAACTCAATTTAAGTAAAAAATAAAATTCATACATCTCGTACGTGTAGCATCGATCGTTTTCATGTTAAAACTGTTTACAATTATGCCGATTACAAACGCATTTTGCATTCCAGGACGCAAAGATTTTAATGCATGTTTACACACGCCCGACATTATTGATGTTTTTAATTGTGATAATAACTTTATTAAATTGAAACCTTTCTCTGTTCTTAACACTTTGCTTCTGAAACAAACGTAAAATAATTTTTGGCGCTGTTGTTACCAACTATATTTAAATTCAAAATATCAATTAATTGAAAATCGAATCTAACCTAATTATTATCTACTTAATCTAGTTATTTATCTCTCTAGTGTATAATTATCTATTTTAGAAGACAGAATATTTTTTATTAGAATTATTAACGTAAATTATAATATTTAAATATTATTTATTAGAAGAAAAATTATTAGCCAATTACAACAAGGCAGATTTCGAAACATCATTATGAACTAGGCTTAAAATAGATTATGTTCGAACGTTGGCAATCCTGTTGGCGATGATACTTGATTCACTTTCATTGACTTTAGTGACGTCGAATCGGCAGAGTGGGAGGTGATTTTTCCTGCGAAGTTCATGATTTAAGACATTTTCGAAACTGTTACGTGTCAGGATTCATCGAAAACCATGGCTGACAACGAACAGAAAGCGTTACAATTAATAGCCGAGGCCGAGAAGAAGCTAGCATCTTCCAAGAGCTTCCTGGGTTCTCTATTTGGGTACGTTTACTACATCGATTTACTTGAACTCGTCCGCCACTAAATTTCCAATCTCGATTCGCATTATTTATTTACTTCGATTTACAATGAAGATGAACATTATGCCTTTCTTCTTTACAAAAACATTGTTCTTTTATGATACATTTCTTTCGATTGTTCAATAAATCGTTCATTTCTATGCATTTGCATGTGTATATCACTATGCGTAGCAATTTCACTGCCGATATAGTGTGTCAAAACTAAATTATGGTGCAGCATAAGAAATATTAAAATCATGAAAGCATGTAATTTTTGCACGTTGTTTTACTCTGATGTGTCTATTTTCTTTATTTTTATCTTTTATTTTATTTTTTATTGTCTTTTACCTTTTAATATGTAACAATATTTGTTACTAGATGACTCATGGTGCAATAATTATGTCTTGTATACGAGGTGAAATCGAGTAATTTTGAGATACAAATAAATTTCGTTGATATTAAATTTTAATTGTTGAGACGTTTAATATTCTCATTATAGTGGATCATCGAAGGTTGAAGAAGCTGTAGAATGTTACCAACGTGCTGCAAACTTGTTCAAGATGGCAAAGAATTGGAGTTCAGCAGGGAGTACATTCTATGAAGCAGCAGAATTGCATGCCAAGGCTGGTAGTCGTCACGATGCAGCTACCAATTATGTAGATGCTGCTAATTCCTTCAAGAAATCTGATATAAATGGTACAGTGATAATAACTTTCAACGATTGCATCTGTAACCAAGGAGTATGAAATCCAATAATAAATTGATTGCATGTATTTATAGAGGCAATTAGTTGCCTGTTAAAGGCTATTGAAATTTACACCGACATGGGTCGGTTCACGATGGCAGCCAAGCATCATCAAAGTATAGCTGAGATGTATGAAAGCGAAGCCATGGATCTTGAGAGAGCAGTTCATCATTATGAGCAAGCCGCTGACTACTTTCGTGGAGAGGAGAGCAATTCCTCTGCCAATAAATGTCTTTTGAAAGTTGCACAGTATGCTGCTCAGCTTGAAAATTATGAAAAGGCTATACAAATTTATGAACAGGTAATGTTCCTCTAATAATAATCGGAATTGTGATAAAAAAAGAAGGGATTATAAAGCTTTGTTTTATTTTATTCTACAGGTTGCATCTGCATCTTTAGAAAGTTCTCTGTTAAAATACAGTGCGAAGGAATACTTTTTCCGGGCGGCACTGTGTCACTTGTGCGTTGATACATTGAACGCGCAACACGCGATTGAACGTTATCAGGAACAATATCCTGCATTCCAGGATTCTAGAGAGTACAAATTGATAAAGGTACGAAATATATTCTGTTATTTATACTCTGTTAAGTAAATATCATAAAATCTTCCTTGTTTAAAAGAAACTCGATATTATACTCTGATATGGTAGATGTTTTAATCTTTATTTCAGACACTAATAGAACACATCGAAGACGAAAACCTCGAAGGTTTTACAGAAGCGGTAAAGGAATACGATTCAATTTCGCGATTGGATCAATGGTACACGACAGTATTATTACGTATTAAAAAGCAAGTTGATGTTAATCCAAATCTACGCTGATCGGTTGTTCCTACTTTGCGCTATTTCCTGTCGATGATATTATTAATCCAACTCTATATGTATTCTTTTTTAAATCATATCCTGCTTTCAGTGGAACTTGTAAAGTAGTTTCGTTTTTATATCCAAATATATTTTTCATAACATCTCCTTGCTCTCTTGGCAACTGTTACATGTTTCATCACTTAAGTTATCACGTTACTAATAGAATATTGTCATGAAAAGAGTATAAACGAAAAAGAGAAAGTGAACTTCAAATATTCTATGGACATTAATAGTTCATTTACGATGCCGATATACAAGGCATACAATTAAATATATAAATACATAGTATCGGAACTTTGTTGGCATTATCATACCTATAAATACATAAATAGCTTGCCAAAAAGTCACAGCTTGTACAACTTCATTTTACCGCCTGCGATTGCGATGAATTATTAGGACAAAAACGATTGTTTTCCATGAGTTTAGTCGTTTTAGTAGAATAATGTGGTGCAGTTTTATATATATATATATAATATTTTTGAGCGGTTATTGATATTTATTATTAGTAATTTGGAATAATTAGTAACAATAACAAATAAGATTTTGTAGTTACAAAAAAAAGTTATAACTTATGTTTCGCCTGGAATTGTTAAAACAAAACGATAGATTGTCAGTTGTTATCTTTACACTGCCAGAGTGTCAAAATAATGAATATGGTGTGCATATTATCTTCTTATGGATTTAATGTATTTTACGTTAGTATCAAATTTTCTTTTTCTTTCTTGATTTTCGCAGAATTTTATTTAGTCTGAAACTTTAAGTGTATGTATATAGTATGGTTATGATATTTTAATAATTTTTAAAATGGATGGAACATATAATTCATAATGTTGGAAAATGATCATGACATGCATTTAAGTGTAAATATAGTTATTTCTTCTCTTTTTTTTCTTTTCTTCCTTTTTGGTTAAGATCGATATTTGTTGGTACTTTCTTATCGTTGAAAACTGATTTTGTCAATGTATATTTGTACTTAGAGATATGTAGATTCGAAATAGCTGGTACTAGTGATTAAAAAAAGCGATTATCATTGTAAAAATTTTTAATTTATTTCACCATTAATTTATTGTTATTTAATCAATTGTACGTCGGGAATTTACTACAGCATTTCATATTTAAAACAAGTTACATATATAAATATTCTATTGTTAAGTAGGAATAGAAAATAAATACTTCTGCATGCACAGAAAGTAACGGAGCGTGCACTTCATAAATATTACTAAAAAAAGAAATACAACTTTCGATGCACGTAATTAATGCTACATTATCTTTTTCGAATTGTATAAGAAAATTCATTGAATAAAAAAAAATTTATTTATTCTTTGTACACATTTATCTATATATACATACATATATATATATATTAGTTTAACAGTTGTAATTATTAATCGATAGATAATGAATAACATATTCATATGATCATGATATGTTTCTCTAAAATCTGAGAGTTAATTAATGGCGCCCAGATTTTCTATTATATTCTACGTATTGTAATATTAAACTGCGTATATTAGATGCGTTCTTTCGAAAACTCTAAAAGTAAATACAACTAAACTTAAGCAAGTCATTTCATCCAATGTGTTCGTAAGAAATTTATAAAATTTAATTACAGCTATGCGTGATTGACATGGTGATGAGAAAAAGTATGTTTATGCGTTCTTTATCTTTTTGTTCGCGAAATATCATTAAAAATTTACTTCGTTACTTTACTTAATTTACTTAAGTCGTATAGCGGAAAGAATTAGCGTGTACGTATGTATGGTGTGAGTACTCTGGATACGTATACCCCTCTTGAAAAAAACAGAAATTAAGTTTTTTTCGTGCATGAGGAAATTTATTTATATATACATATACGTACGTCCGTTATTGTATATTTAGTTTATGTATTTATGATTAAAATGGAATTATGTTACGATATTCGAAGCTCTTCTCGTAATTTGATTTACACTATTGCGTTTGTAAACTGATGACCGCATTGTTAAAGACCTAATAACAATTATATTAACAGCACCACATGATAGAATTTTTTAGTGGCAATATTAACATGCTTGAGAAGTTATAACCCCGTAACAAATAATAAAAAACGATATCATACCCTACAAAAAAATATTTAGTAATCAAATACCATTTTTAAGTGTCTTAAACAATATTCCATAAAATGATCGAGCATTATATGCAACTTTAACGACAGGCGGAATGTTAGTAAAATAGACAATATAATAGAGTTCTATGTGTCATTCAGAAAATTCCACGAAATTAATTGTTCGAAGCATGTGTAGATTTCTTTTTATATAAAAATTTGCAAAGTGCGTAGTGAATATCAGTGAGCAAATAAAATTGTAGTTTGTCTTCATATTGTATTACATATAGTTGATCGCATATTACGATAGATTTACTTTGTAAATAAAAATAATTGAATACAAATTCGTAGTTGCTGTCTGTATCATGAATTGTTGTATCTTCACTTTATAAGTTACAATAAAACAAATTAAAAGTACCGAAGTTCCTTTTAAAAGCGAAATTTAATAATTAAAGTCGGATATTAAATAGAATATATAGTGACTCGTGAAAGTACATATTTGAATATTTATTATAAAAGATTTAAATCTCTAATCACTAAAAGATTTCTTTAAAAGAAATTAACATTTAACATAAAACAGTTTAGATATGTATATATATTCTATATGTTATATAAAACAGTTTGAAATTTCATTACTACGATAAGATATGACTTGTAATTATACATATTGGTCAAATTTCAAAACAATCTGAAATTATAGTTTTTATATACGTTTTCAAATTAATTTCATATTTGACCAATATGATGATGATAGCGAAGTCACTGTTACTAATACATATTCAAAATATTTCATATAAGACACAAGATATATTCATAAAATATTAATACAAATATTCAAATATTTTCGAGAACAAATGTAATAGCCCTTAAAATGTTTAGCACATAATACGATTGATTCTTATGAAAATTGATATTCTAAACAAATATTTTCAAAATATTTCAAACCTTAATAATAACTACCAAAAATTAATTAGAAAATAGGTTTTAAGATCAGAACAATCTACTATGATTCGAAAATTATAATAACTTTCAAAAAATGCAACGAAAATTTCGACCAATAGGAAGCAAGTATCATAGGAAGCTAGCATTCTCATTGGAAGAAAATATTTCGACATAATATGCACACATACATCTCGCGTGTCAAGAATGCGGTCACTGAACTTGTAGGCTTTAATATTTAAATATCGATTAAAAACAATTTCAACCTCAAGGTGTATTCTGAGCAATCGAATAAAAAGCTAAATAAAGAAAACTTAACAAGTATCCGATCGTACTCGTACCAACTCTCAAATATTTAATTTCAATTTTATTTTTTTTTTCTTCGTTTTGCACACAATTCTTGTTTGAAAGGCAGTACTTCACGTGCGGATGTTCGAAGCTTGCTCATCCCAACAGATGTGTTCCGAGCATAGTTCTTGACTTCTCGGTTTTCATTGCAAATTTTTCCTCTGGTCAGCCTCGATTCTACAACAAAACACGGAAACAAAATTAATTTGTTTCTGTTACGGATAATCGAGCCCCGGATCATCGAACCTAGCAAGAGTATCTTGCTTATAAATACACGTTCATCCTCGGACAGGTGAGCGATCTACTTTTCGCAACACCATTCCATCGAAAATTTCATCTTCTTCACCTGTTGTAAATTTCTCCACAAATTTAACCTATGCCTTTCGTATTGCTGTTTTTTCCCTTGGGATACGCTTGATTACGCGAATTAGATCACATCGCAGGTAATCTTTGGCACATCAGTCACCTATTTTATAGGTTGGATATATATCAGAGTAATCTCGATGAAGAGAAAGTATGTTATAATGATCTATTAAAGAGAAAGGATCGAAGACTGTGCAGTTGAGCTAAAATGCACGATGTCCACGTTTTTTTATAAAGTTCATTGCAGCCAGGAGTTTATATTAACCTCATTTTCCATTATCATTGAACACCTTATGTGCTCGTTTTGCCTAAAGATATCTAACAAAATTGATGGCGAAATCTTTAATTTTGTGGAATTTAAGTCCCATCTCATGTGTTGAGAGATTTAACAAATGATCATTTCGGTGTAAATTTTTATGTAATTTTTGTAGATTTGGAAGTATGGACACATTTACAATAATATAACAATTATAACATTATTTCAGAATGGCTCGTGGACAACAAAAGATTCAGTCACAAGCTAAGGCAGCCGAGAAGGCTGCAAAAGTGAAAAAGCAACAAGGACATAGTGCTAATGAACAAAAAAAGGCAGCACAGAAAGCTTTAGTACACGTGTGCATAGTTTGTAAGGTTAGTATGTTATCTATTTTTAATAACCTATATTATAGACTTTAGTGTATTTAAAATTAAAAAATAACACTCTGTTTGTAGGCACAAATGCCAGATCCAAAGACATACAAACAACACTTTGAAAACAAACATCCTAAGAATGACTTACCAGAAGATTTAAAGAATATATGAGAGTGAGATGTTGCGTAAGGATACAGGTTGGGATGGAGCAAGAGCAACAAAAAAATTACTACAAATGACAAAGTGATATAGTTCGACGTTCAACTAATCATTAAATAGTCTCATACAAAAAAATAAATTAAACCTTGTTAGTGTTTAAAATGAACTATTGCACAGTTAACAATTGAATTTTTGTGCACAGCCCAAAATTGTACCATAATTGGTATTCACTTGCAAAAGTAAATTTTCTAGTTTTCTTTCAACGATATTCAGTAATGTTCATCAAACACGTGATTGCTAAGTTTTCACTTGATTGAAACATGTATATTGCTAATAAATAAAGTTAATCGATTTAGCAGAATGATTACGAATGTTCATGCATACTTTAATGTTACAAGCAGTGAAAGATTATTTGTTACATTGGCTTCTTTAACTTAAAAAAAAATTAACGTGTATGTCTTGCATTCAGAATAGAATAGAATCAAAGAATTAAATGTAAAAGGGAAGATTTTATCTGCGAGAAACAAGAAACTGCCATTTTACAGTGTTTCTGCCAATTAGTCTACCAATAAAAGTATTGTATCTGTAATATGTTTGACACATAACTTTTTCTATGAATGATCATTAAGTTCTCATACATTCAAGGCTAATTTTCATTAAAAACATAAATTATGTTTTACGCAGATAATAATAAGATGGAATTTACTAAATATTAGTTTTTTTACAAAACTAAATTTTAGCATTTAGTACTTA
Organism: Bombus huntii; assembly: GCF_024542735.1. Taxonomy (NCBI): domain Eukaryota; kingdom Metazoa; phylum Arthropoda; class Insecta; order Hymenoptera; family Apidae; genus Bombus; species Bombus huntii. The sequence goes on along the minus strand of NC_066240.1, from coordinate 13,135,540 downwards.
AATTCTTTACTGTTTCATACTGAGAATAATTGATTCAATGGACTCTCCTCTCTACATTGTAGGATTTGTTTTTTGTTTCGTAAATGTTTCTGTCTGGCACTGTATATTTGCTATTATGCACTAAAAAAACAAAAAACATGGCAAAGCACTGCACAATCATCTAGTGTTTAGCAAAGAATCTGTTATTCTCGAGAACTTCCAAATATAATATATTATACCTTTGAAGTATGCTTTTAAAAATTTCTACCAGAATCCCTATTGAAGATTACATATTCGTTTTTCGGTACTGATGAGGTTAACGGAAACTTCTAGCATGCGTTTAATATAGAAATAAGTATGCGAATTATATGTAATTTGTTCTGACAAAATAATTATAGAATTTTACACCACAAATTGTTACTTTGTTCAAAACAATCTACGATCATCCTCACCTGTAAAAAAGATTTATCTTTAAATAATGTTAATTATTTATCGTTTTAGTTAAAGAAATAATTATAAATAAATAACAAAATTGTTCTCAAAATAATGTTGCTGCACCATATTTTGAGGTGCTGTTTCTTTGATGAGGTATCAATAAATAAAACGAAACGCGTGAAAATTTGATAAAATGATGATATGATATCATGTAACAATGACATGAAAATAGAAACTTCTATTTTTTACTTTTCTATGAACATTTTGTCGTATCATGATATGTCATAATGATTTATCAATCGTTTCAAGTGAAAGCGGGAAAAATATTGCATCATGCAAGCTCGTGAACACAGGATCATATATATTGTACGCATCCATTATCATCGCTCAGTTGTTCTGTGTGCTTCTATCACAGCGTTCATATCATTAATGCTAATTTCCAATTCGTTTTGTTGTTACTTTTTCATCTTCACTTATTTTTTCACGCTTGAATATCTTTCGTGGTGATCACAATATTTTTATCTTAATCCCATCATCGTCTAGGCAGTAACAAATTGCAGTTTATTTATTCAGAAGGTATAATATGTTTTAATTTCATAAATTTAAATGATATATTGCATGTTCTTTCTTTATTGCATTATAGTGAAGATAATTTGCGAAATATTCTGTAATATAGTCGAGCAATAGATAATAGATCGAGCAATGTAATTGTTGAAAATAATAATAGGAATCGTATTAATACATAACTCGGTAAAATATTTAGAAAAAATGTAAAGAGATATATGTATAAAACTATAAAATAAGATTGTAAATATTAAAATTTTGTTTAATAAATAGAGAAGTTATAGCAATTCTGAATGATTTATATTTAAATCACGTATTACAGTTATGATGAATCATTAATTCGTCACATTTTCGTAATAGATTTGCCCTAATTTAATTATAAATAATAGTCGAATTATCTAAACCTTAGATAAGGTTATTGTACGATGTAAGTACGTTACTTTTGGGACGTCTTTTATATCGAAAAAGATATATATATATATATACACATTTATTTAAAGATGTAAAAATATATGGGATACATATATATATATATCATATATTTTACATCTTTAAATTTTCCATAAATGTATAAAAATCATTTCATATCTCTACATTATTTCTGATAATTCTAAATCCAATAATAATAATAATAATAATAATTTGCTACTGTATACTGGAGGGGACGGAAGAAAATTCCAGATTCATATTTGTGTATGATAACTACATTACATTAATAGTAACTTCGCTGTACTAAATATTTTTTATCATGCTGATAACAGTCATCTATAATGTATCTATTCATAACTTCATTCTTTTCATCAATTATAGCTTGTTTCTTTAGATTGTAATATTTTTCTACTGCATATCCTTCAAACTTTCTTTCGTCTTCCACTGTACCTTCATAAAAATCTTTTAAAAACAATAATAGATTAATAGATAATAGATAAAAGTAATGTATCCGTCTGTAGATAAAACGTCTATCTATCAATCAACACCTTCTACGTATGTTTCACAATCGCGAATCAATGACGTAATCCAATAACCAAGTTCAATCTACTATGTTTTATATGAAAACATTTTCAGTGCCTGTGATTGAAAAAATTGAGAAGAGATGGATTCCATATTTCGCACGAGGTCGTTAGGTACAGCTGCCGAAGGTGTTCGAGATCAGTATGCTGACGGGAGAGCAGCTAAAGTATGGGAAGTGTTTATAGGCGACAAAAATCAAAGAACTCAGAATTATCGTGACTTTTTGGTCGGTATGCTGAGAGACAAGGGATGCAAGAAAATTTTGGATGTAGCGTGCGGGACTGGTGTGGACTCGGTGATGCTACTCGAGGAGGGTTTCGAAGTGCTCAGTGTAGACGCTTCGGATAAGATGTTAAAATATGCTTTGAAGGCACGATGGGAACGCAGGAAGGAGGAAGCGTTTGACAATTGGGGTAAATATTGTTTTACCGTGGAATATATGTATATACGGAGTGTTCCATTTATTTCAAATGAATAATATAGAATATTATTCGTCTTGGATTCATTAATATTTTATTTATTTTTGTTGGTATAAAAAATCCTTTAGATTCGGATAAATTGATTCAGAACAACGAATATAGTTATTCGAAAGTAACTTAAAATATTAATGAATGCAAAATAAATCGAACGTACACTAAGTAACATATTATGAATGGAAACGTTTTTTATTTTTTGAATAAGTGAAAATAAATGAAAATTAATTCCTAAAGATTACTTCAGCTTGAGATTAATATTAATGTTTTTATCTGAAACGCGAATCGTTTTTAACGGTAACTGGATAAATTAATAAATTCGATTATAATCCTCAATACCATAAGGTATATATATGTATGTATGTATGTATGTATACTAATATTAGCTAATAATTTATATCGCAAATGATATTACTCTTTTATAGTAGATTATGAAATTCGTTACTATTATGAAATTAGCTAATTAACTGAAATATCAATATTGAATTGTTGTTAGTTTCGCAAAGTTCATGGTTCGACCTAGTGCGTATGCGATTAGCGATTATTGAGGTGAAATTTCCTATGTTTATTTGCTGCATACGTCGCGTCAGAAGCAGATCAGAACTATGACTCGTAATTTATATAACGCGACATTTCATAGTTTTCCATCGTCAAGAGAAATACAGAGAAGCAACTATATGATGAAATCATTAACCCAATATATTCCTCTCCTTGTTCGAACGTTTATGTGTACTGTAAACCGTTATTGCTTATCACAACAAAGTGCAAAAGATTAATACCTTATCGAAGGTCAATTCTTTCGCATAGCTGTTTTTATTGTTTAACTGTTTTTATTTTCAATTTTTTTGCTGAAGATTATACTGAATTATTGTTGACCCAACCTTTTTACACTATAAGTTATAAGTTAAAAGTCAAGTTGATATTAACATGTCAGCTGTCGTATCTTATATCTTGCAAAATAAGTCATTCTTCGTTTTTTGCAGATATAGATATGATACAATTAATATATAATAGAAGTGATATGCCATGTTTATAAATAAAGGAATTGTTGTATCCAAAAGATTGAGGATCCAATTGACGAATTATATCGAGAATATTTGCTTTTTGTTAATGTAAAATTAAGATTTTGAGTGTTTCTTTTAATTTGAGAGAAGAGTAATAAAATTGAATATCTTGGCAATGTATTAATTCTTTGTTTATTGGTGTTCTGCAGAGATTGAAGAGGCGAACTGGTTGACTTTACCAAAGGATATTCGTCATTTAATAGGAGATGGATTTGATGCAGTAATTTGCTTGGGGAATAGTTTTGCTCACATGCCTGACACTTTTGGAGATCAAAGAGAACAAAGGTAATATTGATATATCTTACTCCGTATTAATGTATTAGTAGCTTGCAAGAGTTTTCTTTTCAACTTCGTTATCGACTGTAGGCAAGCATTATTGAATTTTGAACACTGCGTGAAACCCGGTGGTTTGCTGCTGATTGATCACAGAAATTATGATGATATAATTGATACTGGAAATGTACCGGCAAAATGCATATATTACAATGTAAGTATACTTCAGAAACTTCGAGTCTATAAACAAATAAATTTTCGATTTCTTTCAAAAATTATATACAAAATTCCATCTATAGATGCGTCTTAAATACTCTAATGCAAAGCATTCAAATTAAAAATATTCAAATTGAAAATTTGGGCCCTCGAATTCAAACGATTCAATTTTGGCGCATGAAATTTTGTAATCTAATATTTATTAGAACCATTTTTTATGGAATTTTAGAGTCAACGCACAACAAACATTAAATCATCGGTACTATTCGTTTCGGGAAAACCAGCGATCGTCACCTTGGATTATATGATAACCTTGGATGAAGGGGAGGAAGAGGAAGAGCAAGTCAGCGAATTCAGACTGTCCTATTATCCACACAGGTTAAATGTGTTCAAGGACATGTTGGACGAAGCGTTCCATTACAGGGCCAAGCACACTATCTACGGCGATTTTAAACCTTTGGAAGAAATAAAGAATCCTGGTTTCTATATCCATGTAATGGAGAAACCAGAATATGCAAATTTAATAAAATCATAATCATTTCAACGAACACAACTTCGTCGTGGAGTTCTAATTTTCAACATGTTTTATTTATTTTCTATTTATTTCGCACATTCCTGGAAATGCTATTTACATTTATTTTGAGCAGCTCAGTCTGATTTAGTTTATCCTCTTGGGAACTCTTGCTCTGTATCATGATTTTTATAATTTATATACTTTTTTGTACATTTTAAGAAACTTTTGCTGTGTTCGTTTTCTTTATATATATATATATATATATATATATATATATATATATATATATATATATATATATATATATATAGAGAGAGAGAGAGAGAGAGAGAGAGAGAGAGAGAAAGAGGGAGAAAGGAAAAACATATATTATATAATATTAGTTGTAAGTTCACACTGAAAAAAGATGAGCAATAAAAAGAAGTAGAAGGAAAAATTGTGATTGATTCAAGGATCGATTCGCAAATAGAACAGCGGAGCTCGGTCAAGTTTTAATCTTTTTTTATTATAAGTTCGAAAGCAGCTTTCTTTTGAGTATTCTAGCCAGGCTTCGTTCGATGCTACAATTTGATCTCTCGACGATACGATTTTTCATCTTTTATCTTATGTCTTTTTTTTTTGTTTTTTCTTTAAGTATATTCGTCTCGGTGGTTTTTTGAGCGATCGTTGACGCCGATTCTGAACTCCTTGATCGACCCTTCGCTTCCGACCGTCGTTCGAACGTTCCACGCTTCGCAAAATAAGATCAGGAAGACCAGTGAACATTAGACCACGGTAGATTCGAAATTTTGGTTAGTCTTCACGGTTGGTGTTTCATTTTACCATGTATCTGCATAAAACAAAAGAGCTCCTCAAGTTTTAACCTCATCATCGATACTTCGATTCAATCGTCAGTGGCGCTGTTCAAATACCATTTTCCTAAATTAATATTTCATCTTAAATGATCCCTTAAAAGTCCTTCATCGCTTTCTAACCTTAATTTCACGTTGTCTACACCTTTTATAGGGAAGAACCATGCAATACAATTGCAATAACCTTGCAATCAATACAATTTCTTAAGGATCAATATCGTCTAAGTCTAAGCAATCTTAATCAGAATCGGGCATTACTGATTTAAAAGATTCAATATTTACAGAATTCTGTAGTAGATCGATCCTTTGAGAGAAGATTTCAAGGTTATCTTTAATAAAGACGATTGAGCTCGAAGGATGATCACGATCGTAAGCATTTTGCTCTTAGAAAGTGCAGCTTTTTATTCTCGATCGAAGCTAGAGATTTTATCGATTTAGATCCTTTCAAGGAGAGCTTTCGTCGTTGTTATCAATCGTCGACGATCGCTCGAATTGAAAACAACAACAAGAACATGAACGCGGCGAGGAGCGTTCGCGTAGGACCATTCGTTCGTCGCGTTTCGTCTTCTCTGAGTCGCGTCGAGATCGCACGATCGGATTCTCACAAGAGTTCGCAAACAGCTCGGCTCCTGTCGATTTTCCAACGCCATGAAGATCAATCGATCATCTGATCGTTTCACGATACAGATTTCTTTTATTTCGTTTCGTTCCATTTTGTCTTTGATAGAAAAATGGAAAGTTTATGATTACGAACACTCTCTTGGTTTACGTACAACGTTGTGATACGCTGTTGTTCGTTACAGAATTGCAAATACGACGTGTTTTTTTTTTTTTTTTTTTGTAAAACAACGGCGTTTCGATTTATAAAAGAAACATATCGTCATATATAGGAGCGTGAAGCTTTGTTTTGCGGTAACCAAGAGAGGTTATGTTTGCTAATTGTTCATTAGACAGTCATTTTCTATCGATTAGAAAAGCATTATATTAATCTAAAGTATTGAAAATCGTTGATTGAGAAACGAATTTTCTTCCGGAGGATAAAAAAAAAGATTGGCGAATAAGCTGAGCGATGGTAACTGGAGATTGATCGATTTTTCGTGGCGTTCGATTACCGAACAGCAGTTTTCGGAAATGACAAGGACAGAATTTACAAGGCCGAGGACTTGATTACAGTGCAACGAATTGCCCATATAGAAAAATGGACGAAGTGTTAGTTATAGCAAAAATTTGTTTACCCCCCTTTTCTTTTGTTTTAATAGTAATCATAATAATGATCATAATAATAACCATAATAATATATATATATTTTTTTCTTTATTTCTTTGTTATTCCGCCGGATAGCTACTATATAGATTCTCTTAATCATTTTCACAAAAAATTCGATACGATCACGGCTTCTTCGATCGTCGCGGCGATCACAGTCGTCGTCGTATAACTTTCTTTTTTTTCTTTTCAACAAAAAGAATCTGTCATTCTTTCATATCGTTTTTGTGATTTTTATTTTAGAGAAAAGAAAGATTAAGATATCAGATTCAAACAAAAACGAGGCATCCGCTCGTCTCCTTTCTTTCGAAACGAACGAGCGGGAGTTTCACAAAGAAATAAAGACAAACTTTCGTTCGTTCGTAAACTCGTCGTTGACAAATCGATGACGACGACGATGATGACGATGACGACGACGATGACGACGACGACGACGACCCGTGTCACGACGCTCTCCACTCGAGTACGTCGATAATCCGTTATTGCAAAGTAGCTGATATATAAAAAATTGTAATATCACATGTTTACCATATCTTCTTTCGTCGTGTTGCCTGTTTTCGCGGCACCACATCCGACAACGACCCGCCTTGTCGGCATTTAGCTTCGACGCGGACGCCAATTGCGCTCCTCCACCTCCGTCATCTTCGATTTTCTTCGAGAAATCGTTCCGTGCACAATGTGCACTGCACATACACACACTGTTCCACGGGAAAAATACGTGATGGAGGTTCGTCGTTGCAATTACCAGAGACGCGGATCGATCCACACTGGCGAAACACTCAAAAAGACCGCGTTGTCAACGATTCCAAGATGACGGACCAATAAGTCGATCATATGTCGTCCACCTCGATCATTCGTGACTTTGTTATCGGCTTCGTTCGAGCTTCGTCGCGTTGAAAATTGGCTCGTTGCGAACTGGTGCTAGAATGTTTCGATTTTGTCGAACATCACGAGTGGCGAGTCCGAATGGAATGTAAATCGGGGATTTTATGAAACCAATATGGCGCTGGGCTTATCGAGGAGATGAAACGCGTCGTCAGTCTTCGATATTTTCGATGCAACGGTTTACGGATACGTTTGGTGGTCGACTTACCGGTCACCAATGGAACCGCCCGACGGAGACGAGGATACGTGCGCGAGAAGAGAAGCTCTCGGATAGCGAACAGAGCGAGTCCACTTCCCCGCCATTCCAATATCGCCAGTATTAGCAAATTTTAAAATGCCAATTCGAAACTGAAATTGAAATTGCGTGAGTGAATATTTCTTGCGGAATTTCAAATATTTTCGTCGAAATTTTTATAAGATTGAAAAAAAGCATTTTGTAAATTAACTCCTTGCCTTATGATCTTTTCAGTAGATACTCAAATGAATATTTTTGTAGCACCATGTCAGATGATGTGTTATGGATATGTTATATATAATTTGCAGTTAGATTAAACATTGTTAAAGTATTCAAACTTCATTACGAGTACAATATCCCTTATTGAATTACGACTATAATGTTTGCCACGAGTATGATCCGATGTTAAGGCAAGGGTTAATTTTTAAGGTTAGTATGAAAATGGTAAATCGATTTGGAACGTCGGGCCGATAGACTGGATATGCAGCGTTAAAAAGGAGCAAGGCGCACCGTTCCCGACAATAATTCTCGATCGACGCGCGTCAGCTGCTGTAAACGTTTCAACGGCATGTTAAACTTTCGCGTTCGTTTTAAAGTGTATAGAAACTACGATAGAGCCAGCTATATCGTCACCGCTGCTAAAACCTAATTAACAAAGTCCTCGTAACTGCTCGATAATTCAACATTTTTCTCTTCATTTTCTTCATCTCGTTCTCGGTAACATCGTGAAATTAGAACTATTTCTGCATTACTCTTGTACGCTCTTCGTCTTCATGCCCCATACACACACAAACAGGCATTCTCGCATTCTTTCTTCCATATTTTTCGCTTCTATTTAATATTTATAGTATTTACACGCGTAGATATCCCTGTCAGCGCGTTTGCCCGTGTTCCCTTCGTTTTGTTTTTCATTTATTCATTTTGAATCGTCGTGGATCAACGTTCAGTGGTATGTTCGGGTCTCGACGATCCGTGGTTCCCCTTTAATCTGAATTGCGTTCAAATCCGGATAATATTACGCGAATGATCGATATTCGTTAATTAATAACGCCAAAAAGCAATGCTTGGTTCGTTAGTTCACAGAATTTAACATTTTAACGATTTAACTTTCTATACACATACTACTATAGTGACCGTAAATAAAGAAAGGTAAACCATATGCAACCATATGTTCCGCCATATGCAATATAGATACATGAGGGGAATCGCGGCGTGGAAAAATGATATACATGTATATGTAACCTCAAAAGCTCCTTCGTTCGCATCGTTTCATCTATATATGTCGGCTTAAGCTAACGAAATATATATATATGTATATATCTATCAGAGGCTTATTCGATTAATCGCAATTCTCTATTCGTGAGATCAGTACTTTCCATCTTTGATTGTCCTTCAGAATTGTGTTATTCAAAGTTCTTTCTCGAGGCGGCAGCAACAGAAATACAACATACATATGCATATGTGTGTCTCTATTTCTGTGTGTGTGTATATATATACGGATGTATGCATACGTGGGTGATATATATGAATATTCTCGTTGTCGAATCGAAGTTTTTCTCGAAACAGAAAGCTGCGCCGGAAACCGAGAAAGAATTAGAGGAAAAGGAAAGAATAATCGCGATATGATATTTTCTTGCTGCTTTTTTTTTTAACCTTTTCTTGTTGCAAACGCGTTGACACGAACCACGCGTAACTTTATCAGTTTCTTCTTTTTTCTATGTATATTATATATATGTATATGTATGTATGAATATATATACACGTGTCGTAGTTACAAGATATATATACACCTAATATTGCTGTTTGGCTTCTGTGAATGCCATGTGAACGCGGGATTAGGTCATGTTCTGCAATGTAACAAAGTACACGGAATCTTTGAGTTTCCGTAATGGCGTTTGACATTTGTCATTATTGAAATATCGCGACCGTAAGTTGCAGCACTTCAAGTTCGATCAAAATGGAGAGTTTTATTTATTTATTTATCCTTTTTTTTTCTTTCATGCTTTTTTCCTTTCCTATACTTCATTCGTTCTTTTTTATATTTTGCTTTGCTAATATTTAAATCTCGCGCGACCGCTGCACTGGAAATGCAGCCATTCGAGGCGTGGTCGAATTGACTTTTAACAATTTATAATTATTCATTATCGTCGCGTCATGGTGGGTTTCGGGAACCATTATCGAATTAAACGTCTTCATTGAATTTTATTTTATATTTCTTTCTTTTTCTAAGAATCGAATAGAAAAACTGGAGGAACGAGGAGAAGTATGTTGTTTAACACGTTTAAAAAGATAAGAATGACCTTTGTCGGTAGCTTCTAGGCACCTACGAGAACTGGTTTCTTGGTGTACCTTGAATTCTTTCTCTTTGAATAGCTTCATAATCTCAATTCTTATTATCTGTCTTGAGACGTTTAAGAGGTTGATGGATCACGAATCGCTTTACGGGCAAGGTCTCCTGAAGAGGGTAGTGAGAATACTTTCTGATGCTGGGAAGCTTAGAAAAATGCAAGGGTGACCATGAGAGCATCTCCGGTATTAATTTTCAAATCATTTTCATCTAAATCTATTGTAGGATCTCTATGTTTTTTTTAGAAAGATAAAGAAACAAGATGAGATAATACTAAACTGAAAAAAATATAGTGAACATACCACAATAAGCAAAATCTAAGTGACTAAACTTAAAGTTAAAAACAAACGACCTAACCTCAAACCTGGTGAAACAAATTTAGCTCTGAGGTTTAAAATATTCAATGAATGTCCTCCCAATATCGTCACGATTAATTTTCACACAAATTCACGCACTTGTAATCGATTTTTAATCATGTACACGCATACATACGTACATAAAGCATACACACACGGTTCATTGAGACGAAACTATCGAAAAGCCATCGATCAACGTTCGCGAATCTCGCTTTTTCAAACCTATCGACTGAAATAGAGGGGAGAAACAAAGAAGGGGAAACGGTAAAAAAGAAGAACACGGCACCATGGTGCAGCGATAGCGATGCAACGATAAACGACTTGGCAACGCGTCTCGACGCCTTTCGCCTCTAATCACAGAGCTCGACTGTCCGAAAACTCAAATGCAGAGAACATCATGATACTCTACCTATACTAACTCTTACTTTCTCAAAATTTTCAACGCTCTTATAATAATTAGTCGTCGAGCCTGAACCGTTCCAAACAATTAAAGAATCGTGTAGCATTGTTCGTTTTATAGTTGGACCGTTTATTAACAATTTTTTCATTCAATTTATATAGAATTAATTAAGGAATGATTAAAAATGAACGAAGAACGTGAACAACGATTCTCTAATTGCTTCAAGAGTACATATACATATATGTATGTATATATTGTTCTTCGTTTTCTCTTCACTTTATTCTTTTTTATTCGTTTCGTTTCATATAGTTTATTCTCATTCTCTTGCTTATCGTTTCTTTCCTTTTCTTTTCTTTTGTTGTTGTTGGTTGTTTTAGTTACTTAAAATCTATCGCGCGCAACCACGAGTCTAGCTGATATCCCCTAAAGATGCGTGTAAACCTACGATTACAGTGTGTGTTACCTTACGTATTAGAACGTGAGTATTCTGAATTTTGTTAGTTTCCATCCTCCTCTCGTTTAAACGTTCGATGTCTCGAAAAAGCCGTCGCAAGCAGTATATAATTCGATATACTTTTTTATATATTTTTTCTTTGGTTTACTTTTTTGCTTTTTAATCGCGTGTTTGGCCATGCAAAAATATGCCAAGTTGCATTATAGTAGCGGGATCGTTTCGTCGGCACATCCCTCTTTTATTTTTGCTCTCTTGTGTTTTTTTAACCTCTTTTATAGAATTTCTTGGTTTTTTTTCTTTCGTATTAAATTCGAACGACAATCCCCGAACCATAACCTCAAAAATCAATATTTTTTTCCCCGTGTCGGATTCGTTCTTCACGCGTACCGACGAATGCTCGCTAAAGACCAGACGCGAAGCGAGTAGCGAAAATGCAGCATGTCCTTAAAACGTACGCGGTGAAATTTTACAGGTAGCTTACTCTACCGGTACACTCGTCTCATTTCGTTGAAAAGAGTTCGCTGAAACAGCCGTCCTTCTCTTCTTTAAAGAAACTAGAAACCTTAACCTCGACACAACTTCCATTTCTTTCCGATTATGATAACCTCCAAATAGCTATTTTCCTTCTTCCATCGATTAGAATAGGACCAGCTCCGACGATCCTAACCAACCACATAAAACTTTCTTAAGTCACATCTAATTGCACCATACTTAACCCTAACCTTAACAAAATCATTCCAGAGAACGGCAGTTCGTTCCAGCGATTCTCGCCAGAATATCAGCCTCGAGACGATCGTCCGGAGCCTTAAGAACTTTCACAAGTATTCCCTAGGTCTGGGCGGAGGCCGTTTTCTGTCGGACCTGTCGCTTCTGTCTGTCGCGGTGGTGTTCTGTTCCCTGTCATCCGTGCACTCGAGCATCTGCGTGGTCTCTGTCGCCTCCGATGGACTAATAGGCTGACTAGCTAACGGTGCCAGCGGTGCAGCTCCCTTGTTCCTTGATTTGCTTCTTCTCTTCCTCAAAATCAACGGTCCAAGGGATGTACCATCGTCCCCTCTGGAAGTGGACGCTTGGGCCAGTCTTTCTAACAACTCTTTACTCATTTCCCTCGAGGAAGTCTTATAATCACTACTACTGTCCTTCAATCTGTCAGACTGTTGCGATTGATGATGGTGATGGTGATGATGATGATGCTCTTGGGATTTGGAGCTTCTCTCTGTGGTTGTACCCTGCTCCCTGTAACCTTCGGTCGTCGACGTGGATGCAGTCGCTATAGAAATTTTCTGCTCTGTGCTTCCCCCAGGTGTTTGCGTAGCCTGGGAACCCTGTTGACAGCTAGAAGCACTTTGTGGTTGACTGGTTGGCTGAATCTGCGAGGAACCGCCGCTACCACCCGTTGAAAAATTGTTCGAGCCCTTCTGCTGCGGTGGAGTGGCCGCAGGAAGCCTTGTCATTAGCGTCTGCAGCATGTCCTCGATCTTTGCTAATCTTTGATTGACTCGTTGCACTTCCAGTTTCAGATCAACCTTCACCTCGAGCACGGCAGCTAGGATTTCACGATCGTGGCTCGGCTGAGTGGTAATTAGTCCATCGTCATAGCTCTCCAGTCGGCGAAGCTGGAGCTGCTTCGAATCTGCCGCATTCTGCTGCTGTTGCTGCGTCTCTTTCACGTTTTCAGCATCACCTGATTCTTCGATGGTACCGGTCAGCTTACCGAATTTTGGGAACACCTTGTTGCTACCGGCACTAGAACTGGGACGGGTGTCCCTGGCGCTTAAGGATCGTTTGAACGTATCTACCCCGGTTCCCGTCTCGCTTCCGGAGTCCAGGCTGGAGCTTCCTGTAAAATTCAGGCTTTTTGTGATGATTTACTTCGCTAAAATATTTTATTTAAATATTCTACAACATTGTAAACAGCTATTCTAGCCTCAATTGGTATCATTGGATCTTGGATATATTTAGTTTATAGATTAGGTTTATTACTAACATTATTGCTTAGGTTTGATACTATTAATGATATTCATCATGTAATATGTAGAATTTTTTTTTATTTAATTGTTTACATTCACAATTTGTCCAGTTTGGACATTTGGTAGAACTTTTTAGCTGTTAGATTATCATGTGGGTGGCTACCCTCAGCGGGGTACCATCATCGTGTTTGTTAGGTTATGTCCTTTGTGAATATGTAGAATAAAAGTATATGGAATGGTAGTTTTCAATTACCTAAGAGTCGTCCCCACTTCCCGGCCCGTCCTTTAACAGCAATGTTCTCGTCCGCTGTGGAGAGTTTCCTGGCGTGCGAGGATTCACCCTCCTTCCCATCCTTCCCGTCTTTTCCGTCTCCTTTCTCCACGTCAGCATTGTGTCTCTCCCTGCGGAACCTGGATAGAAAAAAGTAGAGAGCGAGAACGCCCGTGTTTAGTCGTGTCGACGTGATTTGCTTTTGTCTATTTACATTACTGGGATTAAGAGGCCAGTTTCACTAGGCGATCAATTAAATAAAGGGGGGAATAATAAGATTACATGGTGTATACAAATCATGGGTAGGAGAATAATATAGTACATATTTAAATTTGTTCTTTTTTTTTACATCCAAAAGTTTCACATATGTACGTATTTCTTCTTTTCGTTTTTTTTTCTTTTTTAGGTTAGGTTGAACTTTTGTGAAACTTTTCTGTCCCTCGATCGTGTGTGATCGATAATCATCATTCAGCGGCAGGTTTTTGGAAAGGATAGATACGTATATATGCAAAATATATATAAATTGATATATACATAGATATTTATGTACATTTTACATATATAGTGTTGATATTATTTTTGGTTAGACGAAGAACAGTCGTCCTTTCTTTCTTTGCTCTGCTACTGGTGCCGCTTTTTTTATTGGTGGCAAATGAGACAAGTTCGTTCTACTGAGGCTAGAAAAAGGGAGACAGCTCCAGCGGTGTTCACGAGCAACCTACTTTGATGTGCCTACGGGATTCGAAAGAAAATATTCTCGGTGGTGATAAGATGCCGATAACACATACGGGAAAACCTGGCAGCGTCGATGAACCGATTGTGGCCTCGTACCTATCAAAAAAAAAAAGAAAAAAAAGAAAAAGGTAAGTATAAAATAAAGCTCTTACTGAAACATACCATACACTTAGGAATACGTACATTGAGAAAAGAAATAAAGAAAAGGCCATAAGTAGATATGGGAATGAAAAGAAAAATAATGTTGCACATGTTACAATTTACAACGAAGGTACAAAAGCAAAAATAATTTTGGAACTATGAGAGGACAAAGGCTGTGCACAATGATCCGTCAAATTAGTACGATCTATTCGGAAATTTTGAAATTGTTTGAAACTTGAATAAATATGTCTGGAAAATTTGTAAATTTTCTTACACAAAATATTGAATCATTCATCTTTTTCCTCTAACACTTTGTTCGACCAAAAGAGAGATATTACTTGTTTCAAACTTGTTCATTACTTGTTTGAAACTTGTCAAAATTATTGAAAAATCGAAGAAGTAAAATTTGTCATTGTTTTTTATCTGATCATAATAATTCGATTATTTACTGTTGTATTTGATTGACGAAATTTTGAACGAAAGTTTCGTGGTGAAAGACACAGGACGACATTCTTGTTGGTCGAAATCGTGGTGTCTGATTTTCCGTCATGAAAAGTCGGGACACGTTGTCACGGTAATTTTTAGGCTGGATTGGCCGGCTCAGAAATTTCGTGCTTGATCCGTAATTATACCGTTCGCCCGTTGAGAGCATCAAAGTTTAAATTACTGGTTATCCACCGACGTACTCTGATGGGATACGAGCGAAGAATAAGAAATCAGAGTACGTAAATAGGAAAGTAGTGTTCGGCATGCGTATCAGTCTGTTCCCTTCGTCGTTTCATTGTCCTGGGAAAATAAGCGGATTCTTCCCGCGGGATTTTCTAAAAGAATGCCAAAGAAAATGAAAGATCGTGGATTAAGAAAATATAGAATAGAATTTTTCTTACATAATTTCTCTATTAACAAGAATTTTTTAATTTATGTAATTAATACCGATCCGTGGTTAATATGAATTTACAAAATGTGTATGTTCCAAAATTTGCTGGAAAATTAAGGAAGAAGGTATTTCTTAATTTCCAAGTTCCAGGAAAATCTAATTCGTTTATTATACCAAGTGAGAGGCAGAGAATTTCGGTGAAAGTGGTCGGTTTATGGTCGGATATAATTTGCCTCTGCTGGGCTCCAAGATATTTTTTCTACTTATTATTCATGAATCTTTCAAGGTCTTCTAGAGATATTACGAAATGTACAATATTCTCAGACAATTTTTCTATTAGTAACAATTTTCTAATCTCACGAAAAGGACATTTTTAAAGATCGTGTCGAGCAGAACACTGAAAATTCCAACAATGATGGCCAATCTGTGATCAGACGCGTCTTTCTTTCTATTTTGTCCACGATGTTCCAAAGTTTCCTGGAAACATTAAGAAATTTAAAATAGGATCTTGCAAGATTATTTTCCTAATTTAGGAATTAATGTAAAAATCTGTTAATCTTACAAAAAAAAGTACCAAGTAAAATACTGACAATTCCAATATGCTGGTGACCAATTTATAATCAGATTGTGATAATTTATTCCACAGATTTTCGAAAATATAGCTGGCAAAATATTTTCTTGTTATCCACGAATCTTTCAATATTCCTCTAAAACAGAAAAAAATCATAAGCAACCAAATTTTCGCAATTCTAAATCGCAGTAACCAGGTAAATGATGAGATTTCGCACGATGGAATTTCTATTCGGCCCCAATCGTGGTTCATCGACGCAACGTTAGATGATACAGTAGTATAAATGGTAAACGAGCTGCCTGATTAACTGTGGGAATGCCATCGAGCGATCAACTCGCACCACTCGATCGGAATAAGGCCAGAGAAGAGAGAGAAAAAAAATAGAAAAAAAAAGATAGAAAAGAAAATGAAAACGTATACCGCCACGTTCGTCCTAACCTCTTCGTTCTAAATTCAGTATCATTATTAAAAACGTACTCTACGAATCTATCATGCACGATAACATGCCACGGTCGAGGTTTCTAAAAAAAACGGTCGATTAAAAGTTAGATAAAAATTCGAATAATTGTTAGAGGATCGTTGGCAGTCTGGCAGTTTTTCAAGCAGCTACTTGGCATCGTTATATATATGTACATATATATATGTATTAAAATATACGTATACATATTGCATATATATGTATATATATAAATACAGGTGACAAAGAGAAACTTGAATCCTAGAGTGTGTACGTCACATGCATTCGGCGTTGCATAAAATCGTAAAAGGATCGGATGCTCGAGGCGCGATGGAGGACTCTGGTATTTCTTTCAAACGGATTCGTAGACTTCTTAGTTCTTATAAAAAAAGAACAAAAAAAAAAAAAAATGCGAAGTACTGAGAGAAAAAGTGGACTAGTTCTAACACTTCACAAATTGGATAATTCTCTGTCTAAAATATATATGCAAATAATTCAATGCAACAACTGATTTCAATGTATTATCTGGTTTGATTTGGAAACAATGAATTATTTCTTACACTTTTGCATGATTCATACTTAAAAGCTACGTCTGTAGTATCATGACATTTTGCACCACTTTATTCTTTTTCCATTTTAAAAATCAATGAATTCAGAGTACAATTAAATGTTTTATTACTATTCAATATTAGGGGAAGTAACATTGAAAGAAATTTCACCCAATAACAGTTTTTAAGAGTTAAAACAGCTCAGTGCAATAAATTAACACATATAACTACCGATCTTTGATATGATATACGTAATTAATTGGAATTAAAGTAGTGTGATGAAAATAGATCATATTTGTTACAATAAAAATAAATAATATCGAAAGTTAATACTATGGAAAACAGTTGTATGCTTTTGGTAATCGTAAAAAGCAAAAAATACTAGTGGTTTAGTAATTCTAGTATTAATGTAATAAATTCCAATGTAATAAATTCACATTCAGAAAAAATGTGATTTGGTCCATTTCTGCTCTCAATACGTCATATCGCTCTGTTAACGTTAGCGGCTGTGCCGTTTTATCAAGAACAAGCAATAAAACAGTAAAATTGCTCTTAAATAATAGAAGAGATTCGAAATTGAACGAAACAGAGAGCCCTCGAGTTTGCTCTATACAAATCCTGGTTCCACTAAGAATATATAATATACGTATATATATTTATGGTGGGAGAAAAATGCGCATAACCCTCTAAAGCCGTATATCTTACAGCACTCTAGCATTCGTCAGAACTGCAGTGATCGTTAAAAATGACAAATATTGAATATAATGGCATCGGGTGATGTGTACGCATCTATGAACGATGCGACTCCTGGGCAAATCGATTTCATCATTTAAATATCATTATACCAAAATTATTAAAGGACGACAACGAAGACAAAAAGAACGGTACGACAATATTAGGGCAAAAGAAAGAAAAAAAAATGATACATATAGAGCGATAAGAACGTCGAGAATTGTTTACATGGTGTAATTTTTGAATAACAAATCAACGAAGAAAGTTCAGGCACAAGATTGTTGCTTGAACCTTATGTTTGAAGTTACAAATAATTTAATTCTCTGCTAGAAATACACCGTTAGCTGCGTAGATTTATCCTTCTCAGTCTATCCTTTTAACTTCTCAAAATTGTCCTGCCTTTTAGTTTCGGGATTAAAAACATCTTGAAATTGATGAGTCATATTTCCTGTGCTTTATGCAAGAGTAATTTTAAAGTTCGACATATTGTTAGTCAATTTCCACATTAAAACTATCTCTACATTTAATTCTCGAATGAAATATATGTATATTTATTAAATATACGTCACCTTCTCGAACATCTAAAAAATACCAATGGTATAAGTTATACAGTCTAATATTAATGAAGTTAAATTAACGTAGCAACTAAATTATATTTGTTTCTTACAAAACATCGCCCACGTATTATCTATTTTCAGAAAGCAAATTTTTGTATCCATCTTATCTAACCTCACCACATTTTCCTCACGTAGTTTGCCCTGTCTCAGAGCGACAGATATGTGATCTACGCAGTAATGCATGTATTACCAACCTAAAACCAAATTGTTTCTAGCTTGAAAATTAATCCTCAAATGATATTTTTGCACAGGAACCCTCTTCACTGTCTCAATATCTAGGCTCACAACATGTAAAATCGCCCGGGTCTTATTGACATCCTGCACAATATAAACAAAAGAGATATATATATATATATAAATAGAAGAATGTTTGAAAAATAATAAATGGAAAAAGGTACATGGTAAAAAGATGGCGTAAAAGGGTTCCAGTTAAAAGACATGGGAATTCGATTTACCCAGGTTACTTCGTAGACGTGCTGAGTGAGAATACATATCAGTTTCTCTTTCAAGCGTGTGTACAGCGATTGCACATCCGTGATACCCTTCGAAACCTTTTTCTCGAGAAAAATGCGTATCGGTCGCCCCCGGAGGAGACGTTCGCGCGAATTGCATAAAATAGGTACGACACGACCAGAAGAGGAAGAAGAATAAGAAGAAGGAAGAAGAAAAAGAAGAAGAAGAAGAAGAAGAGCAAATAAAAAAAGATCGGTTTCGCGGATCGCATTCGTTCGATTCAATTTTCTTTTAGATACGAAAATTCTTTTTTTTTTTTTTTGGTTCGACGTGTTTTTTTGGTTTCACGGTTACGTGCAAATACACGCGATCGGAATATAGAAAAATTCTGCACGGTCCATCGTTGCCGGTAAGCCGCTCGTCCCGAGGTGGATCGTGTCGATCTAAAAAAAAGTTTTCTGTTTCTCGAATCTCCACGTAAAAAACGTTCACGCTCTCTCAACAATTGCTCATCCGTGATATATAAATAATTTAGGCAGCTATACATGTACAAGATCGACCCGTATAAATATGTATATATACATATATATAGTAACGATAATTATAGTCGTACAGTTGACGACTACAGGGGAAGAACACGATAATTAAATATTTTTACGTACGTATATTAATTATTTTGATTGACTGTAAATTATACACTTTCACAGGGAAACAGTCTATGTTAAAAGTCTATGTTAAAAATCTATGATATGTGCTATTTTTATGCCTTTTATAATTTCAAAAATATCATTTTTGCGCTTAATTTAATTTTACACTTATTTCTTTTTAATTTAACTTTTAGATTAATTAGCCAGTTTTAGAAGACATGCACCTTTAATTTACCAGCTTATTTCTATTTCCAGTCATATCAGAAATTTTCCTGCTTAAGTCACATAAAGTGACATTAAAATCCAGAAACTACCAAAAACTATAGTTATCATGTTTTTCCCTTGTCTGTGTGATCTTCATTTCTAAAAATATAAATATATCTAGGGATAGATGTATGTACATATGTATATATACATATATGCATGTATATATAATATGTATGTAGAGAAAAATCACAGTTGAGAACAATAATAATAATAATAATTATATATATATATATATATATATGTGTATATATATAACGATATACAATTATAATAACGATGGTTAAATATAATCATAATGAGAAGAATAATTAATCGAATCAATATAAATATAGAGTAATAATAATCAATAATATAAGAGTGTACGTAAGAAGTAGCAAAGATGGCAATAAAAAGAATGAAGAAAGATAAATAAATACGTAAGAAATGAAATTGCCTAAAACTGGGCCAGGGCGGCAGGACGTTCACGGTGAGCTCCTCGTCGGAATCCTGCTGGGACCGTCCATTTGCGGCCCTGCTCACGCCGATCTGGGCATCCCCGTCGGTCTTGAACCTTTACGGACAACAGGCCAGCCAAGCAACGATCAACAATCAACAATAATTTACCACAGCATACGATACGAAAATTTTCTAATTCTTTACTTTTTTTCTCATATTCTTTGCACTGATATAATCATCAATCATGTGTGCTAACATAATCTCTTTCTCTCCCTCCCTCTCGCACACGCTCTTTCACGCTCGTGCTTTCGCTTTTTGTAATGTTAGTTAAGAGTGTTATTGATTCAGTAGTCTGTAATTGGCGCCCGAATGTTTCTTCTTGTATCTTTATGCGCGTGTATTTCATAGATTTTAGGACTTTCTTGTTCTTTATATTCTTTTCCGTGTATGATTTTCGAGCAATGAATCTTACAAGGCTTGAAATACACACGTATAAGAGGGAAAATATCGTTCACACGATCCCATTCTCGCTCCTTGTTCTCTCATTCGATATTCCTAGCGAGATTGCGCTTTAAAAAAAAGATACATATATTCGTCAGCCTGTTGGATTTGCGAATACAGACCAGCTGTCCACTCTGCACGGCCTTTCACGTGATCACAGAGAATCGAGGCTAACGTTAATTATCTCGTGAATACGTATTCGTTTTTTAAATAAGCTACCTTAATAACTATCCAGTTTAAAGAAGATCTGTTCAAACGTTCGTTAAGATATGCTTTAAGTAGTAACAGAACTCCATAGTCAGACGTAAGTTCATAAGTGCATATGGTTGATGCCTTGATTTATTTACGAACGAATTCGTATCCACCAAAATTAATTCTAATTGTAACATCGTAACCTCTCGCAATGCTTCTTCATTCGACAACAAAAAAATCACAACGAAACCTGTAAATTAAAAAAGATTTTTTTTAAGTAAAGAAAACAAAGGTATTTTTTTACTAATATAAAATTTGATTTTTTCATTGGAGAATGAGAGAGAGAACACTAAGAGAGGCGTTAGTTATTTAAATAGAATGGATCGGATGTTATCCATTCGAGCTTGACAGGCAACAAATCTGTCCCTACCTCGAGAAAATTTTGCGCACCAGGTGATCCTGAGCTTGATCTAACTGCGGCTCGTTTTTCCTCCTTTCAGCCAGCTCCTTTTCTCGACGGACATCCGCTACCTTCCGGAAGATCAGCTGCACAAAATGATTCGATTCCATTTTACGCGCTTAAATAAGCATAATAACAAGTACACTAGCTCACGAAAGTATTTCGATATCCATGGAACATATTATATGTGTTACATGAAACAGTTGAAAATTCCAGACTCGACTATTACGACTGTATTGGTAAAGTTTGAGACGAATCTGAAAATACATGCAGAAAATTAAACAAATATTTGATAGAAATGTATATTCTGCAGGAGTCACAAAAGTATTTAAACAATCGATTATTCGCTATATTAATAAACTACAATATACCAATGAAACTGTCTTTAGTACTAATTGTATATTTAAGACTATTGTTAATATATTATTCATATTATATACAAGTTTCTTTTTACTAATGTAACAAATATCGAAACAAATATCTTTTTTCATTAATTAACTTTTACATACATCTTCACGTTGATTGCAGATTTGACAAATATAATCGTAACAGTCTCGTCTCATTACTATGATTACATAACCTCAAAATGTTTTACATAACACGTGTAGTAATAATCCGTTTTATCTAATACATACAAGATATACAAGTTCAGATTGTCTTGAAATTGTATCAATATAATCACGGCAGTGTTATCTCATTATTGCGTTAATGAAATTTCAAAATGTTTTACATAACACATACGATATATACATAACATATAATATGTCTTGATATATCCATATATAATCTGTTTTATGTAAACAAATGTATACAATTTCAGATTGGTTTGAAATTTTATCAATATGATATTTGTATCTCGTTATGATAATAATAATGAAATCTCAAGATATATGTATAGTATATACAATATGGACATAAATGTTTTTCATGGTATGTGTTCAAATACATTCATGATCCAGTGTGTATCAATTAGCTTGCGAATCATCCTATACTTTCTAATATTTTCTTACATCTTGTATTTTCTTGCATTTTCTGCAACATTTGCAGAGTATGGAATTCGTTATGGGACGCAGTATGCTCGGCGTAATTAATCAGGATGAACGACACGGCGCAGTTGGAACGACGAGCGATTATTTATGGGGCCCGGAACAATTATTTATGCTCTCGAGTCGCTCCTTTGCTATTATTAATGGTCTAGAACGCGTTGGACCCTTTATCGGCTTTTTTACACCCCTTGCTATGTAGGTGACCATTATTCGAGTGTTAATAATCGTCCTTACGCTTCCACATCATATATATAAAACTATCGAAATAATCGAAGCATCCTTATACAAAACACAAGTGTCAAAATTAAACAATTTTTGCCTATTTTCTAATAAAAAATGTTTTACTTGCCAATGGGAATACATACTGCAGTATAGTAAGTAAATCTCTGCACAGAGTAATCAAACTTGTATATTAAGAAATACCATTAATCTTCAATATAATAACGAAAGAATGTCATGTATATACTTACTTTAAGTCCAGCAAGAAAACTATGAAAAACGAGAAAATGCTTCGAATAACCTTATGGTAAGGTTATTTGAGTCAGTAGCGATATATTACATAAGTATCGATAAAATAAATAGCAAAATAACTTGCAGGAATAGAATAATACACACACACTACTGAATTATGATAATTAATCTGTTTTCAAATATAAATCGTTTAAAAATTTTTTATAAACGAATTTGATGAATTCATTTCACTTAAATAACCCTACTTTTCAAGTATTGCAGTTAACAGTAATGCTAATAGGTAGCACGAACGAGTAAAGAACACTTAAGTGCTACTTCAAACGATGTTAAAATATGTGTACATCAAATATCACTTGGAATATTTTAAAATACGCTTTTGTAATGCATTCTACTCGAAAATGAAAAGAAAGTATTAAATAAATATATTTTTAATTTACTATACTTATAGGATTTGTAAATTTAAAAATGAATGGCATATTTAGTTTTCTTTACAATTAAAAGGTGGTAAATACAGAGTTCTCTACAAGTATAATTTTCTTTTTCATGAATGATGGTGAATAAATGTAAAAAAATAAAAAGATCTTTTAATACATTTCTTATGATTGAGCAGTTCAGAAGTCACATTAATCAACTCTATCAATTGAAAAGTACAGGATAGTGACGATATTAAAAACGCCTTTTTTAAAATTTACCTTGAGATTTATCACTATCCGCGTGATTTTCTTGCGATAAGTAAACTGACGGAAGTATGGGAATCAGATATTACTCGTATACTCATATAACAGACTGAAGAAATTAATAAAAAGTGGAGTTGATTAGTTTGGCTTCTGTAAATGTATATCTCTATCTATAAACAAATGAAATTTCGAAATACTAAAGTCAGCTAACTTTTTCTCTTTGTCCTAAAGAAATTTGATTTTTAGCACTTACAGTGTTTCCTACAAGGATGCTTCGATTCTCAGATTCTTTGAACACAACTAACGTTTCCGGAGATGCGAGATGATCTTCGTTCGTTAAGCTTATTAAGAAACGAAATCAACGTAGGTAATTTCAGTATGTAATAACTCTCTATGTTTTAATATTCCTTTACTGGAATAAAACGTAGATAACTCGGGTAATTGAATTTTTTCAGGTAATCCAGTTTCTAACGCCGGGAAAGCGACGCTCCCCTGCTATTTCGTTTTTTCCGGATAGAAAGTTGCAGGTTAAGGGTGGGAGGTTTCGTTTAACTTTACTCTGCACATGCGCGAGTAGAGCAGTCGATAGGCGCACCGTGAGCGCACTAGTAGCAGGTTACTTGCACTTGCGACTAACCTCAAAATATCTTATTTATTGTGTCGGCTCGGGGAAGCTCCCGGACCGCACGAGTTCCGTTTCGGAACTTTGTTTCAGATGCTTGGTGATCCATTCTGAAAGAAAGTACGCGTACTTGCGTACTTCTATTACCGTGATTCGTGTCGAATCGAAGTTTTCACTGGGAAAACTGACGTATATGGATTGATGTGGAAAGTACTCCTCGCGTTTGAAAGGTTTGTAAATCCTTATTTTTTCTCCAATTTCTTACGATTACCAGTGATTTCTAAATCTAGCGACGTATATTATCGTAAATAGCAATGAATTGGAAAATATGCAAAGTAGATCGATTGTTTGATAGTCATATGTTTACACAAGAATGTTTTCTTTATTTTTTGACAGTTGTATGGAACGATTTTTCTGAAAGTAATCGATTTGTTTCAGATGGGTCATGGTTCGAGCCGTTCTGCTTCATCCGCGAATATCCTCTCCGCGGAGGAGCTGACCTTGGTGGAGAATCTGTTCAAGTCCATGTCCCGGAGTTCAGGCTCTATAAAACGCGAAGATATATTCAAACACTGGTCCAGTCATTTGGATGATGTACTACTGCAATTTGTAGTAAGGTTCCTCTGTCATGAACCAGGAAAGAGAGTGTCTGCCATAAACGGAGAGAATTTTGGGAGATTGTATGTGTTTGCCATACGTGGCAGTCCGGAGGAGAGGACTAGCCTGATTTTCAATGGCTTCTCGGAAGAGGAGCAGAAACATGAAATACCCACTACAACGTTCCTTCAATATCTTCAAGCCACCATTAATTCCTACTTGAGACTACAAAAAAACTCTGGGAATGCACACTACTTAACATGGAGCAGCATTGGCTGCACAGTAAACACTAGGAGAATAGGGATGAGATCCAGAAGTTTGTGCGTAGATCTAGTCAAACATGGTGAGACACTGACCACTGAACAAGTAGAGAACTGGTTCTCTACAACAACTACCTTCAATATCATACAATCGCACGTTTTTCAGTGCCTTTTCTTGGTTTCTCAGAAAAAGGGAGACAAGAATGCAAGCAGTAGAATAAACGATTTGAACCTCTTGCCAGGTTGCAAGGGTTTGGAGAATATACCACATTTCCCAAGCATTCTGGGATTGGGCGATGTTCTGTTCTTAAATCTCAGTTTGCCTCATGAGCTTCGCAACGAATGGAGATTTTTATTTTCCAGTCAAGTGCATGGAGAATCATTTTCCACTATGCTTGGAAGAATCACCATGCAAGGATCGACTATTTTAATTCTTCAGGACACCGATGACCACGTGTTTGGAGGTTTTGCCTCTGATAGTTGGAGAATTGGACCAAATTTCATTGGAAACCAATCTTCCTTCTTATTCAAACTTGAACCAGATATACTTACATTTCCTTGCACTGGATACAACAACCATTTCCAGTACTTAAATCTTCATCAACAAACTATGCCTAATGGGCTGCTCATGGGAGGACAGTTGAATTATCCAGGTTTATGGCTGGACTGTGAATATGGAACTGGAAAATCAAGCTTGTCCTGCACAACCTTCCAGAATTATGTGCAACTCAGTGGCAAGGAGAATTTTAGGATTAAACACTGTGAGGTTTGGGGTGTCGGTCCTATTCCAGAAGTTGAAGAAGAAGAACAAGATGCAAGGTCAGTTTTGGATCAAGATTCTACCTCAAGAGTCATATTAGAGATGTCTGGTCGCAAGATGTACAGTGACGGATTGAGAGAAAAGAAGGAGTAATTGTGATATTAGACATTTGTTGAGATAGTATGGAAAAGAGGAAAAAAGGAAAACATATCAGGCTATTCAAAACTGTATCAGCTTTGTAGAAACAAGAGGAGGTCATTGTATAATGCAATACCTGTAAATGAAAAAATAGAAAAAAGAGATGATTCTCTAGTTTTCGTGGAATTGTTTCAACAGAATAATATTAATAGTTATTAAAAAAGATGATCAACAATCGCATTCTTCAAGCATTTTCTTCTGATTGTTTGCTAGCTGATCTTTTTGAAAAAAAATTTCATGTCCCTGTAACGGCCTGATCTCTCGTACTAATGTCATTTCAAATTGACTCTACCATCGATGGAGCAATATTAAAACAAATATATATATATACAGAGAAAAAAGAAATGAAAAAAATATTATACCGTACGAGTTGCTGTGTTTTTCGAATGCCTATTATCTAGTGCCTGGTGAGTCATCAATCATTTTTAATCGGACTTCTTGATACGCTGAATAAAGTCTATCGACGAGGAGAAACTTGTACAACACATATTCATTACTATTGTTACATAAGACTGTGTGTGTTATTCGTATATGAGTCGGCTGGCGGTCAATGTTCCCTCTGTTCTGTTGAGAGAACAAAGCCAAAGAGCAAACATTGCACTGCTGTTCAGTATAATGCTAAGAGTTCAATAAAGAATTGAAACCTCGAGATTTCAAATCTTTTCTTTACCCTTCACTCTTTACCTTTCTTTATTGCAAATCAATTTGAATTTTTTTAATCATCTAATATTTCAATTTGGCAAATTTCAAAATAGCAATCTTCGAAAATAGAATTTCAAATTAACTATTTTGAAGATACTCGGAACTTCAAATTAGTGACTCTTAAAATCACAAAATTTTAAACTAGCAATTTTTAAAAAATTACCGAGATTTGAAATTTTGGCAATTTTTAAACTTGCCTATATTTGAAATTAGTAATTTTTTCCCTGACTGAAATTTCCAATTCGTGATTTTTGGAATCACTAATTCCACTTATTGACTTTGAAATCCCCAAAATAAAAAATTAACGATCCTTAAAATAATCAAAGTTAAATTCTAAGCCATCAAAAGTTAAAATTAGAAATTTTTGAGAGAAAGAGGACCAAAATTCCAAATTGGCAACGTACGATATCATCAATGCTTCAAATTGGCAATTTATAAACTCAGGAAAATTACAAATTCTGTAAAGAAGTTATTTAAAACAATATGGAAAGATATTTAAAATTTCAAACGAATTTTACATCTGAAATAAACAAACAGCAGCACTTAATCTGTAAATTAAGTACGTCCGAAATAATCAATAAAACAAAACAAAAATAAAAATAAAAGCAAAATTTAAGAAACACTCACCCGATGGCTAAGGTTGTAAGTCAGAACGAGGTTCCTGGCAAAAGAATTGGCGAAAGCCTGATAAAAATCCAACACCTCCAGCAACCGATCCCTCTTGATCGTGTGGAGATCACAGTAAGTAAGAGCTCGAACATTGGCAGCGCTTTGTCCTACGGACGGGTTTGTCCAGAAGCTGTCGCCGAACACGTCACCCTTGCCGAGGATCGCCACGACCTCGTCATCCTGTATCACCTCGAGACTTCCGGTCACGATGAAGCACAACGAATCGATAGACTCGCCTGTGTGATACAATAGATCGCCTGGCGCGCTGTGGGACATCGTGAAATGCATCGCCAGAGCGCGGAGGCAGCCATCGGAGGCCAATCTGAAGACAAAAGTGTATAAATATGACTGTACATATTAATTATAAATCATTATAATTACAAGTCATGATATAAGGATTACAAAAATCAAGACATATCGATAAAAGATACATGAGTACTGTACAATTTCTCAAAAACGAATGGCTTAGGTATATAATTAATTGTACATTGCAGGACAAATTTTGTTAGGTTATACGCGCCACATAAGGACATCTCTATGCAAGAATACACTAAAATCTAAGAAGAGTGACGAAGCTTGCCTAAATGCAGGGTGTTCGTTGAAGACCTTCCTGTTCAGATGAACGCAGATATCCGCCTTCATATCCTTGGGGCAATAGTTAAGTACCTTGTCGGTGTCTAGGCCCTTGGTCATCGCCCAGGTGCTCACCACGTAATCCATCACGCGTTCGCTAAGTGCCTTCGGCACCTCGTGCAGCTTCATGAACTCCCTCACGTTGTTCAGCATGTCGTGATATTTGGCCGTGGCCGATGTCATCTGTTGGATGATCGTAGTCACGTGACCGAAGATCGTGGCGTACAACAGAGCTGCAAACAATCGAACAATTTTACAGATTTATAGATCAATTCAAATAGAATTTGACAACGATAAATTAGCTAAAACGATAACGCCTGATTGTTAGTCAGGAAGACACCGATTTAAACTCTTTGAGTTTCAAATAAAATTCTAAGGTGCTCGAAAGTTCACGAACTAGTCCAGTAGAGAGTAGTTGCAAATTCGTGTTTGTCGTGAGCCGAGAGATAAGTATGTTAAAACGGATATTACGTCTAAAACTATTTGTGAGAGAACCGCACGACGTAGGTATTCCAAATTAAAACCGATACACTCTGTGCAAACTCGTGAAAATTTGTGGAATTAAATTTTGCACAATCTCCTTCCTCTAAAAGTCTGAAAGTGGTAATCAGATTATGAATACTGATGCATTTATGAGAAAAGCGAAGGCATTTTAAAATTAAGAAGTCACAGAGGTAAAAAGGCAAAAATATGTGAACTATCCAAAATATCTAACATTTCTTGTATAATATTTAGTAAGTAAAAGAAATCTTCATTTAGATTGAGGTTAGGTTCATTACAATCCCAACATTCGCTCTTGAGGATACAAAAATTTTATTACCAATTGGATACCTTAAAAAGATAAACTGATTTTAGTAAAGTAAGTACTTCGTAAACTTGAATTAAGGAATAAAAGGAAAAAATTGAAAAATCATACCGGCAATGATCATCATGCAGATGGTAAAAATCTTCTCGTTGTCGGTCTCGGCGGCGACGTTGCCAAAGCCCACGGAGGTCATGCAGGTCATTGTGAAGTACAATGCAGTGACATACATGGTTCTCCTGGACGGTCCTGCGATTAGTTCCGGTGCGGTGCTGGTATTGGTCCACAGATAGCTGTACGGTGACTGGGTGACGTTCGCCAGCTTCCACAGCCAGGAATACTGGACTCCGTTGTCCGCGTCCGACCTTCCTATCGAGTACCTTTAACCCAACAACCCTTCTTATTATTCTCGTCATATTCATCTTTCTACCATTTTACATTCTCTAATACAGGCTATAAAATATAATAGAAATATACAGAGTGTTTTCAATTTTCCTGGATAAATTGCTGAGACAGGATTTACAAATGAGCCTCTCAGAAGGCAAATTAATCCAACCGTACTTTCCACGAAGTTGTCAATCTTATATTATCCTAATACATAATTAGTATTCGATGATTCAAGAAAGAGATCTTATCTTCGCAAATATGAGCACAAATGTAGTTGTGAATTTATATTTTCGTGAAGGAACAATTAAGGGAACAAAACTTGGATAGAAATTTGTATCCTCTAGTAGATATAACACTATAAGCAATACTTTAAGTATTCCATACATTTTGAACACATTACATTGTCCTATCTCTAAATCTCCTACAATAGCATAAGCACATTTTCAAAATAGTAGTAAAGAATTTACAGTACAACTTCATATATAACATTTTTCATAGTTAAAAGTGAAGAAAATTGAAGATTTATTGTCGTCAATTGTTCAAAATACTATAATAAATAATATCATTTTTAACATATATTAAATCAAAATTATATCACAATTAATAAGAATAAATATTCAAAATATTTGCTCATCATTTTATAATACAGCCTGTACAGTATAACTTTACTCGCTAAGTAAAACACATGGGGATCTGCAAGTACCTCGATACTACCTTGAAAAATGAAAAATGTAGATAAAGTATTTTAACTAGTAATATGTAACTATTTTCTTCAATTAACGTTTTTATCTTCTATCCCATTATACTGTTGCAGTTTTCTCAGAAAAATTGGAAACACCCTGTACAAATAAAAGGCGAATAGGGTTCTCTGAGGACGCGTGAAAGAAGCACGCATGCTTTTTGGTTGGCTAAGATTCGTGTTGAAAAGCGTTCTCTCTCCACGTTCCTCTTTAGTCTTGACCGTTATCCTTGCTTCCATTTCGTAACTGTTCTTCCACTTTTCTTTCTCTGCTTCCTGTCTCTCTTTTTTCTCTTTTGGCTATTCTTTGGAACGAAAAAATATCTGGCAAGAAGGACCACGGTCAAACACTCGAAGCTTCTTTTGGAAACGAGGACGGTTCGCCAACAGAAGATAATAGCGTTTCGAGCGAAAGAGCTTCTGTTACGTTCGTGGTTTCCCGTGATCGTCGATTCGACGATGGAGAACGTCTAAAGGACACGGAGGCTCTTTGTCGAGGAAACGAGCGGAAGGTTAGCATCGTCGTCGACTTTATTCTCTTGCACTCGAGAACAAGCCTCCTTTTTTCTCCATATTTTTCTCTTCTGTACTCTCTTTCTCTTTCACTCGCTCTTTCGTACTCTCTCTTTCTCTCTCTCTCTCTCTCTTTCTCTTCTGTCCTCGTCATCTTCAAAGAGGAGGCAACGTTAGTTTGAAGCGCTACTTCGTTTATGCCGCTTCGAGCGGGGAAGAAGCGAAAATAATTAAGAAGCGAGGTGAAGGAACTAGGCAGCAGCAGTTTTAATGCGACGTTTCTTCGCGTTCTTTTTCTTTTTCGATTGTGTGGCTGATCGATCTCTGCCCTGTATTCGCTGCATATCGCAGATATCGGGTCATCCTGAACCTTTTCATTATTTTTGAATAATACAAGCTTTTAGCATAAAAGTACTTCTATCTTAAAATTCAGTATCTTCGTTTACCAATACCAGTACTATAATACTTCTGAATAATATAAGCTTTTAGAACAAAAATACTTCTGTGCTAAAATTCAGTATCTCCGTTTACCAATACCAATAATATAATTCTTCTGAATAATATAAGCTTTTAGAACAAAAGTACTTCTGCCTTGAAATTCGGTATCTTCATTCACTAATATTAATGGTATTATTTTTGATACATTTTGAACATTAGCATAAGGATTGTAATATCAAATTCCAATTATTTTGTCGATCTTCAATGAATATCTTCTATTCTAATATCATCTTGATATCTTTGGATGATCTTCGTACAGTCTTTAAGTGCCTTTGAAGTAACTATAGTCTTGAAACGCTCCTCGGATGCATCTTGTATATCACGTTGGAATAAATTGTACAGAACATAACGACGATTACTAAAAAATAAATAAATAAATAAATAAATAAAACTATATTAAATGTCAGAAAAAATATATTCTTTTAACACAAATCTTCAGGATGACCCAGTTAGCTCTCGTTACTATTCTAGAAGCCATGGCAAACTGATTCCTTTCGGGAATGTTCCATTTTTTTTTAGACAAAATAAAAGTAGATCGAGATTATGATATCTTTTGCACAATTCCCGGCGGAACGAGAGTGCTATGCTGTTTTGTAAAAGCGGCACGGCATATCCTGTGTGTGCACGTGTACATGTTCTGTATATGTGTGTATGTCTATGTATGTATATCTCTATTCGTGTCTAGGTAGCACTTGATGGAAAATGTTAGGTTGAGAAAATCGGTGGGGGGGGGGCGAGGGTAGGGATAACGACGTCTAAGGTTTGATTTAGCCGTCAATCCTGCCGCAGCCGTGTTACCTTTTTGTGTGTGGGCAGGGTAAAATCACCTTAAAGTGACGTACCAGACACAGGCCAGCCAGTGAGCAACCAACATGTAGAAACAGAGCAGTAGAATGAGCATCGCGGCTCCATACTCCAGATACCGGTCTAGTTTCCGAACCACTCGACCAAGACGAAGCAATCTGACCACCTTGAGAGCCGAAAACAGGCTCCCTATGCCGTCCTCGTCGTGGTCGAACGCGTTGAACACGTCGTACGGCAGGCAGCTCAGAAGATCGATGATGAACCACGACTTTAGGTAGTTCATTCTGATCACCTGTCGTTTTAATGGAAAATTACATTAGACAAAATAACGAGTTGTTCTGAGAGCAAGTGAAGCACACAGAGGCGAGAACAATTGTAAAAGATATTTTTGCCACGTGACAGAAAACAATGGTAAAGAAAAATGACTTGACACAATTTTCACCAATGGTCTAGATTCCCAGTTTTAACTTTGTCCGGATGAATCCCTGAGAATATCTAGAGAATTCTTCGATGATAGCTATCCTCTGATACCACGACATTGTTAAAATAGATCGCGGTACATGGAAATTTGACATTTTTCCAACTTGGCAAATCCTACACTTTAAAATTCCTCGGAATTGGAAAATTTCATAGTTTGAAATTAAAGATAACGTTGCAATGTATTTCAGTATCCATAGATTTCTCAACAGCTAGCTGCTAGGGAAAAAGAGAACAAGAAGAGGGATAATTTCAAAGCGAACTTTTACATAAAAGTGAATAATGTTGCTAATGTATGAGCTTTCGCGTGCAACGATGGAACCTGAAAGCAGCCGGAGGATTCTCACTTCTCTGATTTTACGCTAAAACAATGCAAAATAGAATCTGGCGTAGAATCACAGGGACCTTTTACACAACGAAATCGACGAACAAACCTTTGACGAGTGTAACAGTTAACGCAATTTTGTCTACAATTATGGAATTATCCATTTGAAAGGTAACGTTTATCGGTCGGAGTATAACATTGTATTTAATACATTTATTCGTTCTCCACGCATTTCCGTACTTACATGGCCTCTACTTTTCTCTATAGAAACCCTATTTTCTATAAAAGTCGCGGTTAAACTGCAGATATGTACCTTGGGCTAATGATCAATTGTCAAGCCAAATCAAACCGGTTTTTCATGGTGTTTTTGGTTTTGCGAGGATATTTGTACCTTGGGGTCAGACACCACCTCGCCACCAGGTCCAACGAACGTGGTGTGAAAATTGAGGACAATGTCGATGAAGAATATGACGTCGACGATGCTGTCGACGACCAACAGGGACACGTCCTCGCTGGTCTTGTTTTTGAACGCGACATTGTAGGGCACCATGATGGCCGTGTAAAAGGTCAAACATAAAATGATCCAGTCCCAGATCGCCTTGAACGCGCAGTAATGTAACAAAATGTGCGGCGGGGTCTTTGGTGCCTCTTGTCTGTACTGCGGCATCACGTCGCCGCTTAAGGACATCATCTGAAAAATGAAAATTATATTAGCGTTATGCATCGAAGCGATTGTTTCAGGGAAATGAAAGAAAATGAAGGAATATTTTTACGAAATATTTAATGATTGATTTTACTACCTTTCGATTTTCGAGTTAAAATTCTCTTCTTCTTTTGCTTGTGAATTTAACAACGAGTTTTATCTCTCTTCTTTCTCTATGCTCCTGCTGTTGCTTACAGACAGGCTTTGAATTTTGATAAACGTTTCAGGGGCTTGAAATCAGGCGATAAACGCAGCACAGCTCATGCATTTAAATATTGACGATTACAATAATCCAGCAATCTCGAACACGTACAAATGGTCTGCGAACCCGTTAACATTTCCATGCAAATCTCTTCGAAACGGGAACGAATCTCCAACGCGAGTAAATCTTCATCAGACACGTTCGGATACAAATGGTAGTTGGTGCGAGTGACAAAATCAAAATCGAAACAGCTTACCGAATAAAGTGGCAGGACTTTTTAGCTAAAATGATTAGATGCAATGTTATTATGATTGTTATTTACTTTATTTATTTTTATATTCGCTGGCTTGGATAGAATGCAGGACGACCCAAGTTAGAAGTTCAGAAAGAATTGCATGCGATTGAGTTAATTAATTGGTTGTTCTGGGGTTGATTAATCGATTTGCAAATTAGTTGTAAAAATTTCAAATTTCAAAGTCCAAACTCTCTGACAATTGAAACTGTTGTATAGAGTTTCAGCATTTTAATGTACATTCAGTAACTTGAATATTTTGTTGATTGTACTGAACAAAGACTATGACTGTGCTTATGCATTTATGGGGAAGTTTAAAGAAGTAAAAATGTAAAAATGTACAGGGTCTATGACAACCGTTGTGATAGTCTTCAAAGGTTAATTTGTATTTATAAGAATATGAATTTCTATAAAGAAACACGACTCAGTGACTTTGAGAATGATTAGGTAAGTAACAAGGATTAATTGATTGATTGAAAAGGAGTGAAACGTTACTTATAAAAATATGAATTTCTGTAAAGATTGACAGTTGGACGGCTTTAAAAATGACTAGGCAAGTTACAAGGATTAATTAACAAATTAACTAATAAAAGTGTGAATTTCCATGAAGATCCACAGTTCAGTGACTTAGAAAATAATTAGCCAAATTACAAGGATTAATTGACAGATTAAAAAAGAAAAAGGGAATATTACTCATAAGAATGTGAATTTCCACAAAGATCACACAGTTCAGTGACTGAAGAACGACTAGGTAAATTAGGAAGAATAAGGAACAATTAATAAATTAA
The DNA here is from genome assembly GCF_024542735.1 of Bombus huntii. Lineage (NCBI taxonomy): Eukaryota > Metazoa > Arthropoda > Insecta > Hymenoptera > Apidae > Bombus > Bombus huntii. The sequence continues at coordinate 13,101,181 of NC_066240.1, read as the reverse complement.
AAAGGAGAGAAATATTGCTCATAAAAATGTGAATTTTCACAAAAATCCACACAGTTCAGTGACTTGAAAAATGACTAGGTAAATTAAAAAGAATAAGGAATAATTAACAAATGAAAAAGTAGAGAAATATTGCTCATAAAAATCTGAATTTCCATAAAGATCCACAGTTCAGTGACTTAAAAAATAATTAGGTAAATTACAAGGATTAATTAACAGATTAAAAAAGAAAAAGGGAATATTACTCATAAGAATGTGAATTTCCACAAAGATCTGCACACTTCAGTGACTTGAAAAATGACTAGGTAAATTAAAAAGAATAAGGAATAATTAACAAATGAAAAAGTAGAGGAATATTGCTCATAAAAATCTGAATTTCCATAAAGATCCACAGTTCAGTGACTTAGAAAATAATTAGGTAAATTACAAGGATTAATTCAGGAATGAAAAAGCAGATAGAATATTATTCGTGAAGATGTGGATTTCCACAATGATTTACAATTTGTTAACGACTCTGAAGGTCTGCCTTCCATCGAAAACGAGAAACTTGTAAATTAGATAGATCGATCAACTAATTTAGTAAAACTCCTACTAAGGAATCAGTAAGATATCTTACATGAGCTAAATGTGATTGCTTCGCGGTGGTTGGCAACGCGGTATCCTTGAGGGCGGGCAGATGGGAGCTGAATTGTGATACAAGAACAGATCTCGACCTGGTGACCGATCTGGCGAGTTTGGCGAACTTGGAGAGGCCACCCTTGCTGTCGTCCGCCTCGATTGGCTGCTTCAGGGCAGTGATGTCCCGGAAGGTCAACAGGAACAGGACCACCAGGTCCCGTTCGTTTTTTATTGGCGCTATTTGTAGAAGCAGCCATAGTGGTGTTTCTATATGTCCGCAACAACAGAACGGAGAAAAGCGTCATTCGTTGGCTAATTGCGATTCGATAATTACATTCTATGTATCTGTTTCTATCCTTGACTAATTGGTACATTGTGGTCAACCTAATTAGCTAAGTATTTGCCTTTTGTACAGTGGATATTAAGATATAATTGGCTACCTTGCAGGAAGGCTCTTTTCTATCGGGCATGTTAAATATTTCTTTTTTATTTTTTTCTTTTATTAGAGAGACATTAAATATTATTTTTAATACGAGTTTTGCAATGTCTTTATTTTTATCCATTTTCTTTTTTTCTTTCCTTCTTTCTTTCTTTCATTGCGTATCTTCCTTCCTTTCTTTTGCCTCTCTTTCTTCTTTTCTTCTTTTCTTCTCTGGCCACGCTTCTTTTACTTTTACCTTCTTTCTTTTGGTTTCTTTCTCTGTTCCTTCCCTTTAACTTTGTTGGGATTAGACAGATTGCTTGAATTCAAACAGCCTGTAGTATCCTAATAGAAACCTAAATAACGGGTTCATATCCATAATACTTAACTTGAAAATCGTTCTCATCAAATCCAATTATTCCAAGTTGCTTGAATTCAAGTAATTTGACTAATCCGAATGAGGTTTCTTTTCTTTTTCTCCTTCCTTCTTTTCTATCTCTCTCTCTCTCTCTCTCTCTCTTCCTTTCTTCCCCATTTTTCTCTTCTTTCTCTTCTCTTCCTCCCCTTCTATTTCTTCACTCTGCTTTTCATTTTCTCACTCCTTTCTTCCTTTCCCTTCCTTTTTCTCTTGTCTTCCTTTAACAAGAATGAAATCTATGTAATGTGACACAAAATTTTATATTTTTATAGCCAAACTCACTCAAGTCCTTTATAACAGTAAAAAAAAAAAAAAAAAAGAAAAAGAAGAAAGAAGAAAAAATATGTAACTATTTCCTTTACTTCTGCTTCTTTGAAAAATAGGAACATTGTACATAAATCAAATAATCCTTCCTGCAAGACACGTTTATTATTCATTATCCATCATGCTACGAGCATTCAAGAAGCAATCATCTAAATACTAACAAGCACGTACAATGCGATTTACAATTAGTGAATACGATTCATTTGAATTGGTGAATATATGACCATTACTATACTACTTAGATATTTCGAATACAATGATTATCGTAGTTTAATTATAACTAATTGGAAATTAAATGTTTGAAGTACTAAATAGCTGGAACAAAGCATCGATAAAATGATCAGAGTGTGCTGTATAACTAATCCATTGTAATAAATGTGAACTCATGCCACCATTCGAATGTCGTGTGTGTGGAGTGCGTTCATTCGTGTGTCATTAAGGTGAATTTATACTTTTGCACATTGTATGTGCACTGCGCATGATTTAGCCACAGTGATTAGGGAAAAAATTACAGCTGCAGAAATATACGAAATTTAGGGTTGAATTCATTCGGTTAGGTTTGAAAATGTCAGCGAAATTTCAAATTCTGGTAATTTCAAATGTGTTGGAAATTGCAAATTTTTGCAGCTACTCAATTAGTAGGAAATATTAAATTTTGGAATTTTAGGTCCTGGAAATTTCCAATTTTTGAAACCCCAATTTTCAGAAACCCAAATTTGGGAGATCTCAAGTGTTGAACATGTCAAAGTTCGAGAATTCCAGATGTTGGGAATTTTTAATTTTGGGAATTTTAGGTCTTGGAAATTTCCAATTTTTGAAATTCCAATGTTTGGAAATCCAAATTTTGAAAATTCAAAATTCTGGAAGTTTCAAACTTTGAAAATTACAGATGTTGGCAATCTTTAAATCTGAAAATTTTAAGTCTTGGAAATTTCCAATTTTTGAAATTCCAATATTTGGAAACCCAAATTTCGAAAATCCCAAGTTCTGGAAGTTTCAAATTTTGAGAATTCTAGACATTGGCAATCTTTAAATCTGAAAACTTCAGGTCTTGGAAATTTCCAATTTTTGAAATTCCAATGTTTGGAAATCCAAATTTCGAAAATCCCAAGTTCTGGAAGTTTCAAACTTTGAAAATTACAGATGTTGGCAATCTTTAAATCTGAAAATTTTAAGTCTTGGAAATTTCCAATTTTTGGAATTCCAAATTTCAGATATCTTTCGTTTTGGCAATTTTAAATGTTGGAAATACCAAATGTTGAAAATTCCAGATGGGAAGTTTTAATTTTAAAAATAGCAAATCTTTTGTAAGTTTCACATATTGAAAATATCAAAATTTTAGAAATCCAAAATTTCGGAAACAGATCTAAACAAGTTCAATCTTCAAAAACGTGAAATTTCAAAAATTCCAGGCGCTGTACAAATTCTTGTTTTCCGAAAATTCGTAACGTCCCCAGTTACGAAGATCCCAGATTTTGGAAATTTTAAATTTTGCCAATCGCAAACGTTGAAAATTCCGATAGATGCCGCGTTTCGCGAATTTCATATCCAGCGAATTTCAAACATCCAGCAGTCCGAATATTGTACATGCAAAAGCGAGTTGAACCACTGTGAATGAATCATCCGCCACGCACATCCAAAACATCCAGAACATCCAAAATATCCAAAACATCCAAAACATCCGTTTCAAAATTCGTCATTGTTTCAAGCAGTGCTCGATCGTTTGGTGGTGTGTGAGTAAGTAGTTTGATCAGAGAAATTGGCGATGCAGTTCAAAGAAGAAACTAAACTGAAAGTGAAAGAAAAAAGAAGGAACATTAGTTGCAGAAATTCTCATATAAATTTTCTAATAATTCGTGCCTAATATTCGTCTTAATTACAATTCCTTGTGTACGTTTCACCATTAAACAAATAATTACACTTCTTTTAGTGCCAGGTACAATGGGAGAAACGAATATTGGAAACCGGAAATGCTACAACAGTTTGTCTTTACATTGGCGAGCCTATGTCAATTTTCCTTTTGGTAGAGCAAATGTATACCTTGTTGATAATTTCTTTAACGATCGTATACCATCCAACTTTGAGTAATTCGCACCCTGGTGGTTGAGTTTCTCGAGAATAAGCAGCTAACGAGTCATCCAAGACTAGAGGAATGTTTTTTTTTCTTTTTATTCTATACAACACGTGCAATTTACAACTATAAAAGCAAAAATATTTGCTCCCTCGTCTTTGATGGCTCGAATTTTTCGTACCACCACTACTTGGCTGTTCCTGGCGATACTGAGTGCTGGCTCGGGGCTAATCGGCGGTGCTTTAGTGCGAGTAGGCCGCACAGGGTTTGTAATCCAACCTTAAATTCCATTTCCTTTACGATTGGAACTTTGGTCAGTCCGCGAGCTTTTCTCTTTCACGAGCCAATTACTCGATCTTCCTTTCAATTTCTTACGATTCGGTAAACTAACTCAGATAATCGTCCGCGTCTAATAAAAATAAAATTCGATTCAATTTCTCAACGTAATATTGACTTGACAACTAAGTGACTGCGGATTTTGTCAATACCACCTAGTGACAAAATTCGCAATCACTTAGTTACCAACCCAGTAGTTTCTATGAAACGACTTGAACGACTCTCAATGTAGCAATTCTTCTCAATAAAGCAATTTCCAATACAAGTGGAAGTTTCATATATTTTTTTACAAGACGCATGGACGCTTCTGTACATCAAATATCGTGGTTCGTTGATCCGTAAGGATCTCCACCGATAAATAGTCTCGTAAAATACGAAAATTTACGTCTGCACGTCTGTACGTCACAGACATATTCGTTCGATGATTAATAATTCGTGGCAATGATGAAAATCGATGGCCATCGGCAGATGTTAAAAACGTTAAAAGATCATTCACGAAAAAAACAGAAGAAAGAAATAAAATGAAAAAAAAAGAAGATTAAGAAAAGAACATTTTAAGAGAAACACTGCACAAGAGTCGATGGATATTTCCGAATGTATTCGTGCGGATTTGTTAGTATTTTTAAGCACTGTTTTTAAGTCGATTAAAAGATGACTGTGAAGAGAAGAAGATAAATTGTACGAAAACGTAACGAAAGGAAAAAATGCGATTTCTTAAATTTGCGAATTTTTATTCTACGCCGATGCGTGTCTTTACCACGGCAAGGACGCGCAATGATAAATGTCCTTCAGTCTGGCGAACACTTTTATCAATTTTTTCCCTCTTTTGTGCTCCGTCATCCCTATCGTCCCCTTAAATTTGTAATTTTCCATCGGGAGTTTCTTCGCTTCTGATTTTTTAATATTTCCAAATATACTCGGTTTGTCGATCGACATTCGGGAAAAAGAAAAAAAAGAAAAAAAAATGAAAGAATTTCACGCGTCTTCAAAGAGTACTTTTTTTATTTTTTTTAATTTGGGACACGCGAATCAACGATTTCCATCAAATTCTTATCGCTTCGATATCTGCGTGTCGTTTAAACGCGTTTGCATATTCCATTCATCGATCTGCTCGCCATCCACGATTTATCATTTTCGCAGTTACTTAATTTACCGAACCGAACTTCGATAACCAATCGTTTTAAACGTCGTACATTCTCCGATAATTTCCATCGAATCTTCGTTTCCACGATATTTCGATGTTATTGAAACACGTATTGAAATTAATCGCACATCGATCTCCACCTTCCACGCTTCGTAATAAACCTGGCGTTTATTTCATTCTTTCGGCGACCATCGATTCGTTGAACATTCCGTACGATCGCTGCTAGACGTCGTTAATGCCACAGCTGAGAAAATTTCACATCACCTTTATCGAATTTTAGCCAACTTCTCTGCTTTGCTTGTCTCTGTCTTCGTCACGTGACACGCCATATATATATATATATTAGGTTGCCCGAAAAGTTTCTTTCCCTTTATGAGGAAATAATAGACGCACAACGTTTTTTGTTTTATATTATTTGTCGAATTACGTACGATCCATTTTGGTCTGTTAAGATAAACACCGTGACATTTCACAGACTTGGTTTCACGTTTGTACGAAGGTGCACTGTTGTAAAAAACTAGTTTGCGAAAGAAAGACACTTTCCGGATAACCTAATATTATGTTAGGTTACCCGAAAAGTTTCTTTCCTGTTATGAGGAAATAATAGACGCACGTTTTTTGTTTTATATTATTTTGTCGAATTACGTACGATCCATTTTGTTCTGTTGAGATAAACACCATGACATTTCACAGACTTGGTTTCACGTTTGTATGAAGGTGCACTGTTGTAAAAAACAAGTTGCGAAAGAAAGACACTTTCCGGATAACCTAATATTATACATATAATAGCATATTTCTTTGTATTACATAATATTATATATATTATTTTTATTTTATTTCTTTATAGAAATATATATTAGGTTGGCAACTAAGTGATTGCGGATTTTGTTAATACCACCTAACGACAAAATTCGCAATCACTTAGTTGCCAACATATATATATATATATATATATATATATATATATATATATATGTAATTACATGAGTTTGACGTCAGAGGGCAGCTACATTACGTTAAAAATTGACAAATTACATATTTAGAGAAAGTTACAGTTTGAAAATACATTTGAAAGTACATTTTGAAAATTTAGAGCCTCTCTGAAACGTACGTATTTCAAGCGCAGTGCCACGATCGACGCCGCCAAGCAACGATAGTGAGTTATTCTCAGTCGTGGAATTATTTTCAGATATTTTGTCCAGTTGAATTTCATCTTCGCGGATGTTCGAACGAATTTCCAATCGATTACAAACCCCGCACGAGATGGTTTCTTTGAACAAAAGGGAAATATCATTTGTCTACGAAGGGCCACCTATATATTACAGCTAAATAATGGTAATTACGAGTGTTTTCGATTGTGACGAACTGGAGCTCGCCACCTTTTAGATAGTCAACGTTAATCACAACGACCTCGCAATAGCCTCGATTAAGACGAAACACACGGCCAACTTACTCTCTGCTTGCCTACGTGCCTGGCGAACTTTGCCCGATCGATTATAGAAAAGTGAACGCCATAATTGTTCAACGATCTTGTTTTCTGCACGACGACACCGCTACGATTTTTGTGAAAATTGAAACGATCGTTTGGCAATCAATGAAAATCTTTTTTTTTTGTAGCAACGAAGAGTAGAATTGTTAGAAGTTAAACGAACAGTGGGAATATGTTTCTTCGCGTCGATATTCGCGACTAAATTTTCGAGTATTTTTCGAGTATTTCGAGAATATTTCGTATGTTTGAAATTGACGAAATTTGGGATTTTTTAGATTCCGGTCTTTCGGTATTCAGAGTTTGGAAATTATCGGACTCTCAAAGTTTGGGATTCTTCGAAACTTTGGATTTTCAAAATTTGCATGTTTTAGAAATCCGAGTCGACAACAAATTTGGGATTCTCGAAATTCGGTATTTGCAAAATCTGGATTTCCCGAAATTGGAATTTTCCAAAATTTTTCCAAAATTCGAGCTTCCCAAAATTTCAGACCCACTATCAGAAAATTTGGTTTTTTTTAAATTTTCGGTTCTCGAAACCCGGATTTTCAAAATTTCGCAATGTCCAAAATTCGAGCTTCCCAAAATTTCAGACCTACTACCGGAAAATTTGATTTTTTTTAAATTTGCGATTCTCGAAACACGGGTTTTCCAAAATTCGATCTTCCCAAAATTTCAAACCTACAACCGGAAAATTTGGATTCTTTAAAATTTGCGGTTCGCGAAACCCGGATTTTCCTGCGGAACTTTGGTTTTCCAAAATGACTTCCGAAATTCGGAATGTCCAGACTTTCGCTTCCAAAATTTCCCCTTTCCAAAATTTGCGATTTCCACGGGAATAAGATTTCCCAAACGTTCGTCTCGAAGTAAAAACGTCTCGAAACTACCATTTCGTTGACGAAAAGAACAACGTTAAAAATAAAATACAGAAATTTCTTCAATACTGTGCAGATATCATCTCCGCGTGAAAAATAGCTTGAACATTCCCAAAAATCGTTTTCTAAAAAATCGTTACTTCGGAAAAAGACTATACCCAAGCAATAACGACTAAAATCCGGAACAGTAGTATTCATAGAAAAAAAAATCGTAGAGAAAAGAGAAACACAAATGATAAATCGTGGAGATAAATCGTCGTAAAGAATGGCGTGTCGTTCGCCTGGCTGGCAAAAGGACAAAATCTGGCAAAAATGCCGATAGATACGTGTTGTAATACGTGTGTCTAGTACTTAGGACAAAGATTTCAGGGGGGAATTAACTGAAATCAAGAGTAGGTGGGAGGTCGAATAGCGTCCTCTCAATATGGCCGCCCCTTGGTCCCGGGATCGTTCGACGATCCTTGTACGTGTGTCGTCTCTTGTTCAGGCTAAAGATGGGTGTATAACAATCGTATACAATATACCTCGAAATGTACATTAATACAATATCTGTAGATACACAGTTATCTCACATCGATTGATATTCGGTTATGATGTTTACTCTGTATTGGTAATTTCGTACAGGAGAAGATGATTTAACACTAACGTTAGCAGGTCCGGTCGAATGACCGGTTTGAAAATTTCATTTCAAGTTGTACATTCATCGTTATTTTTTCTGTTTTTTTTTTAATGTCAGAATTTACGTAAAGTTAGAGGAGAAATAACGACGAAGGTGCAATTTAAAATTAAATTCTCAAACCGGTCGTTGTTATCTGATTAATCAATTTTTCAATTTTTGTTAATGTCAGAATTTATGTAAAGTTAGACAAGCGGAAAAAATAACGACGAAAGTGTAATTTGGAATTAAATTTTAAAACTGGTCGTTGTTATCTTATTAATCAATTTCCCTATTTTTGTTAATGTCAGAATTTACATAAAGTTAGACGAACAAAAGAGACATTTTAAATTAAATTTTGGAAGCAATTATTTCACCGGGCCTGTTATGGTTAGCGTTAAACACAATATCGCTTATTTTACGAGAATACGAACCATTCATAGCAACTTCAAAGTACAATAAACAATTTCTTTCTAAAATTGATGAGATCGATCGAACCATAGATTTTGAAGAAAAAATTGTCTTATTTCTACGTCACTGAAATACATGGAAGCTTATTTACGCTCCGTAACATAATCCACATAGTAATCTCTACAAATGGCTAGAATTGCCATATAGATTTATCTCGCACGACTAGCGACACACCGAGCGTCTAACGTGACACGAAAAGCGGAAACAATTTTGACAAACAGACAACTTACGATATTGGGTTGTCCGACAAGTTTCTTTCGTTTTATAAGAAAATAATAGACGCACATTATTTTTTTGTATTAGTTTATTGAATTATGCACGAACATAATAATAGAAATATAACGAAATGGATCATACCTAATTCAATAAAATAATATAAAACAGAAATTGTTGTTCATTTATTATCACCTTATGAAACGAAAGAGACTTTTCGGACAACCTAATACATCGTAATAAATAAGTTCAAATAAATATAACAAATCAAAAATAAATTAAAACAAAAGTTAATGAGAAATTGCACGATTATCAGTCTCAATCGCAGCACATATTTCGAGGAGGATTTAAAGAGGAAAATGCTTCGATCACAAGCATTTTCTTCCCAATTTACGAAACCAACAGGGCAATTTCATTTTCGTGAAAAATCTATCCGCACGGTTAAATGTTACCGTTAAGAAGAGAACATTTTTCACACGTATTTTCAAGCTACGACAAACATCTGATATTCTCGTACAACAAGCAACACGATATCCAAATCATCGTCTTCTATACGAAGCAATGAATACGGAGACTCTACCGAATATTAATATGTCTAACTGTATACTTATATTTACGTATATATCTATGTATAAATATATATAAACTATAGATATATATATAATAAATTAGGTGTTTTGTTATAGTTTTTGTTATAGTTAGATTCGAGGGTGACTTACTGGTGGGTTTTTCGAGCACTCTTTTGCGAACCTGAGCTAGACATACCTCGTGGGGCACCTTTAAACAGAACACGATCACTCTCGTTATTTCGCACGGCTGGATCGTCAGGAGATCGCTAGAAGATCGCTAGGATCGCTACGAGATCGCTAGGATCGTCTCTAGAACGTAGGAGGGCGGGTTTATATTTTTCTTTTTTTTCTTTTACATTTGTTGGATTATTCGTTGAAGTTTCAATCTGTCTGGGATTCCTTTCGACACGATCTCAGCTCGTTACTGGTCGCTGTTGAGTTTCCTTTTTTTTTTTTTGCTCAACGAGCAATCGCACCGACCGCCGATAAATCCGTTTTCGCGAGTTGCAAGCGAATTTCAATCGAATCGTAACTGGACCATCGATAGCGAAAGCTGCTCCACAGATCTTTTGCTTTACATTGCAAAAGCGATGTATCGAGGTATTTGCAGTGCAACGACGTCCCTCGAAAGTAAACGGTAAAAGGCGAAGAATATTCCTCGCGCGTGTCTGAGATTCTTTCTGTCTCATGTTATTTGAAACTTGTGTTGTGTGTTATTTTCTACCATAAATTGAGAATTTCTTTCTAAAAAGAAAAACAACGTCTATCTCGTAACTGGTCATCATTCGAACATGCCATTCGTAAGAATAAATTCGTAAATTCGTCAAACATGGGATAGCAGCAGCTTTGGATTATGGAAAATACGAGAAATTTCAGTGGAAAATCCTGTACCATTCGAGGCGTACGTGAAACTTCGATGCAGGTGGAAAGCGTTACCATATTTTTCCGATTATCTGGATAAAGTTAAAACCGGACGAGGATCGGTGGCAGAATATTAACGTTGATGGGGAAACTGGCGTTCTAACCATTGGCTGTTGTAGCCGTGTTACGACAGGCACGAAATTCGGTTTGAAAATCGTAGCACGAAACGGTGAAGTTGCAGCTGGATTTTTGTTCATACAACATTTTACACGACTTTGTACAAGTAGCTTTTATTGACAAATAATCACCAAGAAGCGATTTTTCCCGCTTTTATTCTAGCGATCGACCGTCAATTTTAAACCTGAATATATCCATTTTGGCAAATTTAAACACTTTACAAATTCTATCGTGCGTCGATAACGCTATAACTAAATATAGTATCGTTAAAGTTTGTTGTTACGTAGTTAGCAATTAAGTGATTGCAGATTTTGTCAACGCCACCTAATGACAAAATCCGCAACCACTTAGTTGCCAACCCAATATAACATTAATCAACGATAGTTAGATAATCGACTATAAAAAAAAATTCTTCATTTCTCGTAGAAATTCCACGCTTGCCGCTGCATTTGTCCATTTGTAGGACTGCTATGATCTTTTTTTTGTAAAATACATTACATACATCGTTATGTATTTTCTTGTTATTGGGTTGGCAATTAAGTGACTGCGGATTCTGTCAATGCCATCTAATGACAAAATCCACAACCACTTAGTTGCCAACCCAATATATTCTTTTTCTGTCCTTTTTCACTGCTTTTGTATAAACTTCACACTTTTGCCATCGGTGGTTCTAGCGTTAAAATTCTTGCAAGCAACGCTTGTGCAATGTAAAACAAAGGATCCATCCGGAAACTTTCGCGCGTCACCGTGCCAAAGTTGAAATTTTCGCGTAATTTGCGTCCTTCGGAAATATTCCAAATTTCGATACAGCGTCGGTCGTTCGATTTCGAAGTTAATTTTAAAGTTTTAGGATATTTCGTTGGCGACGGTCGCAACTTGCCTGAAAGCTTCGATCTCAATGGCCGATATATCAGATCGCGAAAGTGGCGTACAAAGCTCGGAGAATCAGAAAAAAGTAACAAATGGAAAATAAAGGAAAATAGAGAAATTAGAAGAGTCGTGACTGAGAATGTCGTCAATCGTGAATGAGACGTCAGGCTGGTGCATATGAAATATCGTTTCCGTGAAATTCCAATTTCACGGGCTCCTGCTACTGCTTCCAGCTTCTTATCCTGTTATTATCGTAACGTACGTTTATCGAGCGTCGATACAACTATACGTAAATGCAATATTACGATTCCTATGAATAATTTTACACAATGAAAATTTTAACGTTAATCTTACCAGGTCCGGTGAAACGATCGATTTCAAAATTTTATTTCGTTTAATTTCGTCGTTATTTTTCTTGTTTTTCTAACTTTATGTAAATCCCCGTATTATCCGATTAATCGATCTCCCGATTTTTGTTGATACAGGAATTTGCATAAAGTGAAATGGACGAACTAACAATTCGAAGAAAAATATAACGACGAACGTAGAATTTTAAATAAAATATTGAAATCAGTCATTTGACCGAGTCTGGTGAGCTTAGTGTTACAGATTGACAACGCGGTAAAGTTGAAAGTCGCAACGAGCAATTTATTAATAATTGCCAATTTATTGTAGCGATACTATTGGTTCGAATATTATCGCGCAAGAGAACTCTGGACGATGTCCAAAAATCTTGGAACGAATCTCATACCATTTCGAAACGAGAGATTCGTGGAAGAATATAGCGTTCGAAGAATTTTCAAATTCCACGAGTTCTTTACGTAATCCTTGGGAATAGTAAACTCGAGAACATCCTGCAAATTATTTCGATCAGATACGTACACATGTCCGTACAAGCTCTGTTACTCTTAAGCTACCGTACTGTGTATCTTATTACGCCAATCTAATTTTCCTCTGCCTGTCTATATTTCCTCTTGCCTTTTTCCACGTATATTCCATTTCCACCCCGTCACAAATGAGAGAAAAGAAACGTTGCACGTGATATTTAACGTAGAAATTTGATACGGAAGTATTAAATATAATAATCAGTAGAGAAACTTGATACGAGTGTGTTGAATATCGTTATAGGCAGATAAATATTAATACAGACGTACGTCGATAATACGAGGGTCGTCCAGAAAGTAACAGGCGTTTACGTATAGAAGCCATACGAAGCGACGCGATGTGCTTGCAGGTCAGCCAGCTTCGTTCGTACGTTGGCATAAATTATAAATTACGAATTACAAATTTCGTTTCGCAGGAGGCAGCCCCGCTCTTTGTGCGTTTTTTCTTAGAAGCAGACAAAAAAAAATTTTATCTTTCGCTTGGGTATGGTAAGAATAAAGAAGCAGTAAGTTTCGAGTAATGAGACACGATTCGAAAAAGGCTCGATATGGCACACTCGCTCAAATTTACCCAAACTCACTCGATTTTCTTCAAACATGCTCAAATCCAGCCGAATTTATCCAGATTTGCTCAAACTCGCTCAAATTTACGCAAGTTTATTCAAATTTGTTCAAACTCGCTCGAATTTACCCAAACTCGCTCAATTTTCTTCAAACATGCTCAAATCCAGCCGAATTTATCCATATTTGCTCAAACTCGCTCAAATTTACGCAAGTTTATTCAAATTTGTTCAAACTCGCTCAAACTTGCTCGAATTTACTCAATTTTTGTTCAAACTTGCTCGAATTCGCACGGATTTATTCAAATTTGCTCAAACTCGCTCAAACTTGCTCAAACTTACTCAATTTTGTTCAAACTTGCTCGAATTCGCACGGATTTATTCAAATTTGCTCAAACTCGCGAAAATTTTCACAAGTTTACTCAAACTTGCTCAAACTCGCTCAAACTTGCTCAATTTTTGTTCAAACTTGCTCGAATTCGCACGGATTTATTCAAATTTGCTCAAACTCGCTCAAACTTGCTCAAACTTACTCAATTTTGTTCAAACTTGCTCGAATTCGCACGGATTTATTCAAATTTGCTCAAACTCGCGAAAATTTTCACAAGTTTACTCAAATTTGTTCAAACTCGCTCAAACTTACTCGATTTTGTTCAAACTCGCTCAAATTCAGACGAATTTATTCAGATTTGCTCAAATTTACGTAATTTTATTCGAGTCCACTCGATTTTGTTCAAATTACCTCAAATTTGCGCGAATTTATTCAGATTTGCTCAAACCAGCTCTAATTTACACAAATTTACTCAAAGACGTTAATTTGATGGATTTGCTCAAATTACCCGAGAGTGGAGCAGCCTCCTCATCGCGGCAGGCTCTTCGATCGTTGGAGTTCCATTTAGTTTAAGACGGTGATAAGAACTGAAAGTTTGAGCGACGACGAGGTGCCGTTTGTCGCACTTTTACGCTCGTTGAACGCTGGAAACGTTCGTTCACAAAAGGAATTTACAGTCGAATCGCATCACTTCACGGTAATAAGATTATACTGACTGAGAAACCAGATACTCGATCGTAAACGTTTTGATCGCTCGTCTTCCATTACGGCGGATCTGAAGAAACGTGTCTGCGATTCCGTTACGAGCGACCGACGCGTCGTTCCAAATTGTCATTTCTTTCTTTGTAAGATCGAGAAAGGTCTTGAATGGATAACACCTCGCAGGAAACGACGATTCAAAGGACCCCCGGTGGAACGACGGTTATGCGAACACGCGGCGGAGCAGTACGTCGAAGACAAGCGGGGAACCCCTGCTACGTTACGATAAACGTTGAGACAGGAATGACGGTTATATCGAAAGATACCCAGGTACTCAAATAACATCGAATAAATCGAATAAAATGGAAACAAATCTTGGTTCTTCGCACGTTCTTCGAACAGTTGACCGGAACTTACTTTCTGGAAACGCCTCGTATTTAATAAATTAAGTATTTAAGTATCCAAATATGAGATTAACACCGACGATTAGCGTAGTTAATAAACGTTAGCTAATAATTAGTGAGATAAAAGAAAGATCGAAGAAAGAAAGGAATTCGTTAGAGAAGACGACGGTTTCATACGCACCAACCTAACGAAAATAGAAAAAGAAATGACTATTCAGAAATGAACAGTAGAATGGTCAATGAAGACAAAAGGGAGAGTTTCTCTCTTTCTCTCTCTCTCTCTCTCTTTCGATTTCTGATATACTCGTGTTGTAGTAGTAATATATAAGTACTCGTACTGATACACGAGGCGAGTCTGCGTGAACCAGGCGACAGTGACGACAACCAACAACACGTGAAAACACACGGGAAACTCTCGAAGCCGACAGTCCACGATTATACAGATGAATGCAGACAGAGTTCGGTATTCGGTGGTCGACCAGCGTCGAGCATGCACAATGATACGTCGTTTTCGTGCCTCGAGGCGTTCTGTCAGAATCATTTCGCTGGCAATCGACGACTTCCGACCGTCTATAGGCCCCAAAGGCGTTCCGCCTCAAATCGCCTCCACGTTCTTCGTAGCGCACGTACCAATACCGTCACCTATTGTTATTACACTCTTCGTATACTCGGTTTTCTAAATAAATATAGTTATACGTATAGTTGTCTGTTAAGCATAGCGCGATAGTAGAAAGTTTCGTAAAGATATTCGAAAAATCTTACGAGGGACGCTAATTGGTTTTTATCTTCCTTGAGCTTAATTTTGTATTACAATTGTAGCAAATTGGCAGTCGATCTTTTTGGCAGTTTTTTACTTTGAAACGTTTCAAGAAAAAAAGGAATCTTCTTATATCTTCCGCTTTATACTCGTATCTTCTTACATATCGTAAGAAGATACAATCGGGAAACTTGCAAGAGAAATTCGATCGAAACGAACGAATCTGCTCATTTTGGAGGTTAGAAGATTCGTAAGAACGTCTTCGTCGAAACGAGTTTCTCCTTGACCAGTTAGCTGTATTCGACGAATATACTCGTCGCGAAGAAATGGCAATATTTTCTGTTATCGTCGGTAACAAAATTCAAAAATAAAACAGTCATTTTACTGCAGCTTAATCCTGTATTAACACAGCCACACATACTCTGTGATTGACGAGTATACTCGTCGCGAAGAAACGGCAATATTTTCTGTTATCGAGAGCTCTGTCGGTAACAAAATTCAAAAATAAAACAGTCACTTTACTGCAGCTTAATCCTGTATTAACACAGCCACACATACTCTGTGATTGACGAGTATACTCGTCGCGAAGAAACGGCAATATTTTCTGTTATCGAGAGCTCTGTCGGTAACAAGTAACAAGTTTACTACAGCTTAATCCTGTATTAGAACAACCACACATACTCTATGTTTGACGAGTATACTCGTCATCGCTTGTTTCTTGTCGCACATTTTAGCTACGCGCTTCTCAAAAAGATCGCAACGACTAACTGGTTGGCAATTTGGAAATTTCTAGTAAAAAATTCCATTAAAGAGAGATTGGTTAGCAATTGAAGAAAATACGACTGTTTCCTTTTTTTTTTATTAATCTTACGAACGAACAATTTTCAACGATCTTAACCGACCAGGATCTTTAATCTGTCCGAAACGTGGATTTGATTTTCGTTTGCCTTTAAAATGGAAGTCGTCGATTCCAGCGACGAAAGAAGCCACGAACACCACACTTAAGCTTCTCCCATGCGAAGTAAATATCGTAGGGGTACTTACTGTTCTTCTTGTACAGCAGGATCTCGAATTGATCGTGAATCTGGCCCTCGAGGCATTCCTCGATCCTGGCGATCGTATCTTTGTCCGTCAACTCCCCGTACATGAATCCGCAGCGGCAGGACTTTTGCATAACCTGACGGCAGATTAATCCATTTACATCGCTATCTAACCTATTCGTCGTTGAAGACGACCAAAGTTTTAGCGTATACCAGTTTTCATGGTTGGATGTTGGAATTTGGCCAAAATAAAGAAAGGACGAATGTATAAAAATTGGCAAAAATGTCCAAGTACGAGGTGGCAAAAAATCGGGAGTCAAAATTGGCAAGAAGTTTAAATGAGAAATTGAGATAAATTTGAGGCGAGGAATTCGCGACAACTTCACGCTAGAGATTGACGAAAGTTGCGAAGTGAAAATTCGTTGCGAAAATGGCGAATTAGAAATTGGTGAAAATTCGCGAGTCAGAAATCACGAGATTCTGCGAGTAATAATTATCGAGAACTTTTTTTATCAAGTACAATTATCAATAAAAACTGAGTAAAAATAATTGCGAAAATGGCGAATTAGAAATTGGTGAAAATTCGCGAGTCAGAAATCACGAGAATCTGCGAGTGATAATTATCGAGAACTTTTTTTTATCAAGTACAATTATCAATAAAAACTGAGTGAAAATAATTGCGAAAATGGCGAATTAGAAATTGGTGAAAATTCGCGAGTCAGAAATCACGAGATTCTGCGAGTGATAATTATCAAAAACTTTTTTTTATCAAGTACAATTATCAATAAAAACTGAGTAAAAATAATTGCGAAAATGGCGAATTAGAAATTGGTGAAAATTCGCGAGTCAGAAATCACGAGATTCTGCGAGTGATAATTATCAAGAACCTTGGAATGGAAATTGGCAAAAATTGGACACAGTTGGCGAAAGTTTCACATTGAAGATTGGCACGCGTTTTAAGCAAACAATTGGCGAAAATGTTGAATTAGAGATTAGTAAACGTTTGGAAGTAAGGATTCACCAGATATTTCAAACTACAAATTCCCCCGCTACTCTAACTCGAAATATCTTATTGTCTCTTTCTGTTTAAAAAAAGTTACCGCGAATACGAAGAAATTTATTGGAAAACTTTGAACTTTCAACGTCTCGGATTGCATTATATTCACTTGCTCGAGATATAAGCGAACAATGTACCGTATTTTTATTTAAAAATATTCCAACGAAAAGCGAACGAAACTGAAATACACATTTTTATTAAAAAACATTATGTTTATTAAGAAAAAAGGTGTCTAAAAGATCAGAGAGCAACTTTATACGCAACCGCTTGATATCCCAACGTCTGACCTTACACCTACCAATTCTCCTACCATCGAATCATCATACATAGCATCGTCATATATAGCATTTTCTACCATATTTCGATCGAGAAAACCGAAAAAAGGCAAAAGAAATTCAATTTCGTCTCTCAATTACGCTACAACCATCGCATCTTTCCAAGAACGAATGCCATAAACATTTCCAATACGCTTTCACGCGTATAATGGAAATCGTACGGTGGCTAAACTCTAAATTCGATTCATTGTGCTTCGGGACGTTTCTAGCTACGATAAATCCAACGTAACCTGGTGAATTTAATTCACGAGAGAACGAACTAAGGAGGAGAATTGGTAATTAAGCGAAATGAGGGAATCGTCGTGAGATTAGGTACACGGTGAATGTTTTTTCGCGACGTGTGTTATCGGGAAATTAGATGGAAACCGGCCCGGGCCAGGTGCGACGAACTACAATCGCGTTAAACCGGTTACGTCCGCGCTAAACGGCCAGGATAATCCGATTATCGGGCGTGATTTTCGCGAATGAAATTAGTTTAAAAGTTGAGCTAGCGCAGCGCTTCCTGAAGCTGTGAATCGCTCGTACGGCATCAGAATTAACAGAGTTAAGCTGCGTTTGCATTGGTCCTGTAGCTGGATCGAGCGACTACGTTCCAGTTGTCCGACTAGAAACTGTTCCGTGTCTACGTTATTGCAGTGTTCGTCGGACACACGTGAAATTTCGTAGACTTTAAGCGACTAATCGCGGGAGTTAGCTTTAAAAATCCCTTACAGGATTGAAATCGAGCAACGACGAGTATATACGTCGAGCCCTGGGCGAACATTCCTAAGTCCTATTATAAATTTCACGAGGAAAGTAGAGCTAGACGAGGCAAGACTACAGTTTTATTCGATGAAAAAATTAACAATTCGTTGGAGAGAAAGGTGTTGTTATTAAAAACTTAGAAATTGCCGAGAAATAATAAAGTAAAGTGCAGAAAACAATTCGGGAAATCGACCAATGCGTTGGGGAAGATAATCAACTGAATTTATAAAAGGCAGTACATTATACGGAGTATAATCGATATACCAAGGAGAATAATCAAATAATCAAACTTTTTTTTGTGTAAAATACATCATAGTTTTACTGGAAGAACAAAGAAAATTAAATATAATTTATATTGCCTTTTACTAAAATTTTGACCTTTTATAGTAAATGCTAATTTTCTATTATACACGACGAGTATACACGTCAGCCGAAGCAAAGTTTTCCATTGACGTATATATACGTCGAAGCGAAGTTTTACATTGACGTATATATACGTCGAAGCGAAGTTTTACATTGACGTATATATACGTCGAAGCAAAGTTTTGCATTGACGTATATATACGTCGAAGCAAAGTTTTGCATTGACGTATATATACGTCGAACTCAGTTAGCTGGTTAATGGCATTGGATAAAACGTACTATTCTTTAGCCAGCATTGGACGTCGAGCTAAACGATTCCAGTGACACTGTTCTCGACGGTGCAGGTAAAAATTGAATTGGAAAGAGGATCTTCCATCCAGTCGTTGCACTGGATTGCTTACTGGAATGACACATTCAGCCAGCACTGGATATCGAGTCTACACGATTCCAGCAACGCTGGAACGTTACTCGAATGTTGATTGAAAAGAGAACTTTCGATTCAGTCGTTGGTCTGAATCGCTCACTGCAACGAAAACACCGATCGCATTATACCAGTTACGAACCAGTGCTGGATTGGACCACTGGACTGGACTGGAACGCCACTGGACCAATGCAAACTCAGCTTTATGGGGCGGTGAAAATTTGTTACAACATATAAATGTTATACCATATAAACTGATATCAACGTGCACCACAAACATTATGTATCTTGTTCTATTCTCCGTTGAAGAGGAGAAGTGTATCGACAAGCGTATTTGTTGCATTTTATATTTTTCTTAGAACTTTCCAACCAAGCATTTACGCACTGCTGTGCGAAATTCTACTCGTATTTTCACCCGTACGATACACCGGCTAAGTTCGTATACTAAATTGCGAGCCACCCAGTATATTAAGATTTTACCAAACGACACTCCAAACAAACGTTCTGAAACGTATCTTCTCGTATTTCCTCTTGTCATTACGTTCGTAATCGTAAAATTCTACCAAATAAAATAAAAGAAAAGAAAAATCACGTTTGTATTATAATTATAAAAATATAATTGTCAATATTTTAATATAAAAATATCACTAAAAAAAAAAAAAAATAAAAGAAATATCCCGAACAATTATTTCTCCGTGGAAACTCGATTATCGTAGGTTTGGTCGATGGAACAAGTTTGAAGAAGAGTGGAGGGGGTAAATTGAAAAGGTAAGTCCGGTCGCGAAACGTTCGCCGTGGGACGAAAGAGGCTTAAGGAAAGCGGAGAACAGGCTATTTACCTCGGCACGATTATAGCCAGAGATTTTGCAAAAGCTTTCGTTGCAATAGACAATAGGGAAGTCGACGATCTGAGCGTTCGCCAGGAGAAAACTGCTGTCAGCTGTGAACAGAAAAAAAAACACACGGAAAGATTAGCTCGTGTTTTTCCCATTCTTTCGTACAATTAAAATTGGAAGAAGAATTTGATTAAAAAATTATATTCGAGAAGAGGAGTTATTTAAAAAAGAAAAATCGTTCTGAGTTCTAATCAAAATTTCTAAATGGAATTCAACATAAATCGGGCGAATAATTTTTAATTAAATTCTTCTTCCTTTATTTATTTCCTTGACAGTATAAATGCCTGACTTTTCCATAAAACGAATTACAATCGTTTAAATATACATCGGATCCATGTTTCTTCCATCGATATTTTGTTTTTTATTCGTATAATGTTAACGAAAAACAACGACAATTCACGACGTTTCTTCTATGTTTCATTTTAATATTAGGTTAGCAACTAAGTGATTGCGGATTTTGTCATTAGGTGGTGTTGACAAAATCCGCAATCACTTAGTTGCCAACCTAACAGTATTTTCAAATAAATTCACTTAGACTAATTTCAGATAATTTTCGAATACGATGTAAAAGATATTACAGAAAGAAATATGAAAGTACTAATAAATACTAATTCTATTAAATCGCTATTGAACGAAGTTTAATATACCTGCACCTCGTTAATCGGTGTATATCATAACCTACAATAAATAGGATGGCGTGTCGATACTTTTTACAGGCACAGTAGAAAAAGAAAAATGGTAGAAAACAAGTTACTTTATCGAGTCTGTAACCTGCTGGTCATAAATATTGCAACATCTACTCATTACGTTTATTGTTTACGCTTGAGCCTCTAACTTTGTTACATTATTTAGTACTTAAAAATAAGACGAGTAGAAAATAAGAACAATGGGAAACGTTCGATCCGTGTCAAGTATCGGCAACTCTCGTGTCTTTGTTCGTATATTTATGAGTAGCAGTGTATTTTTGAAAGAAAAAAAAGAAGAAAGAAAAGAGTATCGTCAGATAATATTTCCAACATTAAAAATGTATCCAAAGTTTCAACAAGACACGTTTTCTCTTCTGTATATTAAAACTGATCCCACTGATTTACTCCTCCCAAAACTTTAATACACGTGTGCTCTAAAAATATTTAAAAACAAAACCTTGCACGTAGCCGCCGTAGGGAGATTTCCACCGATGATATCAAATTTTTTTTATTATTTAATTTGTACTTTACAATTTGTCCAGCTGGACGTTCGGTAAATTTTTCTAACTTTATTGCTATTTAACATGTGGATGGCTACCCCAGCATGGTACCATTTTCGAGTTTGTCTATTTTATGTCTTTAGCGAGGTCAGTGGGGTGTTTTCTTTTTAGTCCTCTTTCTATGAGAGTGATATGAAATTAAATTCATTTTTTCTCTCTTGTTTTTACTTTCTTATTTACTTAGATATTAAAATAACACCGTGATATCCTAATCCGTATTTATTTAGCCGGTGACGTTTTTGGCACGTAATAAAGCTGGAATAATAATAACGACGACGATTTTCCGCATAGCCGGCGTGCATTTTCCGTGGAAATTCCAACCTCTTCATCCAACCCGCTCGGTCAGGTTTCCTCATCCACTTATTCGCTGGCGGCGCACGTACCGCATTAACGAGCTTTATACCTTTATTCGAGCCGCGTCTACCGAAGAAAAATCGTGGAAATCGTCATTCACGCGTCCCCTCGCTCCTTGATCCAATTCCCGCTTCGAGTTCATTTGAAATTCCTTTGATATCGCGAGTCTGCGACTACGTTAACTCGCCAGAGTAGTCGGACGCTCCTAAAACCTTTTTACGCGGACAGTTACTGAAGTTTGCATACAGACGCTTATCGAATTTTTCGTGTCTCACTTACTTTTCATAGTTACACCGAGAAAGGCGTACCTCGTCGATTTCAACCAACTCGAAGAAAACAACTTGCCAAGCGAACAATGTTCCGTGCTATTTTTTCCTCTACAAGTAACCGCAATTAGAGGTTAGTTTCCCAGATGCTCGCAAGAATCTTCGATACGATTCGTGTTACGATTATATTTTCACGTATACGCTTCATTTTCGTGCAGGCGGCTGCCTTTTCATACAGAATTCCATTTAATTTCAAGTCATCGACGAAGGAGATAATTTTGATTTCCTCATAATTAATTGAGATAATTCATTTTAACTCACCGATGAGAGATCATTGGAAGCGATATCTTTCCTTTTTTATTTAATTTGTAGAGCTGGACATTCGGTAAATTGTCTTTGATATCTCGTAGAAAACAGGGAGAAGAATATGGGTTGGATTGGATCAGTGTCCGACCTGTTGAGGTTCTCTCGGAATAGAATGAGGAATGCGCGGATGAATGTATAATAGAAATATATCCAAGTAAATGTAAGTATAAGCTGCACCATTTGTGCAACGCATGTTCCTAGAAAAAGGCTGTGAAGCTGAGAGGCTCTTTAAATTGATCTAGAACTAAAAAATACTCAATGGCTTCGACGACTAAGAAAACTAAACACTAGAGAAGATGTAGAGTTTTGCTAGAAGTGAGAATCGCTCCAACACGATCGACATTGTTGTTTCTATCTAGTGTTTTTATCTAGAGAAAGACACTTGCATGAAATTACAGCTCCCTCGAAGCCATCTAACTTTTGTTTGAAACATTTCATGGTATCAATTACAATTATTTTTACAGATGTGTTCATAGACGTCGTAGATTTAAATTGGACAGCCTGTATATTGTGAATATTTCAAGATTCTCAATTAAAAGGATCGGAACGTATCGTCGATACCGTGTTTTCGTTGAGAACCTTGAAATATCGACAGTATCGTCGATAAAACAGTAAGCGACGACGATTATACTCGTGGAACACGAGTTACGCGTGGCTGTTATGACGTAGAAGTTGTAACGAGAAGACTGTTCTATTTCTTAATTTTATTACTGCGAGTCACTGCGATTGCTAAATTGTAATTTAAACGGCAAACTATGACTACGTTTTACGCATGACGAGTATACTCGTCGTAACACAAAATATCGTTTGCGAGCGCTTTATGGGAAAATTACGCAAGAAACATGAAAAGTCAAATGAATCAGACTTTTGTGTTGCTATTTTAAAAGTATTATTTCGTTTCGAGTACACAGTATCTTTCGAAGATTAAATTTCTCACCCTTCGAATTTGATGCTTATTTTGCTTCGGCTCACTTTGTATCGGTTCGTATCTCGAATCAATTCTTGCGCGACACATTATCACTTTTATCATTTGCCTGTAGATAAAAGTCCAACAGCGTAAGAGCTGGCGAGCTCGTCAACCGAACAATGCGTCCTCCCTGACCGATTCATCTCTCACAATAATATTAGTCTACTACCTTTAGGTTCTGTCTTTTTGGTTACAATTTTCTCATAAAGCGTTCGCAGAACTATGTTTATATAACGTTCCCTCCTTGTTCCCATTCGTAGAACAAACTGGTAAAGTTTGGTCGTTTAACACCAAGACACCCTGTACATATTTTGATAACACCTATCCACTATATTTATGCTTGTCTTGTGGTTAATTTTCTTCGCGTTTCGTTACTCGTTGCTATTTTCCTGACTTTCTTTCCTCATAGTGTCTCTCTTTCTTTTTACACTTAAACTACATTGTTCAAGTTTACGAAGATCCGTTGATACCGAGACACCCTGTATAATAGAAAGGAAAACACGTAAAACGTGTGTAAAACACGGGTTCCATTCAAATTACCTGCGCAAGCTTCACCGACAACAGCTTTGACCAACAATAACGTCAACTGGCTGCTGATATTAGCGCAGCGAAATGCTAGGGGATTTTTCTTCCTGTAGATTTATTGCTGCGGATAGTTGATGGTCGGCCTGATCGGGAAAGCCAACCCAAAGCCAATACAGAGCACAAGCTGGCTAGCGATGAAATAAGTTTCCCTTCGATGTCAATTAATCAACATTAAGTTTCCGTGTAATTTCAACGCTCGAAACAATACCAAATCTGTGACAGGTCACAGTGGTGGTCAGTGTGTCCGGTTTGAGCTAGTAATTTTCATCCCTCATTAATCACAGTAATAAATCTACACAAATAAAAATCCTTTCTCACGTCCCTCTGCTAATACTGTCAGTCGGTAAAAGCTGTCGTCGGTGAAGTGTGGCGTGTGGAGCAAATTTCGTGTCGGTGAAAACACAAACAGTAAAACACATCGTTCCTGTCACGATGCTGGGGAACAAGCAATAAATAAAGCCGTTGCTGCTGATGATATTAATTAAGGGGAAAATTCGATCCAAGGAAAACCGTGTAACGGAAAGATAGAGATATTTCATAGGTGGAAAGTCGCTGACACTGAAATACGTTTGAAAGGAATAAAAGTGCGGTCGAAGAATGTGCAACGGAAGGCAAACTGAGAGAAGATTCATTCGCGTATGGTTTGCAGGCTGAGCGAGGCCGAAGAAAAGGTCCTTGAACGTGAGCAGACAAAAGAGCGAGAAACCGAAAGTGTCTAAAGGAATCTGGAAAGCGAAAGTTTGGCAGAAGACGCGAAGCAGACAGACTTTTTCTTTGCGAAGCGTTGATTGGTCGGAATGTTGCATCTGTGCTGCAACTGCCACATCCACTTTAACCAGTTAGCTGTCGCGACCTCTTTGAAAAACCTGAACTGTGTGGCAAAAAGTAAGCGACGACGAGTATACTCGTCAAGTTTTATCTTTTTTTTTTAACATGACGAATGTATTTGTCGTAACACAAGGTATTGCTATTTCTTTGTAACGAGTATACTCGTCAGAAATACCTAATTGGTTAACCCGTTCGGTTCTAATCTCAGATGAATTTTACATATATGTATATATATTTATGATTTAACATTTACACACAATTAAAATTAAAATTTACTTAAAAAATAGAATTGCTTATAGTTTGAACGAAATAATTCTAGAACAATAGTGAGACGATAGAGCGAGAATAAAACGTAAGCGTTCTTATCAAGCGAGAAATATTATTTATCGGTGATAAATAATCGCGATAGAAAAAGAAGGTAAGGAAGATCTCTCGACTACCTGATAATTTCATCCTCGTTTCGCGGAAACGGCTAATTCCATCAACGAACTGTGAATGGGCAAGAAATTATGAAATTCTCGAGTTCGCTCTCGTGTACTATAGAGGCGCGCTGGTCAACGTAGTTCTACCGGAGATTCGCCCGTGGTGAATTCCCATTTAAGCGGGTCGCTCCTTTCACCGACTCTGCCTTAATTAAAGTCTTTTTTGGCTTTTTCACCATTTCTCCACCGGCCGCCATTACGAATCGCCAGGGAATTCTCGACTCCGCACATCCTTCGATTGCAAACTCCTCCACTGTTTTTACCAACTTTTAGATCATTGTATTAACTGATCAGCAAAATTACTAACCAATTAGCTGTTTCTGACGAGTACGCTCGTCACGAAAAAATGGTAATATTTTCAATTATCGCGAGCTCTGTCGGTAATAAAATTCAAAAATAAAATAATCGTTTCATTGCAACTTAATTCTGTTACAACAGCCAAATGTACTCCGTGCTTGACGACTATACTCGTCATCGTTTACTTTTTGCCACACATTTTAGGTACGCAATTTTCAAAGTTTTCAAAGAGGCCGCAACAGCTAACTGGTTAAACCGATGACGTTTATCATGCAATTGGCTCTTAAACGTTATACGATATCATTAAATTGATGATGTTTACGATGCGGATAATTCATGATTGCATATTAATAGTGAACCGTTCACAATTGGTTCGTCCCACTTTCGTGAAATTCTTCAAAATTGACTGCCAAAGCGCTTGATCGATGCTCATTCTATACAGGGTGTCCCATTCTAATCCAGCCATGTAAATATCTCCTAAATTATACATTTTTTTTTTAATATCTATATTGCACTAACGACTGCTGCATCTGTTGTGACAACTAGCAAATTCGACGACGTGGATATCACTCGATAGTATTTTCACTCTATTTCCATATACTATACATAAGTCGAAAAAAGGAAAAAAATGTTATTTGTTTCAAATAAAACTGTTTCTGGTTATAAAACTTGTTGCTGTTGGTAATCCTATGAAGGTAACAAATCTCATGTAGGTGGACGTACCTTGGAGATTTAGAGGTGATCTTTGTCTTTCTAAGTGGAACTATATATTTTTTATACACCGTTCGATGCACTTTTTAATTCTCTGCAAAAAGGTGTTAGGGTATTTGGATCGAAAAATAGTCGGTTCAAAAGTTATTTTAACTTTAACCTTGTACAACTTATCGTATGGAAGATAAGGAAAGATAATGCAGTGTTTTCGTCGTTATGTTTTCCTTATCCTTTGTACACTGGATTCGATGAAATTAACATTGAAACATTTCTTAAACTAAGCATTTTGCAGATACTCTGCAGTTGGATACTTTTCTGTAGAGAATGGAACACAGCGCGTCGTAAAACGGTGTATGGAAACATGGTGTGTAGTTCCATTTAAGAAAAGGAAGGTCATCCTGAGACCTCGAAGGCGCCTCCACCTAAACAAATCTGCTGATCATCGTAACACATCTCCCTTGAAACGGAACAAGTTTTATTGGAAACATCATACGTTTTACAGTAACCTATAGTTCACGAGGTATCTGCATATGGTATAGTATCTGCATGGGTTGAATAAAACCAGGGGACACTCTGTATACAGGGTGGTTGGTAACTAGTGGTACAAGCGGAAAGGGGGTGATTCTACGCGAAAAAAGAAGTCGAAAATATAGAATAAAAATCTTTTTAATTTTTTTTTTTAATTTTTCCATCGAGACAACGATCTACAGTGAGATCCGTTATAACGTACCGCACGCGTACCGAGCGAAAATTCAAAGTCGATTTTCTCGAAAACAAAGCCTCGAACGAAAAATTTTTATTCTATATTTTCGACTTCTTTTTTCGTGTAGAATCACCCCCTTTCCGTTTGTACCACCAGTTACCAACCACCCTGTATAATTCGGCTAATTTCCCCTACATTCTGCTTTGTGCATCTAGCGACAGATTTGGTGAATGAACAGCTTATACGATCTTATTAAATGGACAATGTTCGATGACGTAATTTATTATTAAACGTTCTATGATGTTATTAAATGCGACGATGTTTATGACGTAATTTATTATTAAACGTTATACGATGTTATTAAATTGATGCTAGGTCACGATGCAATTTATTATAAAAGCTTATACGATTCTATTAAACCGATCGTATAAATTCGATATTTTAACGAACACGAAGCAGCGAAGGGAAAAGAGAAATTTTTTTCTTCAAAAACACCTATTCGCAAAAAGCGTTTCCTACGTTTTTGCGTGTACAAATTCGCACGCGTTACGCATAGTTTCACGCGGCCGTTGAACAAAACACGAAACGAGTCTTGCAATTTTCCTTCATTTTCCTCGACATTTGCCATTTTCTCGCGCATTTACAGGCGAAAAGACGATAACGATAATCGTAGGCGTGCACGGGTACCCGTGCACCAGTACTGCACGCAACGCGAGCAAAAGCTCGATTCTATAACGTTGGTACCGACGCACTCTCCTGACCTGGCTCGTTCGATGAAAACGGGTCAAGGCTACGTGCACCGACCCTATGCAACTTTCTACGCGGCTAACCCACCCACCTATTATCCTCTCGACCATCTGGTTGGAAGTACTCATTCATGCACCTGATGGGAGAATTTCTATCCTCCTTAAGACGCAAAATAATGCCACAGATTCGAAGTAACAGTTATGCCAAACATCGCTTCGCGGAAAGTCATGCTGAGAAAGTTCATTCTTATTCGAACGGAGGCCACCTATCGAGAAATCTGAAGAACATTTCTCAGAAAATCAAACGATCAAGAGATATTTAACTTTTAATTGCTACGATTACGAGTAACCATCGTCGACGATAGAAGTTTAATTTCGCTCGTCACTAACCAATATAAATGATTGGAATTTTTCTTTTCTTTTATTTGTTTTTTTTTTTTTTTTTTTTTTTTTTGGTTACCAATAAACATTATCGACGATGAGAATTTTGTTTTGCTTAGCGGTAATCTTTATCGACGGCGAAAAAATTGTTTTGGGCAACGATAAACATTACTAATGATGGGAATTCCATTCTAGCTACCGATAACCGATACAAATGAGCGGAATTTTTTCTGGTTACCAATGATCGTTATCGATCAGCAGAATTTTGTTTTGGTTACCGATAACCATGGGAGACGAAAAGAATGTTTTCTTTACCAATAACCATTACAAAATTGTATCAAAATTTTTTAGATTACCAATAACCATCGTCGATGATCGAAATTTTCTTTCCGTTACCGATAATTATTATCAACAACGAAAAATGTTGTTCTGGTCACATTCAGCTATTGTTAATTGTCGTTAACATTACTGACGAGTCGTATTCATTGAGTAGCAGCTTCCTTTTTTGCATTTCAAACTTGAACGTTCGTTACCGTCAGAGCAAGAGAAAAAAGAAAAAAATTTTGTTATCTCTCATAAAAGAATCAGCGAGAGAAATGGGAATGGGAGTGAGAGAGAAACCAAGTGGACTCTCCTTCCGACGATAAATTGCATGATAATTCAGAAGCACTTCAATCAGTATAGGAAATCGAGAATTATAAGGAAGAAAGATGTCGACATCGACACCGAATTTAATGATCTATTGGAAAGAGAAGAAGTATGCGGCGATATCACGTGTAGCAAAATTGGCTACAATTTTCACGCGGTACCTGCCACGCAATCCAGCATGGAAAGAGCATTTTCAGCTCTTAAATTGTTCGCAGAACAAAGAGCAGGGATGCAACAAGAGGCGACGCTCCTCACAAAGAAACCACTTCTAAATAGAGACGAAACGATGCGACCAATTTAAATGTGCATTCGGCAAACTTCGGCTATGATCGGTGACTTGCGGTAAAATCGCAGACTCTTGTACTACAGCGAAACTGTGATCTTCGCCATTTTTAATTCGTTTTGTAACTCGCAACGTTCATCGATTTCGGTAAAATTGTCAGCGTGTGTATAACTGCCACAAATCTTCAAAATATGTCGTTTAAATTTTTGTTAAAAGAACCAGATAAAAAAAATCGAAAAGAATGATATTCTCTTGTTTTCTTCGCGATTTCAACCAATTGAAATTTTTTCAAAATTTTGTTTACTCTATTCGTTTCTGTACCATCTATATTGTTTTATACTATTCTTCTTCACGTTACTATTTTGTACATTATACATTATACAGGGACAAAAGAAAAAGAAGAAGGAGAAACGTAAGAAAAAAAGGAGAGAGGGCAAAGAAGAGAAAGGAGAAGGAAAAAGATAAGAAAAAAGGAGAAGAAGAAGATAAAAAAGAAAAAGAAGAAGAGGAGAAGAAGGAAAAAAATAAAAAACGGAGAAAGAAGAAGAAGAAAAATATTAAAACACAAAAAATCAACCGCGCCACAGACAAAACAAAGAAATTTCTAACAGAAGAAACGCATCGTCTAATCATTTCAAATGCAAATACATTTCTTTACCAAATGTCCAGCTGAACAAATCGTGAAGTACAAATTAAATAATAAAAAAAAAAGGAAGAAAAAAGAAGGAGACGCATCGAACGACACTCCTCACAGTTATGGTAACGTTTTAATCATCTCGTCTATCTTGCCGCGAGTCGATCACAAGACAACGAGAACAATGTCTCGCGTGTTGAAACGGTTGACGAGGAGGATAGGTGAAAGAAGACGGCGAAGATGTCGACGACGAGCAGCCACTTTCCATCGAGTGTCCTCTCGAATCGTAGCCCAGCGTCTTGAAAGCTTCTGAACGATGGATCCTCGACCAGCGTGTGCCTTCCCGTCCAGGCCTATGCAACAGGAACACCATGCAAGCAAACGATCCTCGAATGGCTTGGCAAACCATTGGCCCGACCACGAATCAAACGAATGAGACAGCGTTTCAGGAGTTTGCGTGATGAATAATACGCGTAACGCAAGAAGGAAACTGTTCCGCGAATTGAATCAGTTATGGCTTATATGCGCGCGTTGACAAGTGTAGCTGCAAAGATGAACAACGTTGGCAGAAACACGTTACTCGAAATGGAAATATTTCTCGCTCGGAACACTCGAAAATCTACGTGGAAGCGATATAACGTTTGAGGAAACGCGCTAAGGAATTTGTTTGTCTCGTAGAAGATCACGAAGAATCATTTAAAAGTGAGCTATTTTCTAGGATTCTTCGGTTTGGTTTTGTGCAAACTAGAATTTTGTGAAAATTATACGGCAGAATTTTGTGCAAACTATACGCTGAGACTTCAAAGGCCATTGAACCAATTTGTAAGCGAGCAATTCTTTCGACATTTTCTATTTTGCTTTAGTGCAAACTATACGGTAGATCTGGCTAAGAATCGAAAGGTTAGTTGGCTAAAAGTATCGTAGGGAGCAAAGTAGTTATTAACTTATAAAATTAAAGATTTTATTTATTAACTACAATGTTTCTTTCCCTCTTGCGAACTAAAACTGATAGAATTCGACCAGCGAAAATGCAAAATAGCCAAAAATACGACGAGAATACCCTGGATAGATCAGTTGATCCACATACAACCAGGTGGTTCGTATACAGCGAAGTCTCGTTTATGCGAGTTCGACCTAAGTTCCGTGCAGTCCGAGACGCCTTAAACTTGAGCGTAACTTCGTCTTTCTAGACATTTTAACGCGAACAGTACGTAAGAGCGCTGGAATAGTCGGATACTGCGAAAGCAGTTGATCAAGTTGCCGATAGATCAAACGATGAATCAAACCTAAACACACGCACCATGTTACATTGTGAAAATAAAATTTCAAAATAAAATCCTACGATTTTATGAACCAACTAACAGATCTCACTAGTTTCTCAGTTTTCCACTAAATAAATAGATGACACATCATCTCGGATAGTCAAGGCTCTACGTAATTTCCTGTCCATCTATTTCGGTCGGTTAATCGCAGTTCGCGTTCGTGCAAGAGGATTCCACGAAACATTTCCTCTTAAATACGTTGCAAACTTGTATTGGATTGGCAACATATAACGCGTGTCTCTACTGTTTCTACCTTATTGTTAGACACTCGTACAAGGTAGGCTGCAGGTTAGTTCAGACGATAATAGGAGGTCGGCTAATAAAGTTCAGTTAATTAGACGCTACTAAAATTTCGCACGTATAAATATCAGGTTGTCCGAAAAGTTCCTTTCGTTTTATAAGGAAGTAGTAGATGCACAACATTTTTTGTTTTATATTGTAGTATCGTGGACGAAAGGCCTAAGAGATATCGGGCGAACTATAAACAATGTCGCGAGAAAGTTGAAATACCGACAGACCCAACGATGTATCGTCGGTCCTTCGATCGAATAGTTACGCCGAAAAGGCCTACGTGACTCTGGCCACGAGCGGTTGCGAATCACGTGCGTGGTGGGGCTAAGACAAAAGACAAAGGGACGCTAAGGGAGAAAGACGAATTAACGATCAGTGTTAGTTGAGAAGTCAGAGAGTGCGAACTGCGTTGTCGAGAGAGTGTGGTCCGTGTGAGAAAGAGCGTCGGAACCGTGGTGACGAGAATTGCAAATTAACTATTTGGTTGTCTTAATTATAGTACGTTATTGTATTTAGTTCACGTTAAATAACCATCGTTTCCTGTTTAACCAACATCTGTTTAATCTATTGTAAATACACTAATTGTAGTAAGATCCTACAATATTATTTTATTGAATTATGTTTGATCCATTTTATTCTATTAGTACAAAATGGATCATACATAAATCTATAAAATAATATAAAATAAAAAATGTTGTGTATCTATTACATCACTTATGAAACGAAAGAAACTTTTCAGACAACGTAATAGATTTCGTACACGCGGAGTTACACTCTACGTAACACTGCACTTTATTATCTGTTCCATGTAAACTTTCGTTGAACGTGTAGCCCAGTTGCAAGGTATCGGGACGCTTGATACAGGTATCGCGCCTATAAAACTCTAGGATCGACCCAGATTTCCAAGGACGCTATTAATTTTGTTATTTATTTTATTTTTCAATTAATAAAAGAAAGAAAAGGCAACCAACTTTTGCGAACAGCTAACTGCAAGAATTGCCAGATATTTATACTCGGCCAAATAACTCGTTAAACACGGCTAATGGCGGACTGGATAGAACCAGATGATCGACAGAAGGTGGTTCTACGTGTGAAAATAAGTGGAAAACGTGGAATAAAATTTGTTCATAGGACGCTTCGTTTCCGAGGAAAATAAATTTCGAAATTTATCGTGCGCGCGTGCTAGACACATTTCGAACTAAACGCGTTTTAAACTTAGCGGGAAAAAGCTACGTTCTCAACTTACTTTCCGCACAATCTCCTATGGATAATTTAGTCCTGTCCAGTCTAAAAATTGGCCATGTTCCAACATACAATTTTTAAACTCGATTTCCTTTCGATTTCGAAAAAAGATTTTACTCTGTATCTTTTTTTTTTTACTTCCCCACGAGAATTCACGTTTCGCCCGCTTCTACGTGTTGCTCGACCGGAAGCTGTACACTCAAAATCTCTGCATTTTCTTGCATATTTCGATCGTTGGATCTTACGCGTTTTCTGTACTTCTGCGGCTCAAAATTTCGCAGAGTAAGTGGCGATTCGGCGAAAACGAACGAGACAGCGTTTCGATAGCTTCGCTGATGAATTTGTTTGAAGAAATTGTTTCGCGAGTTGGATCGAGTCGAGCAGAGTAGCTTCGTCGTTTCTTCTTGCTGCTGCTGTTCGAGGATGGATGTTGATCGTTGCCAGCTGGATCGTCAAGTAACGATGTGGATAAGAAGCGACGAGAAGCGAACGTCGAGATGCGGTTGCTGTGCCAAATCGACACGACGACGAGGAATAATTGGGCAAAGTGAAACAGGGCGGAAATGAAGTGTTGCAAGAAAATTGTAGCGATTCTGTAATTTGACGATGGATCGACCGAGTGATTATTTACGAACGTTTCTTTGTTCCAGTTGAGATATCAGCGTTATAAATTGTTGTATATCGTGGAATAATAAAAATGAGGAAGAACGGAGCTGGATAAACGATAGAAGAATTTCTATTTATTTATCTGATCGATAACTCGATGATATACAGGGTGTCTTGTGTTAGTCGCGACTCACGCGAGTCATATCTCGTAAACGATAGGTTTTTCGAGAAAATGTTTCCAATAGAACTCGTTCCGTTTCAAAAGGAGCGTCCTACGGTGATCAACAGATTTATTTATGTGGAGATGCTTTCGAGATTTCAAGCTGAATTTGACTTATTTACACACAACTGTACGTTTCTCGATACGCCATTTCATGCAGTTTTTCATTGTCTACAAAAAATGCACGAGGTACTTTGGTCAAGATATTTTAACTGTACCGTTGCAAAATTTGTATTTCTTCGTTCAGGGCTGGGGCAAGGCAGGTTCTACCCGCGGTCTACGAAAATTATATAGAATCATCGATAAGTCAAGAGAGATTTTCATCTCTGACTATTCTGTCAATAAAAAGTGAAGTAGCAAATTCAATTGATATTGATGATTTTATCAAAAATTTGGCGTCGAAAAAAGCGAGAAAAATTATTTAATATTATTATTGGATTGTATTATTATTTAATATTCATCTTATAAAAGATATATAATATGTAACAGCATTTGTAAATAAATAATTATAAATAAATAATAATAGGATTTGAATGTGTATTCAGGCCCCGCAAAAAGTCCACTTATTTGTTTTTTTAGGTAATCATTGTTCCACTCAAGAACCTAGATGAGGAGAACGTAGCAACATGGCACTGCGCTGTGTTTCCTCGTCCCTCGCGATCACTTTTCCGAGATTAAAGTTAAAATTATTGAGATATATATAATTTTGTGTGCTAGACTAGATTATCCGTGTAGTAGTGACATACGTATGCAAGTATGAGTGTATGGAAGTATGTGTGTGCACAGCATCTCGAACAACACACGAATGCAACTGTTCCGTTAGCAGTGTGGCATAAAAGATGGCGATACAAAGCAAGTACTGAGACGCGTGCAAATGTATATCGACGAAGATCCTATAAATCATTTATTAAATAAATCTAAAACTATTTTAATATAAATTCTAAGTGTAATCTTAATATTCCTTTACTTTTATTTCGGCGATTAAGATTCACAATTCTCAACAAAAATATCTTTCACAAACCGACCATTTTTCAACCCAAATGCCCAAACACTTTTTTGCAGAGAACAAAAATATAAAGATCGCGTATAAAGAAACGCGTGGTTCCATTTAGAAAGACGATCATCTCGAAATGTCCAAGGCACGTCCACCTACGATAAGATTCGTAATCGTCACAAAATTACCAATAACAACGAGTTTTATAACCAGAAACAGACCAACTTTCATACGAAATGTTTTCTCCAATGACGTTTTTATCAGAGCTTGAAAGATATTTGTCCAGTTCGATCCAAACGAGACAATTTTGTGCATAGAAACGGTGAGAGAATTAGTTGACGAAAGTTTCCACTGTTGCCAATTGAAGAGTATTCGAAGATTATTTGTTCGTTAAATCGCTCGGACTTATTTCGTTAGAAACTGGACGAAAAAGATTGTCAGCTTGAAGGTATCGGTACGGTTGAAATTGGCAGGATCGATGGAGCGTATCTTGTCGACTCGAGTAAAAATGATCGACTGCAAGCAAAGTTTCTCAGCTGTTCGGCGTCTCGTGTTTCAGCGGGTGATCCGATTCGCGAGTTTTTAATGCGTTTACCGAGGCAAGCTATGGCAAATCCGATTCAGCAAAGCGAAGTGCCTCTTGAATATGGATGAGATTAACGGCCCGATGTAAGAGAACATTTGAAACCCTCCGCCTGCCCCCACTGCGATAAACAGCCCTCTTATATCATAAACTTTTCGATATAGTATACTTTCTAACGTTTATCCACTCTAGCAAGTCTTCCTCCTTCGTTCTGTTACCGGAAGCATATTAGAAAATTTCGATAAGCGAACATCCAGTCAACGAATACAAAGACAGCATCTTCGACTTTATTAATTTTATTAATATCTCAAATTTATGGTAAATATAAATAATATAAATTTTGGAACTCGATTTCCTGGAAAATGAAACCTTGAAAGAAGAAATTTTATTGCATATTTTGTTCTTATTTCGTTTGTATATAAATATAAATATATAAAAAAAAGGGGGAGAAAGAGAGAGAGAGAGAAAGAGGAAAATTTAGAAATGGAAATAAAGTTAGAATTATGGGAGATATTAGTCGGCGAAGGTAGAGGAAAAAGGGGAATAAAGGCGGAAAGAAACTCGATGTGAAATTCGTTTTATCGCGTACGATCGACGTTGTTCTATTCCAAGCGAAAGAAACGCTGTGACCGCGTAATTTTCCTTAGAGCTCGCCCGAGTTTTCCCCGACCACCGGTTCGATAACATCTTTGTGAAAATCCTGGTCGCGAGCAACGCGGGTATTTCTCGATCAACCGATATGTGTGCTGTTTCGAACACGTTCTATTATTGTCAACTAGAACGATTTAGACCGGATTTATCTAACGTTTCGGCGAAATGCTATTTCGAAAGAAGAAATATTCTGATTCCGCAACATTGGTTCATCTGTTAGAAACTTGCTACTATACGAACGATAGTATAGCAAAAGTATACGAACGCTTACCAATTAGACAATTACTAGAATTAGGCAATTTTTATGAACATGTTCCGTGCGTTGTAAGGAACATGGAGCAAATATTTGTACGTTAATATTATTTGTAAATCGTGTAAGAAGAATAGTAACTTGGTTACGCGATATGTAATTCAACATTTTATGATAGAACATTCTTATGTTCATTCTGTATATATTAAATAGAGTGAATTTTATATTGACATATTAAAATTGTTATTATGAAAAACTATTATGTAAAACTATCATGATTATATTCATAAAATTCCAAGTCAATCTGAAACTGTACATATGGTACGTATAATATAAAACATATTATATATTGACGTATTAAAATGTAGAATGTCATGTACATATTGTATGTGTTACGTAAAATTGTCCTGATTACATTGACAAAATTTAAGTCCATCTGAAACTGTACATATCGTATGTATAACATAAAACGGATTATATATTGACATATTAAAATGTATTAAATAGCATGTACATATTGTACGTGTTACGTAAAATTGTCCTGAATGTATTGATAAAACTTCAAGTCAATCTGACACTGTTATATGTATAACATTAAAACATATTACACATTGACATATTAAAATGTATTTCATATTATGTGAATACTGTATGCGTTATATAAAACATTTTGAAATTTTATCATTATATTTGGAACGACACAAGTCTGTTATAATTATATTGGTTAAATTTCAACGCGATCTAAAAATGTACATAAAAGTTACCAAATATCTACTGCAAACATGTATTTAATAAGAACCAACTATACAATATGAACAGCAATCTTGTGCACATAATAATTATTGAATATGGCTCTGAATACCAAGACCAATATAATTGATATAATTGTTCAAATATTGCTACGACCTCTGTGAAATATATTATTATTATTATTTATTATAATCCTTGTCTTTAACTTAGAATGGCTTCCAGCTTACTCTCTACAAAATACTATACATATACAATAATTGCACTAGATATCGTGCAGTTTACTTCACACATTTTCACATTTGCTTCATACTTTACCAATATAATTACGATAATCGAGTCTCGACTTATGACATCAGCGCTAATCAAATTGTAAAACGTTTCGTCTAACGCACCTGCTATACTCGTAAAAATCATCTACGAGTGTCCCAATACTTCCATGGGCAATTGTACGTTTATTCTAAATTCTCACGTGTATTCTACGTTGTGCCGCACGTTTATTTAAATTTCTATAAACACGCTCGAATATTTCCACGAGCGAGTCCACGTTCGTGTTTTAATCGCTGCGTCGTGTCGCACGTTTATTTCAATTTCTATAGAAGCGCTCGAATATTTCCGTGAGCTCGCTCACGGAATTTCTAATTTTCTAATTTTCGCGGAATTTTCACGGTCTATTCTAACTTCTATAGATCTTCGAGCATATACTTTCACGGGCAACTGTATGTGCGTGTATCCCAACATCTACGAATGTTCGAACACGTACCGTCACGAGCAACAGTACGTTTGCTTCTGATTTCAACTGAGATGATATTGGGTGTACTGTGTTAAATAAACGCTCGATGTTTAGGTCAATAATGTATTTATTAACAAGTGTCTTCTTTTGATCGCGTCGCATATCACTCTCGCTTTCGCTAGTCAATCTCGTTGCCCGGCTACAACTCGACTTTATCGCTTCCTAGTTCGAACCTAACTGTCGGTCGGATTCGATTCTTTTCCTTTTGCCGCCCTTCAATATCCCCACTATCCACGCGTTTGTTAGGCGTTCGCAACCGTTGCCACGCACGCCTTCTCGAACATTCGGCGGAAGGACCGTTAGGATATTGATGGCTTATTAGGCACTTCGCTTCGGCGATATACAATGTTGCCAAGTGTCGCCACACTACGAATGCTCAAGTATGTCTTTCACGATCAACTTCGCGTTTCTTATAATTTTTTACTTGGTGTCCCGCAGGTCGGCTATTAATTCCTTGCAGGCTCGTTATAAACGTTGACGATGTTTTATCGTCGACAGGCAAATATTTCCTTCCTGGCTGCGGGGCAAACGAGCAATAAGCCCGATAAGATTGGACATCGGCTTACGGACGTGCACCCACCACCACCCACACGTCCCTCCAACAGGCTGATTTATGCGTCGGTTAAACTACTTTCGAGAATCATAGTCGGGGCTTCTGATGGCTAAAGCTCGGTTTACGTTCGCTGATCAACCTCGAAGCCTCTGCAATTCGTACCTGCTTCTCGTTTTTAACGCGAAAAATAAGCGGCGAACAGTCCGGTATCGTTGATTTCTCCAGTCTTTTTATTTGCTGCATTGGCCACAGATGTTTATAGAATATTCGCCTACTTTTGATTTACTCGTTTTAACCAGTCAACTGTTACCCGTGTTCTTGACGAGCACACTCGTCACGAAGAAATGGAAATATTTTTCACCACGACGAGTATAGTCGTCATGAGTAAAAAGTAGTTAGAATTTGCTGTTTAAATTGCAATTTTAGCGACAACTAAAATATATTGGTAAATTTCAGAATGTTTCGAATACTTCGAGGCAAAGAAATAAAACAAACAAAAATGAAAAAATATAAATAATTATTGTGAAAAAAATGTATATAATGTGAACAAAGTAGCTGTCACTTCCTTTGTTCTCCGCGACGCATTTCAGCTGCACAAGCTTTTCAAAGAGGTCGCAACAGTTAATTAGTTAAATTAACTGTATTCATAAAGGTATTTACGTACATTACAACAAATAATTATAAACGTTTTTCGTGATTTTTTGGGGAAAACATAAACAAACGTATTTTTCTTTTCTAATTCTACAGCTTCTTCTTAAGAATTATTTATTTCAATTATTTATCTAAAATTACATTAGATGCATAGAAGTGATCAATTTTTCTTCGCATATGCGTGTAGTAAATTGCGCGTGCGATTGGCTAAGTGTTAAATCAAACTACGCAAACCTCTAAACTCTCTTTTTTTTTCTTTCAGTCAAAGATGTCTTTATTTTAAGCATTAGTGCCTCAGCGTAGTATTAGCTTCGATTTCATCATTTTCCATCGCAGTGTATCGATAAGTGCGTCAGCAGCGTTGCTTAAACGACCGGCACATACGTACACGCACGTCACATACATACGTCAATAATCTCGAACGTATTAAACGCCCTCTTGAAACCTTAATTAAACACATCGATTAAATTATCCTCCGTTTATTATTGGGTTGGCAACTAAGTGATTGCGGATTTTGTCATGAGCTGGTATTGACAAAATCTGCAATCACTTAGTTGTTAACCCAATATATCTCCTTTTATATTAACGCTTTACCGACCGATAGTCAATTAATCGGTCTTAAAACTTGCCGTTCGCGATGAACGAAAAGAATGGTATGGGAGAGTCTAAACCGAAACAGAGCTAGTGCTAGGGAGAATCTGCGCCTGAGTTACCGGTCAGACGTGCGTATGCTGTTGAACCGCTAGTGGTCAATAAGTGTTAATCAAATCGATGGAAATCGATGCGAGGATCTACTCGAGAGAAACAGAGAAATAAGAAAAGAGAGAGAGAGAGAGAGAGAGAGAGAGATGAAAGGGACAGATGGAAAAGAATGATCAATAGGGTTAAGCAGAGATTGCTATCTTCTTAGGTTAACGTAGTTACGGCCACGTAACAGAGCTGTAAAAACGGCACCTTGAATACGACCATTGACTATGCCTCGCGGAAGAAGGTCGGCCAGCTTTAGTTGGCGTTATATTTATCGCTGCGCGTAATCGATAGTTCGTCTCCCAGGTAAACAGTGTAGGAGCAATCGTTATTTCGGGGAGAAGAGCATGTCGCCGCATGGCCCCGTACTTGAACCACTTTCGGCCTTTCCTTCAATTCTAAACGCGATTAAGCCCAGGGCTTCGCGCGTCACTCGGCCGAACATCCTTTCGCCAGCATTCTTTCGCGCTAACATTCACCAACCGTCTCCGATCGTTTTACTCTCGAATAGCAGTTTAAAAGCAGCGTATCGAGGTTTAATTTATTTTATTGCATTCAAGTAAGTAACATTTTTGTCGCATACGTGTACGTGTGCATGTGAATGAACGTTATTCCATCTAAATGAACCGTATTTTTCTCTTTTTTTTCTTTGGTTATTGTAATGTTCACGCGACAGTAACGACATGTAACAAGTCTTCGCTACTAATAGAAAATAATTGCGGATTTTGTCACTAGGTGGCACTGACAAAATCCGCAATCACTTAGTTGCCAACCCAATAGAATTGCCTCGTCCCATGGGTTTCGGTCCCATAGAAGTACGTCATCGAGATCATCATTTTTGACAACATTTTCCCGTACGTATGTATAGAGTGGTCGATCTTAGCCTTCGGGTTATACGAAAAAGTATGTCACAGCGACGTATAAAGAATGAAAAAAGTAACGAATATTGCAATAGTCACTAAATCTCGAAGGAAACGGAGTTGGTTAGACTATGAAACTGGTGGTATAAATGAGTAATTTAAATCTGGTGATATAAAAAAAAATTCTGAGGGATCGCTAAACCAGTGCCAAAGTAACAGCTTTCTGATATAAGTAGGTTAATAGTTTTTTCAGAAGCGATACCGAGATGGATCGATCGATGTATTCGAAGATATATGATTCTCTATAAAAAAAGAAAAAAACGCCGGTGACCTTGGTACGTCGTCTGCGCGTTTACCTACGAAGAAACTAGTCCCGTCAGATTATGATGTTCCCCTGGAAACCATTAAATCTGTATCAGAAATAATTGTTTAATATTACCAAAAACAAACGACATGTTCCAGATGATAAATTTACGTGGTACACCCTGTATATGTATAATTTAATCCGTAACATTTACCTATCCTGCTATATATCGTACGTATTATACTGCGGTATACCATGCCATGGTAGTTCGTCCTGTATTTGCACCTAATTAATTAGGATACAAATATTGGGTTGGCAACTAAGTGGTTGCGGATTTTGTCAATACCATCTAATGACAAAATCCGTAATCACTTAGTTGCCAGCCTTTAATAAATACGATGGCGCGCAGATATTCCGAGTAGCACGGTAAATAGCGCGATGAACAACGCGATAGAGAGCAGAAACTGGGAAATTTGATATGTTTCTGTATATTTTCGTAGACGTAACTGAAGAGACGAAACTTAAGCAGAAATACGATCGCCCAACAAATATTACGATATTAGGTTGGCCGAAAAATTCTTTCGTTTCGCAAGGAAATAATAGACTCTAGAATAGAATTTTCAAATTTCTTCGCAAACGACGCAGAAATCCAGAAATCCGCAGTCTAAACAACGAGACAGGTACAAACGTGTTAAAGTTGACTGATAGAAAAACGAGTGGATGAATTTGTAATAGAAAAATACATTGAAATAAGTATAGGTATAAGTATAAGTATAGTGTATGCTGATCCAGATCCTCGCTCTTACAGTATTACGATACAATAGAAGAAGCTTTGATAGGGAGCACGTTCATATGTTGGGTTGGTAACTAAGTGATTGCAGATTTTGTCAATGCCATCTAATGACAAAATCCGCAATCACTTAGTTGTCAACCCAATATTTATAGCAAAGGACATTACCAAGGAGTTAACCTTGTAGCTGTAGCTGAAGGCTCCAAGAAACGACAATAGAAATCTACTTATAGCTCTTTTGTTTCTAGACCTTCTAACCCAAAACGTAATTTATATCCAAGAACACGATAATATGGACCTTTTTTTATTTCGAATTTTTTATTTCACTAAATTCTATTCTCTTCGTAACAGCGGTGTCCAGGTCATGGATATACAAAAGTAAAGATGTAGAGTTTTTCTTGAAGTCATTACTTGAACAAAACGCAAGTTTCAATACCATCGATCGAGTTAGTCGATTCAATAGGCGATCGTGGCAGAGTGGCGCGTGCAGGAGCGCGCACGCACGGCCCGATGTTTAATGGACTTTTCTACTTAGAGGCCAATCAAGTGCTCTGAACCGTGGCGAACATCTTTCCCCTTTCACGTGAAAGCTCTAATCTACCCTTGGACGGGATCATGCTTCTCGACTCGGTGAAGCGCAACCAAGGAACGCAAACAGGCCAACATCGAAGATGCAGGGACTTTGGAAACGTGGTTTAAAGCTGTGAAAGGAAGGTTCGAGCGGAAATATCGACCCGCGACTCAGTCACCTGCGTCGTCGCTGTAAATACTCTACCTGTAACATTGTCTGGTATTTGTTGCATAATCGAATTCACAGTGATTAATATGGTAAATGAAATTTTCGAGCCATAAATAGACTGCGCACTTTTCTGCGTTTC
This sequence comes from Bombus huntii, assembly GCF_024542735.1. Lineage (NCBI taxonomy): Eukaryota > Metazoa > Arthropoda > Insecta > Hymenoptera > Apidae > Bombus > Bombus huntii. The sequence goes on along the minus strand of NC_066240.1, from coordinate 13,059,205 downwards.
GACCAAGTTGGAAAGTGGAAACTCGCAGAGAATGCACGTAATACGAAGAAATATTTGAAGTATCCGAGGTATAGTGTTTTCTATAATGTTCGATAGGCGAAACGATTTTCTAGCGAGACTAGCGACACCTTCGATTATGTTCCCGGAAATGTATATAATAATTTGTATAAAAATCTGTAGCTTAGTCGTAAGTTGTTGGGTGAATGTCGAATCACGTGTGAGAATTGATATTTTTATGAACGCGCTTGAAGGAATGGAATTGTTAACGCTATACTTTGAATATTTTGTGGAATAACACGTAGATAGATTTGATAGGCAGATTTATTTCGCTGTATATACACTGCGTGTGATTGTTGATAATGTAGGAAACTTATTCCTAAGTGGCACATTTAGATTGATGTATAGTTGTGATTTTAAGATTATTGTGGGTTATTGTAATATCAAAATTATATGTGTTACAAATTATTTATTTATCCACGTACAAATTTCATTGTAAATTGTTCTAATTATAATATTGAAATAATCGTGGAGTGTTATAATTTTCAAAATTATATTAAAATTTCTATACACTTAATGCATTTTCTCAAATTTATCACTGGGGTTCATAAAAATCCCTAGACTAATTACTAGCAAGTAAATTTTTTTACGACGATAATTGGCAATGAAGCGTACGAAATTCTAAAAGAAAGATCTGTATCTTACAATTTGCAACTTGTCAATTTACCGATATTTTCGGTCGATATATTACCGCGCGAGAGGATCGAAATATCGTGGAGCGAAGCGAGAGAGGATGGAACGTTGTGAGGAAAATTCGAGACACGATCCAACGTTAGCACGTTCTGGTTTTGCGGCAACTTCTGGTCGCCGAAGTTATTGAAGAAAGTTCCTGTGAAATAGCAGTAACAGATAGCCGAAAATGTTTCGATTTAATTTCCCTCGAGCGACAAAGTCGCGCTATTCCCCGTTTCATACTTGCACCGACGAACCACGACTAATGAACACCCTTAATTAGTAATTAGCAACTTTACCGACTCATGAAACTTATCAGTTTATTCCCAGTCGAACACCTGTGTGTTTAACTCTTCCTTTACTGCTACTGATTATACAATGTGGACCGTGCAAAATGATTTGAAAAACACGTTTGAGATCTACAAAGAACCGCGATATTCGCAGAGAACGAACTTCATTCTATGGCAGTTTAATAGAATTTCACTACTTTATGGTGGCATTAAATTTAGAAAATATCTTTCCCTCTTTTATCCACCAATTTTCCAACGTTTTTTCCTCGTCTGAAAACATTTTCCGAATTCACGTCTCCGACTCGCTTCGAACTTGCTCTTTCGTAGTTATTTTCGTACTTGGAAACGGAAAGAAATCGCGTGGTTGTTGTGTGTGACGAATACGATGGTTGATAAGTCATAACCGTATCGTCTCTTGCCAAGAAGTTTCTAACGAGCAACGATGCTCGAGCTGGCTCTTGCATTTCAGGCGGTCGCAAAGTCGCTCAAGTGGTAAAAATACAATTTACTTGACAGACAAGCAAATCTCAAGTAGTTGATCAATCTGAATAAACAAAGCGAAGTAGGTCGCAAATCAAGCGAATCGGCAACGTCGGAACGATCGCTTCTTTAATCGGCGCTTTCTGAACCGGAGAACCACAAAATAGTAGGAACAAATGATGACAAGTTTTCATTGCAATTGATGATCGTATTTCGGAAAAATTTAAGTGCTGGAAAAATACTCAGAATACACAATTACTTTAATTATTTTAATTTTATTAAAAATACGTATGTAATTAATTAAATAATTATATTACGTATATTGTAACAATGGATTTTTCAAAATAAACACCGCATAAAACCTACGTAAAATTAGATAAAGAAAAGAAATAACAGGGAACGTAGGATTTTTAATTAAATTTTGAAACCGGTCGTTTCACCGGACCTGATAGGGTCAGTGTTAAAAATATGACTTTCGAGTGTCAGCGTATTTTACCTCTGACGGATATCGTCGCGTTAAAAATACGTTGAAGGAAACGCGAGTGCATTTGAAAACACAATGTTCCGGAGAAAATTCAGTTTCCTTGTAGTGGATTGTATAGAAAGGGCGGCTGAAGATTGACCATTTCTACTGGCGCGCGGCTCAACGTGACCGGACTATTCTACTGCCTTTGTGTCCGCTCTCGTTAACCTATTGAAAGGCAACGTTGCATTCACGCAACATCTTCTTTTACAAACTTTTACCTTTTGAACTTTCAAGCTTGCAAACTTCGAATCTCTTACGGTGGCTTAATTTCTTATATCTGCGAAATTTGATCGCGATCAAAAGCGTAATATCACGAGATATGTCGATCGATATACATATTCGACAGTACCGAAATTTGAGATTTTATTTTTACAATTTCCTTAACACGTTGATGATGATAAGTATATAGCTTGAATTGTCACGTATTTTTGGAATTATTTAATAAATGATCGGAAAGATTCCAAAGAGTGTATGGCATTTACCAAGTGTAATATTTAATAATAATAATGATATAAGTCTATATATACTATAAATAGTAACATATAGAAAGTAAGGTATATTTTCATTTCCGGCATCACCTGGTACATCCGGCAACACATCTGCACAAATTTCTTCGCTGTATTCAACACACTGATCTATTTTTGTCTGCCTCCTCATTACTAAATAAATTATCCTCAACATTTTTTTTAATACCGATAACAGTTTCTTATTATTCAAGCTCGATCAATGTAGTGTAAAAACACGTTCTGAACATTTTTATAGCATCAATCGTATTATATGTTTATAGCATCGTGTTAAGGTAAAGAAAGGATTCGGAAATACAAATCGTTTACTTTATTTTACACACACAGCTATACATATATCTTACACTCTGAAGACCTCGACAACCTTCTTACACGTACGCTTGTTCTCAACCGACTCTTCCAGATTCTTCTAACATCTGGTGACAGTTTTTTGTCTCAACTAAAACCTGGACGCCCCCTAACGCTTACACACACATTCACATATACAGTGTAAATGTATCATCTATCCAACACATCGATTGCCTTTTCTACTGTTTTATTTAAGAGTAGTTAACGTTCTTATAGGATTCCGCATGAAATACGTAAGACGCGAATTAGCGTCTCCAGTAGCCAGCAGTTGAGAAATAAAACACGCTAATTGGCGTCTGCCGCCGTCAATGTGTTAATTTCCAAGAGAATCGTTTTCCACGAGATTTCCAAGGTACAAAGTTTCGAGATATCAATCCGGGAAAATAAAGTTTCACTTAGTTGCCAACTTGATACCATCGATTAAAATATAACACGTGTTCGACAGTTTTAAAAATTTGCTATTCACATTCTGACATCCTTGCGTTCTCTTAACTTGCTTAAGAAACGTTGCCAGAAGAATCGTTCTCTGAAAGATTCGCATAATTCGGAAAGATCCGAAAAATACTTCGAGGCATCAAATTTCAAAATGACCAATTCACCTACAAGCCTGAGAGATCGAAAGGCGAGTTCTACGTTGAAAGATTCGAAGATTTGAGCGGCAGAACTGTGGCAGGTGAGAGTACAGTTGTCACGGTCACTCGACGATGCGTGCAACTGCACAAGGTGCACCTTGACCCAGCGGATCCGGCTTCGGTGGCGGCTTGCATTCGCGTGCGAATCGAGATTAAGCAGCTAATCAGCCTGACCGACCTTAGTCGGTAAACACGATCGCCTACAGTGCGTAATACGTCGTGTCTTTTCACTTTTTTGTTTCGCAGTGGTTCGCAAAATCACGCTGATTCGAACGCTTGTCGTGGAAAGATTTTACGTGTACAGGGTGATTCATAAGTGTACGTCTCTACTTGAGAGGATGATTCTGACGTTTGTGAAAGCTTTCCCATTCGCGATCCCATTTTCTGCGGGAAAATTTTGCGCGATTACGTACGTAAAGAGGTGGAGAAAATAAATATATAAATAAACGAAACTTTAACGGATAACTAGTCGAAGAAATTTTAAACAATTCTTTGTATATACACATGGTATAATATTCAGTTAGAAAGTAAAAAATATTTAATTCTTAATCACAATGAAAATCATGATGGAACCAAAGATCGTGTAAGTATGGCAACGAATCGAACAAACTCGGTTATCCGAACGCCAGTCTCTCGTATCCGAACATATAATATAACGGATGGTGATAGCTAGGGGTAACCTTCATTATCCAAACTATTCGATTATCCGAACCGCCTTGACCGCAGAATTGTTCGGATAAACGAGGTTCTATTATATCAGACTATTTAGCCAGGACCACTAGCCTCTTTTCCCTTGGATTGTCGAATGAAAGTAACATTCAACAAGCAAAATTTCAATCATTGGTTTGCGTGTGAAGAAAATGAGCTGAAGATCGTTGGAGTAAGTATACATCAAAAGATCGTCAAAGTTACCTAGCGAAACGATTTGGTTTTACTTTATCTGGAATCACCTTCCCTGGGATTATCACAACTAATTGACAATCTGACCTTCGCCTTCGTGTAAGAAGTTTGAACGAGTTTCGTGAGGTTATCTCTCGATCGTTCCGTGGATAATCTCGATGGACGTATAGCCGTTTCGACGGACGATGCGGCTAAACACGACTACTAGGAGTGGTTACATAACCTCCTTCGCGATAACCGTTTGTCCATCGTGCCACGTTCATGAAAAAACAAAGAAACGCGTGTCGCGGTTAATTTCTGGGTCGAACGTAACTTGTATAGACTTCAATCGGACGAAGGATGTCCTCGTTGTTTCCCTGTGATCCGAGAATCCACACGAGCGAACCGGTTTAACTGCGGCTTCATCGATGTACCACATACGCGTATTTGTAGCGCGGATCGGATTTTCTTCGGTTCCTTTAAAACGTGGACGATACATTATTTAACATGTTATCTATAGACGATTCAATTTTTTAGGGAGCCCGACCTTACCGACATGGAAATATTCACCTTCAAAGTTAGAATCCCTAACACGTAATCCCCTGCAGCAAACCGCTGCACTAATGACTTTTTGATTAATTACGGGAAATCCGTTCTTACAAAGTCGTTGAAGAACTACCAACACGTTATGTGAAATCGCTGAAAGAGAAACTTTTTTTTTTAAATTCATCTCTGACTTTATCATTTTTGAATAGAAACAACGTGAAAGATGCGATATCGGTAATGTCGTCAGCGTCAAAGTCACGTAAGATGCGATATATGATAATAATGGCATATAATTCCATGAGTTTTGTGCCCGGAGGATCACAATTATTACTCAAGCTGCTATCAACTTGCACTTAGGTTTCTAACGACACTGGCTCATCTTCGGTGATTTTCTGACGCTACAATCGTAGTAAGATTGTACTGCTTTCGCGAATAGTGTCGTATCTCGTGTTAAGTCAGTCTCATAACGTCGTTAAAACGACTGACGAAGATTTCTTCGTAAATTTTAAAGAGCCTCTTTTTTAAAATTACATGTTTTCCGAATTGCGCCATTATCAATGCCAAGCAGCGTTACGTTACACGCGTGTATGTCTCTTTAGACGTAGTCTTTCGGTATTTGAAAAAAATGTTGGAATTTAAAGGTAAGGATTTTGAATCTTCTCCGTCTCCTTAGCATGCGTAAACTAATTATACTACTAGATTCTGAGGCGCGCCGAAAAATATGTTATATTTGGTTCAAGATTTACTACGAACAGCTATCGTTATATCGGCTGTCGTCGTGTTTCTCATTCGATAATGCAACTACGATGACTGGTGTCGCTGTTAAAATCGCTGTGTTAGTGCAACATTTCAAGTCGCAATTTTTTTAATCAATTTACATCATCCGAATTTCGTATTTTTGACATTGCGACTGAAAAAGAATTGATATCTGTTGCTTGATATTTGTTTCACTTCGCTTCGTTCACGAGAACTTTTATGGCAATTGGTCGTCTCTTAAGCACGATATATCGAACGAAAATGAACAACTATTTGTTCGTACTACTTGTTTACTACTTGTCTATTTGTCTAATAAATAAGCAGCGATGTGTCTTCTCTTATTTCTTCCAAGAAATTTCCTATTGTGAAACGACTAACTGACTAAAATGGTTTTTACTACTTGGGAGCCGACGTTCCAAGGCTCTGATACTCGCGTTACGAACTACTCGTGTTTTTCTTCATCTTGAAGCCAATACCACATAATGTTCCCTAGGATACTCCTACGCGATCGTATTTCTCCAACTGCTTTTTCCAATGCTGACTGACAACGATAACGCAAATTCCTTCGCGTGACGTACGTTGCGAAAAAAGTGGAAATCGTTCGACAAATATCAAATGCACCATAAATTGAATCGTCTTCTAATTGTAAACTCAAACGAATCAGCGATAGCATAAAGAAGATAAAGAAGATTTATCGCCATCCAGAAACGCCATCGAAAGTATAGCCACGTGTATTCAGTGGCGGATAAAGGAAACTATAATATTGATAAGTACGCTATAAATTTTACCAACTGTTGTACAAAACGTTTCTTTTTCCTTCCATATCGGTAACTGTTATCTATTCTCGCGTATACTATAGTCTTATATTTATTATATCGTGATATGTATGATATTTATTCGTTATCATATTATATTACGGATTACTATCGCTAGGTAAATACCGTAGCTGTCAGTTGATCGTTAAGTTAGAATAAGATAGATCAAGGCATATCTAAGTTAACGTAAGGAAGTTTTGCGCGATTGATGCGGCGTGTAAAAGAGAACCGAAACTCTTGTAATTTTATCGTGGAAACGATATATATTATAGATTGATACTTCTTGTAGAGAATGTCCAGCTGCATCGGCTAATGTATTAAAAGATATATGATTCCGTCTAAAAAACATCGCTGACCGTCGTATGTCCTCTACGCGTCCACCTAGAAAAGAACTAATCGCGTTGAATTATGCTCGCCTCGAATCCATTCAACCTGTTCTTGAAACATTTTTTAATATTGTCAAGAACAAGCGAGATATTCCAAGTGACAGAGTTAAATGGTACACCCTGTATATGTACAATTTAATCGGTAAATTAAGTTATATTAGTAAGTTCCCTATTCTATGTTATGTAGTTTCCTGTTGTACTATGGTATATATATATATTATATTTATTCATTGCTCTTATTATATAAAATTTATACATCATATAATATTTACTATGCGTAAATTCATTTTGCAAAATTGTGGTGCCTTTTTAATATTTCCTACTTTATAATTTATTCTTTGATATTATATATGTGAATTCTATAGAATTCAAATTACCCGCCAACCGACATATTTACTTTTGCTTTGTTTTACCGGCAGCCATTTTACTGGATAGACTAGATCACAAGAGAAGAACGGTGATTTAGGACTTAGAAGATTGATTCTCGATTTTCCAAGTAAAATTTGTAGTAGATTTGTTATTAATTGTTATTAATTGTTAAAGAGAGAAAGAGAGAGAGAGGGGGGGGGGAGAGAGATGAGTAATATAGCAAAAAATATCAAAAAATAAATTATAAAATAGGAGGTGTTAAAGAGGCGCCATAATTTTACAAAACGAATTTACGTATATATATATCTACCATCTTATTCTTCTATGTTACTCTTTTGTCCATTTGCCTGCCATTGTGCATGAGACTGGTACGAGTCGACCCTCGAGTGAGCAAACTAAGTCGTCGATTGTGGTCGGAGTTCTAGCAAAATCAGCCTTGGGCCGGGTTCCCAACGAAACAAGCGGTGGCACGGCACACGCGATATTCAGCTGGTCGTGCTTCTAATCGTTGCAGTTTCGCTTTTCGTTACGAATGCCTGAGGAAGGAAGGTGCGTGCCATGCTCGATAAAATCCGTCGAGGAACCTTCGGGAAAAATTTCTTCGCCATGTCGCGTGTCGTCCTATAAAGTACCGTACCAAGCTTGCGACACCTCTCGAAATACGTTCGAGTCATTTTCGTGACAATCTCGACCATCTCGAGTTACAACATCGAAACTGCTTTCTCTCGGACGTTTCTATCGGGAAAATTCGCTTTCAACGAATAACCGAATCGAGCTCTTCGTTTGTTTATTTAAGCTCGTAGAAATATGAATTTGCATTAAAACGCACCATCTAGTAAATATATATAGTGTAGTAGAAGTTTTCAATGTTTCTGGAAATAGCCAACAGAAGCAAAATGAAAAATCCACATCGAGCAATCTTGAAACTGTTCTTTTTTCTTATTTTTTCATCGAATTTGATTTTAGGTTCTATTCCTTGATTTATCTTTGCAAAAATATAAATTTACATCGAAACGCGTTATATAGACGCGAATACTAGTTTACTCTTTCATTTAGTTGAAGTTTGGTAATTCTGTTTCGTTGAACTTCATGTGATAAAAATGAAACGGAATATACATCTGCTCTCGGTTGAATTTACTTCAATTCTGACGTCGCATTCGTATCTTTCTAAGGAAGTCGTAGAAACTCTCCGAAACGCGTTATCCTACATTTTTACGATTTTCATACAAAGTTACGAAGCAATCAGTTCGACTTTCAAATCTGTAATCCCCTCACTGACGGCGGCATTGGTAAACTTCGAATCCTCTACTTCTCCTCTACTTTTATAACGATGCTTGTCGATACATTTTACATTTATGACAAACTGCTGGTAAGCTGATAATCACCACGACGAAACTTCTCCATTCCAATTACTAGTAGTTGAATCATCAGTAATGAAAATATGTCAATATATTGTAGGTTAGAAACGATGCTTATTGTCAACAAACACAGATTATTCGCTGCAGTAATTACTTCTTCAGCAAATCAATATTTATTTCTATTGTGTATCAAAATATCGACGATAAAAATACAGTAATATATTATAGGTTAGAAACGATGCTTAATGTCAAGAAACACGGACTATATGCCATGGAAATTATATTTTGACCAACTCGATATTTATTCTTAAAAGCTGAAACCTAATCTTCTTCCAAATTGTGTGTCGAAATAACAACAATGAAGATACAATGATACATCGTAGGTTAGAAACGACGCTTATCGTCAAGAAAGGCAAACTATTTGCCGTGGAAATTATATCTTGACCAACCCGATATTTATTCTTAAAAGCTGAAACCTGATTTTCTTCCAAATTGTGTATTGAAATATCAACAACGAAGATACAATAATACATTGTAGGTTAGAAACTGTTTTATCGACAAGGAACAAAAGAATCTTATCTACCGTGGAAATTCGACGTTACTTCTCAACAACTATTTTATCCTTAAAAGCTCGAATTTATTTAAAGAGACATCGCATTGCGCGCGTACGGTAGAAGAGAACCGTTGTACTACTTTTCCCTATTTATTTCCCATTTGATCAAACGAGTACGCGAGCAAACAGGAGAAAGAACAAATACGTCCTCGACGTTCGTCTCTCTAAACTTTCCAAAGCTTTCCAATTTCAGTTCGTCAGTTTTTTTTTCACCTATCCTGAATTCACAACCAGGCAAGCAAACCTAATCGATACGTTTGAAAACAGGTTTTTCTCGCAACAAGCTTTCGTTAGTGGTAAAATTCAGATGGATTGGAGAGAGCGGTTGATGTTTTCGAGGGAAACACATCGAGTATGTACAGGCACGTAGCATGGGTACGGCCATTATTCGAGGGAATCGTCGGCCTCCTAATAACGGAGATACCGTCGTTGATTCCGTTATCTCGTTGTCATTCAACGAGATCGTTCCGTATTCCAGGCTCGTCCCGGAATATCGGCAATTTTCAATGATCGTTCCACCGGAACGCACAATACCCACCAAAGTCTATTAAATTCCGCTCGATTCCGCGCCGCGGACGACAAGTCAAATCTTGTCTCGATTATTGTTGCCGTTCTTTGCCGATTGCCTGACGTATTCAGATATTTTAGGTATTTTTAGCAAGCAAGCAAATATTGTAATTCGAATCCAGCGTGAAAGTATATAGGGTGTATCTTTTGGCAAGAAGATGATAAGAATATCACGAGGTGTGGACTGAATTGGCTGTATCTATATTCGATGCTTTAGGTTGACGAGAAAAACCGCTGTGAAAGGATTCGAGTGCACGGTGCTTTATTTTCGAGAAATTAGTAAGTTTCCTTATTTTTATTTTATTAAATTTCTATAATTTATCTTGTTCAACTTTCGATCGTTTTAATTTATTATAGTACTCTTGCATATTGTTACGATTCACTGGGTGGAGATTGTAACGAAGACATTTTAAAATAGAAGAAATTAATTTAAAGAAGTTAATTTCACGTAGACAAGATGCGATTAAATTCTTTCGGGGCTGTTTTAGCATCGATCCAAGGGATCCAATGCAGATATACCAACTCACTCACTCTCTTCCGAGATTTCGTAGTTCCTGTCGTTCCTTCGTAAGATCTGTAGGTGTTTTTTTTTTTTGTTGTTGTTGTTGTTTATTTAGCCCAAGATACAGTTTTAGATACATATTCACAATAAACGGTGAATTTTCACAATAAACGGAGCTAGGTGGAAAGGAGCGTTTTGCGTTTCGTCCCGGGACTACCGGTGGACTCGTCAGTAAGGCTATGCCCGGTAGTCCCTGCCTTAGACGTAGAGGGAGTCTCGCTAGGTGCAGTATTTGTATCATGCGCTCGTATATTCGACCACTAGCGAGATAGACTCGTTGTCGTCGTAGCCCTCTGGTGTTGGTGGTTGGTACCCGCGGATCGCCCGGGAGGTGTTGCGCCGCGTTGATGCCTCGACCTGTCGGCGTCCTGTTGATACCGATCCGCCACAGATCGATCACCGTTTTCAGGACATTTCCAACAACGTGAAAAGGAAATGTTTCGAAAGAAGAAGAATTAGTGTTCGGTGCACTGCACGTTTGGATATAAAGAAACTGTCTTTCGATAAAAACTCCAAGTCACCTAGATTTTTCATATACAACATATTTTTCATTTCTATATTTTATTTGTCATAGTCACTGCAATTTCAATAGCAAAGCTCTGCGGCATACAGCTATGGACTCTTGAAAATGGCAGACGACATCCACTTAGGACTCTCGCAACAGAACCACCGACTACAAATATGTTAAAAAGGTTAACAATCTCCACTTCGATCCTCCTGTAGTTTATACCAACTGTTCATCGAGCAAATAAAAAAAAAAAGAGAAAACGTCGTGTTATTGGGTTGGCAACTAAGTGATTGCGGATTTTGCCAATACCATCTAATGACAAAATCCGCAATCATTTAGTTGCCAACCCAATATTTCCTTCATAGGAGACGCAAACTCGAAACGAGCTATGGTAATCGAAATGTTCCATCAGCGAAGCTATGGAAAAAGAGAAAAACGGAATTAAGGGCGAGAGAAAAAGATCTACAAAAAAGAGAGAGAGAGAGGTGGCGATGAAAATTAATTAGTCGCGAGGAATGCAACGAGCGAAAGAATGCACGGTACGATCGATTTGCAGATTCGTTGAATGACGAAAGAAAAAAAAAAAAAAAGGAGAGCTGCGCCACCTAACTTTCCCTTTCTTCAAATCACCTTTTCTTCCACCTCTCGAGGTTTTAGCTCGCGTCTCGGCTATTTGTTTCCGCGAAGGAACGAGCGCCGCGAGTACGAAGGAAACGATTGTGAAGCAACTAATTAGGAAATGCGCCAATACAATCGATGCGCACGATTTCTCGTTAACGCCAAACTCGTTTTGCATTGTTTCGTCACCGACTAATGTTCGTTAGTGTTCGGCGTTCGTTCTGTTCCGGTAACCTTATCGAGCTAAGAATTCGTCCAGTTCAAAGGTCATTGGACCAAAGATACCGTAGACAGAAAAACGTTCGATCGATGGAATTTCTGAACTGGGATTCGAGTCTGAATCGTTCGATTGCTTTGCAATTTTTTCCTACCTTCCTGTCGTGTATTTATCGCCAAAATGTCACGATCAGAATACGATGGAACTCTGTTTATATTAGGTCGTCTGAAAAGTTTCTTTCGTTTTGGAAGGAAATAATGGATGCACAGTATTATTATTTATTTTATCGAATTACGTATGATCGATTTTGTTCTATCAAAATGAAGATCACAACGTTCGACAGATTAGGTTTCATGTTTGTACAAAGACGCGTTGTTGTAAAAGACGTGTCCGTAAAAGAAAGGCACTTTCCGGACAACCTAATATGAGACTGTTGGAGAACTACGATAGTTGGCTCGTGTGATCATATGATCCATGGTTGGGTCATACGACAGGATTCAATCACGTTTATTACGCGAATTATCCAGGGAATATATAATACTTAGTACTAAGTTAGAATTTAATCTTGGAATTCAGATTAATAATCTGTGGAAGACACAATGTTTGTGTTGAAATAATACAATGTGATATTTATTAAACAATTATTACAAGAATTATAAGTGTGTGTTTTGGAATGTAGACAGTTGGCTAGTTATTCGCAGACTAACTGGCTCAGTGACCCATGGTCCTTGAAAACGTTGAGAACCCCACTCTCTATGCAGTAATGAGTGTGACCTGTGCGGGTGTCTATGTGGCGTCACATATGCCACAGAACCTTCTAGTAGCTTCTCGACGTGTCTGTCACGTAATTTTTGGGGTTGGTTGATGAAATAAAGTAGCTGAGTCTTAACACAACTATTAACTTTGTTTTAATTAAACTTTATTATGAATTCAGCAGTCACAATGTAACACACACTGAATTAACATAAATCACAATTCACTCCAACCACGTTATGCAAGACTTAGTTACAACGATACGTTAAGTACGCGACTGTTAGAAGGGTAGAGACCGGTATAGATATGTTCACTATTCTGAGGATACAGAATAAGTGAGTCTTTCTGGCGATACCATGTCTGAGGAAGGCTAGGGGTGGGTGTGTCTAAGGACACGGGACTATCGGATTTGTCGATGACAATTTTGGTTAGGGAAGTGAGGGCAGTAGACACCGTTTCCGATTGGATAATAAGACGGTTGGTGGACCAGGAAGGGTTTTAGCCGCCCTCGCGAGAAAGTTGCTAACGGAACGTACCAGATGCGAAGAAAACCGACTTTCTAAGCTAACGCGTGGTAGACAATAAACGTAAAAGGGAAATCTAAGACAGGAAATACTCGCTTGGTCCGAAGGACCTTAACTATGAAAGTGCCAAGACCCCTGGTGGGTACTTAAGACTATTGAGGGTGCGCACCAAGAATGTGCAGACATTTGGGTGCCATCCGCGGTGTGTGGCCTGGTCTCTGATGTGAATTGACGTTACACGCCCATCGAGAATGTTCCATCCATATCCTCACGCTTCTTCCGGCTAATTCTCGAAAGAGTCTGCACGTGCTAGCCGCCGTGGTGCATCTCACGAACGCACGCTAGTGGGGATGGCGCTGGGCAACGAAGGGAAGAATCCGTACGATCAATCACCTCATCTGCATGCGATTGATATCGTTGTATTCCAACACTAACTATAGTATACAATAAATAGTGGGTCGAGGAGAAAGTCATAAAAATCACGGGCTTCTATTGTCATGCGTGAATCTCCCTTAGAGCAGTTCTTAAAATTTCTTACCTCTGTTCTCCACGCTTGCCTCGCTGCTACATTTTCACTGTCTTTACAGATCTGAAATATGGTTACTCGTATCCACGATCCTTCGAGAACACACGCCTAAATACACAAATTCCATCTCTATCTCTTCTGCCTCTCTTGCATATTTGCTATCGTTTCCCGAGCCCAACCTACCTCTTTTCTAAAAACCATAATCTCTGACTCATACGTTCATCCCGCTGTTTCAAGTATTGGAAAACGCTTTAGGCTCGTACGGGATGGCGGCGTGAGATTCTTGTGTGGATTACCCGCTAAAACCGCTTCCCAATCGACGTTAACCTAACCGCCCACCAGCACTTAAATCGTCCATTTTGCGAATTAACTGTGTTTTAGTCTTTGCACGAGTCAGCGGCAAAAGGACTGCGAGGGACGACATTCTACTTACACAACACGTTACAGTCGTTGGAAAATTCCAACAAATTTTACTTTGCTCGCTACTTTACGCTAAGAGCACCTATGGTTCTCGCAAGATCACTGATTTATAGTAAAAGTAAGTGGCGTACGCAGCTGCTTTGCCAGGTACTTATTCATACAGACAGTTTGAGAGCACTTGACCAGCTGTTTTCGAAACAGGTAGATCGGTCGAGGAGGACCTGTGCTTTGGTCTTCAGGTTTAAATCCTCTCTTTTGCTATTTTTACTGCTATATATAATATATATATTATTTTAATCGAACATTTATTGTAATTTCGTGGATACTCGCAGAGACGAAGTATTAATCTTCTCTACTCTGAAATTTCATAGCGCGGTTTTTTCAATACGCTCTTACGGATTTCCACGAGTAAGCAGGTTTGATCTTCGATTCACCATTTTTTTCGAAAAACATCGCGCGGGGTTGTTTACGTCTGTAAATACCTTGGTTTTCTTCCCTACGACTCGTACGAGGGAAAACTTGCACGCGCCCCGTTGCACCGGCCGACCTCCTTTCGTTCGTGTAAGGAGGTTTGCTCGCGTGCAGGCGTATTTTGTCCGAGCTTTAATTGTCGATAACTAAGAAACAAAGGCGAAAACGCAATTTTTTTATTCTTGATTTTCGTCTTCTTTCAACTTCTAGAATCAGCCGTTAAATTATCTGACACATGTAGCCGAACATCCTGTACACGCAATAGCATCAGTTTTGTCGTACAGCCTATACAACACGTGGAGTATACGTAACCACGAATTTCCGGATTATGGATGCGGTTAAACGGCGATGCTTTCGTATTAGCATGTTTGATCTGTGTTCGCCGTCGTATTACAGGCTTCTATCGCCTTTGTATCATCGGCGGCCGCAGCCACGGACATGTGTGTGTAATCGAGAATGATCAACCTCAGTCAGAGTAAGTATCTGACGATTGTCGCGAAAATCATGTTAACCATCAAAAGCAGAGCCTTCTTGAAAAACCAGTAGAAAACGAAAATCTTCGGTGCATATTGCTGGCCTCGCTTCCTTATGTGTGAAATTCCTTATGACAGTGAAACTGATGAAGTTGAAGTAACACGAAGTAATATGTTGAAGTAAGAAGTCGGAAATATGAAGTACAGCGGAGTCTCGGTTACTCGAGTCCCGTTTATCCGAAGTTCCGTATTAACCGAGGTGCTTCGAACTTTACGCACACTTCAACTTCTTCGAAATTTTGTACGCGAAGAATACGAAAGCGTAAATAGTCCGATACGAAACTTTCAGCCGATTAAACGATGGGTTAAATAAAATCGACCAAATACACGTACGATATTCATTGTCAAAATATTTTCTATCGTTTTATTCTGCCATTTATAAACACTGATAGACCTTCTGGTATTATCCTACTTTTCGATCATCCGGTAGAGCTTCGAATAACCAACGTTCTACTGTGCTGTAACTACAAATCACTTTTTCCTCCCCTAATTATTCCACGAACCAAGAACGTTTTATTCTTTTAAAACATCGCGACTAAGAATTGAAATAAAGGATTCTGCTCGACCACACGTACGAGCGACGTTACTCGCGTGCCTCGCATGCTTCAAGCGTTAAGGGACATCATTTTGCAACTGTGCACAACATCGAGAAAGTTACGACCGACCGACCGACCGAAAGCAGTTTCAGTGGAAGAATTCCAACGCTGTTTGCAGCAGTGGGAGCACCGCTTCCGGTGCTACATATAGTACATATGGTGTTGAAGAGGACAATGTACGTTCTTGCTTAATCGACGTACAAACATTTTTACGGAACCAGTCTCGTTACTCTTTAGACATATATACAGGGTGGTTGGTAACTGGTGGTACAAGCGGAAAGGGGGTGATTCTAGGTGAAAAAAGAAGTCGAAAATATAGAATAACAATTTTTCGTTCGAGGCTTCGTTTTCGAGAAAATCGACTTTGAATTTTGGCTCGGTACGCGTGCACTTTACCGCGTCTCGTTATAACGGATCTCACTGTAGATCGTTGTCTCGATGGAGAAATAAAAAAAAACAATTTTTATTCTATATTTTCGACTTCTTTTTTCACGCAGAATCACCCCCTTTCCGCTTGTACCACCAGTTACCAACCACCCTGTATATATGGTCGTACATGTTTAATTCGTAGCATTATAGAAGTATGGATGGGTGTGTATCTGTGGGCATGATGGATGATCTAATAGTCGGATGGAAATGATTGACAGTTAGAAATACGTGTGCCAAGCCCCTTTTCCAGCTTGTGAAACCGGCGATATAAAAGAATATAACAATAAGAATGAAGAATAATAGCACGTGTAGATTATTGGAAGAAGAAATTCAAGAAATATATATAAATAACGTCTGCTTTGGAGAAGCTGTTATTATCGGCTGAGAAATACTGGAAAGTTCAAGGAGAACGCGGCGAAGGAATCGGCGATGTAAATGTTGCTCGATGGGGTAAGGAGAAAGAGAAGGATTGCGGTATCGCGTGTATCGTTGTTCAAATTATGAACGATACAAATTCGGGGATAAACGTCGCTGCTTAAATGACAGCGGATTTAAACTAAAAGCTCGTACGATTCCACTCTGCATCATGGAGGAGCAAACGTCGATAATCTTTTCTAAACCTTTCTAATCTCCCCTTTCCGAACGTTTAGAATTCTTCGTGCAATGCAAATATAACAAAAAAAAAAAAAAAAAAAAGAGAGAGAGAGAGAGAAAAAATGATAAAAAAGAGAATCTTCGCAGCATCAGAGGGAAATAAAAGACGAATGGGGAGAGCACAGTGGCGCAGCTCGTTTCGATATCACGGAGTTTCGTGTTTTACGGGTGATCGGTTGACAGAGACGAGCAGACGGCAAACATTCACCGTTTCCTGTTCCTCTTGCCTGATCTTTGCTGGTCTTTTTCACTTGCTGCCTCGATCGCACCCCTAGTCACGGTCACAAATAGTTGTGGCTTTGGAGAAAATTCACGTCAAGTAGAGGGTCGATCGCGACAGAAGACAACCTGTCCCATGCTCTTTCCATCCTTTCTGTTTATTTTCAGCTCCCTTCACTGCACACTGTACCGTCTTTAGAATCGTCGACTCGCAATCTTGTCGATTTCAGTTCCTTTCAGGCTTCAGATTACACGATCAACCTTCTGTTCCAACTATTCCGTTCGATGTATTTCTCATCTTATCAACGATCATCTTTACACAATGCTGCGCTCTATTTTTCATATTAGAATTTTTCATTTACATTCGACGATTTTATTAAGGTTCGAAGAGGTCCAGGTATTTATACTATGATACTGTGATACACTGTACGGGTGTTTCACTTTTATTCCGCGAAACCGTGTCAGCGTATTCTACGATTAAAAATATGAGAAAGATGTTATACAAACATAGGGTGGCAGATGCTTTGTCACAACGTTGGAACAAAATACCAAAATTATAAACCAACTAGATACTCGTTCGATCGATCGGTCGTGTTTAACGAAGTTCTTGTTCAAAGTGTTCTTGCAAATGCTAAATCGACCTCGTTCTCACGCAGAAACAGATAAAAAAACAGTCGTTTATAAAATTGTCATCAGCGTTGTTACGTTGTAATTTACATTTACGACTCTGTGTTTAAAGAACACTTTTCTCTTATTTTCAATCGTAGAATATACCGACACCGACTCGCGAGAAAAAAATGAAACACCCTGTACACTTATATTCTGTTAATACGATCCGCAATATGGTAACTCGTTCTCTTCTTAAATTGTAGAAATCTCCCGAACAAATTAACAACAAATATTTGTAGAATTATCTTTACTTAGAGTTTATAGAACTATGATCGAGGTTAGGTCGAGGTTAGGTTGAAGGATCTGTAGAATTATCTTTACTTAGAGTTTATAGAATTATGATAAACTGCAGCTTTTTTAAATGCAGGAAATTCTAGACAGATTAAAACCTTAATTACGAGAGTTTATAGAACTATGATCGAGGTTAGGTTGAGGTTAGGTTGAGGTTAGGTTGAAGGATCTGTAGAATTATCTTTACTTAGAGTTTATAGAATTATGATAAACTGCAGCTTTTTTAAATGTAGGAAATTCGAGACAGATTAAACCCTTAATTACGAGAAATTCTCAACATTAGAAATTACGTTCCTCTGTACGTGTATTTTCCTATAGTTTTCTGTACATTTTTTCATATGTGTCTAGCACACTCGTAACTCAATTTTACAGCAACTCGGACTAAACAACGTCTAAAAATAAGGTCTGCTTGTCAAAGAACCGGAAGTTCTTTAGAACCAAGTCCGGGGACGCTGACAAACTGCATCCGGAGAAAGATGCATTCGAAATGACGAAGGAGCCATGCACGGACATCGATTATTCTTCCATGACAAATGGCCAGCGTCGCTAACTTCGCGTTATTTCAAGGCAACCTAACGTAACCTAACTTTTGCCTAACCTAACCTCACTTTTACCTAGCATAACCTAACTTTCGCCTAGCATAAGCAAGTCTACACAAACGTAATCATAACTAGTTAGAAAGTTCGTTCGCTCGCAAAGTCTCGATATGGCAAATATGCGTGTCACAAACTTTTACAATTATAATATACGTATTACGTATGCACACGTACCACGAACAATTAAGTATGTTGATAATCTCTCGAATATTCTTAATGACTTCGATATTAACATATTCGTTGCATGACAATCTACGTATAATTATCGACATACACTGTCAGCCATAAATGATACGATATTTATTAATAATGTTATTTAACGAAGATCGAATACTTCTCGCTTTTCTTATTTTCCAATTAATTATTAATTATATATTAACGAGTTATTAAAAGCACGGAGAGACCACGTAACTAAAAGGAAATAATTATTACGATAAATATTACTAATTATTCTAAATTATTAACATAACTAAATTAACTATATCTTGTAACAACTGTTGATTAACTGATAATTGTTACTTCGTTCCTCGTGTATTTTAACGTAAAATAGTACGAACGAAGTACCAAGTGAAATGTTAAATAAAACATTAGATGAATCGTAAACGATAAAATTCTAAGTAGAAGAGAATTCGTTCGACTTTCTTCGCGAATATAACGAGTCGGTGTCGTAATATTCACAGTCGACAACAAGTAGCATAAACGAAAAATCTTATGTCTCTCGGCAATACCGCGATAAACATACTGAGCAGAAAATCGTTTTACGAGACACGAGGAAACGAGCACGAAGAAAACGCTTGATACGAGCATTGCGTGCCAGAAAATGATTTATTTCGAGGCGAGAGTGTCAAGGACGCGTCAAGGTTGAAACAATATTTCTCCACGTTCCTTTCGTTTTCATAAATTAATTTACTGTACGTAACATGAAACAGAATAAGAAGGAACGGAGAGAAAGAAAATAGCTGCAGGTACAGTGGCTTCTGTTTCGTTTTAATCCGACGTTCGACGCATTTCTTCCTCGCAACCACTTTAACCCACGTTCTTCAACCCTTATACGTTCCTAATTAAAGCTGGAAATGGAAGAAAGGAGACAGGTGCGGATTGAAGTTGATACTCGACGAAGGAAACCGCAGGGCAATCGTTTCGATTCCCATGTAGACTCTTCTCTTCTTTTCTTTTTCGTTTTTTTTTTTCTTTTCTTTTTTCTCTTGTTTTTTTTTTTTTTTTTTTTGTTTGAAGTATCGTTTACTATCGCGTGTAACTTCCATGGCAATTATTACACTCGTGATATTAGATACAATATAATATTTGGGGATTTGCCACGTTGTTAAATATTGTTAAATATTTTATTTTTTTTTTGTTTTTTTTTGTTTGTTTGCGCGTTTATCGTCTATCCGTCGTTTCGTGTTCACGAAAACGTAGAATGATGTACGTTCAATGGATTATCTCTCTTCTTCTAACTGTTTTTGAAAACACTCGGTTACAGCGTAATGCGGAGGATGTGTTTCTAAACTTGCCCAGTAAGCTACACGGTGGCTAATGATTTCGGAGTCGACTGAATCTAGAGATCATGTGCAAATTCCATGACATCAATTCTAACTCTCCAACGAGCGCTGAATATTTTTCTTGCAGCAAAAGTTTGTAATCCTTTCACGTTTCCTCGGTTGGATTTAGCAGTTGTCTCTTCTTCGTTCTTAATACGTTGTTCTAACTATAGAATACAACCGTTTGCAGATTTTTATGCAATTTCATATTGTTATCGATGTAGTAGCAAGTAATAGAACAAAGGTTTATTTTTCCCATTAAATGTTATGACAAGTACCACTTCACTTTGAATATTTTCTTCTTTTTCATTTCTCCATATTACGTTCGCTCTTTGCATTTTTCCAACTTTTAAAATTCGCATTCTGATCATATATAAATATAGTATAAATAGTATATTATATACTAGTATATATTAGTATATATTATATATTATATTAAGTAGTAGTATATATTAGTATATATTATATAGTATATTTTATAGTAGTGTATATTAGTATATTATATAGTGGTATATATTAGTATATATTATATAGTAGTATATATAGTACATATAGCATTATTATTAATATAATAGAAAGAATAAAACAAAGGTTTACTCTTCCCATTAAATGTTATGACAAGTACCACTTCACTTTCAATATATTTCTTCTTTTTCATTTTCCCATATTATGCGCATTCTTTGCATTTTCCCAACTTTTAAAATTCGCATTCTGATCATATATAAATATAGTATATATAGTGTATTATATAGTAGTATATATTAGTATATATTATATAGTATATTATATAGTAGTATATATTACTATATATTATATAGTAGTATATATAGTACATATAGTATTATTATTGATATAATAGCAAGTAATAGAACAAAGGTTTACTTTTCCCATTAAATGTTATGACAAGTACCACTTCACTTTCAATATTTTTCTTCTTTTTCATTTTCCCATATTACGTGCATTCTTTGCATTTTCCCAACTTTTAAAATTCGCAGCCCAATCAAATATATTTATATTTAGTCTTATAGTATATATAGTATATAGTATATATAGTAGTATATGTAGTATTGTTATCGATATAATAGCAAACAACGCAACAAAGGTTTATTTTTTCCACTAAATGTTATGACAAGTACCACTTCACTTTGAATGTTTTCTTCTTTTTCATTTCTCCATACTACGTTCGCTCTTTGCATTTTTCCAACTTTTAAAATTCGCATTCTGATCATATATAAATATATAATATATAAAATGAGATCGCGGATGGAGAAAGAAGTCTAAGAATCCACGTAGCCAGAAACGAGAAGAAGGCGCTCGACTCGTTTCTTTAATGAAAAAATGAAAATTTACATATTCTCGATTTTGGCATAATAGGGACGATATTAGGAGGAAACTCTACGGTATTTGTTAGACGAAACATTTCGAAATTTCATTAGCACTGTACCCAGATAAGTAGCGTAGGCGAATTGTACGAGGTCCAGGAAATTCTCTTCTCCTACCATCTTTACCAAGCGTGAAGAAAGAGTTGAACAAACGAACGATAATTTTCGCCCCCTTCTTTTCCTCACCTCCGTATATTGTCTTGTTCGTTCTCGATTTTCTTCCGCTACCGTGGAACGAGCATTTCTCCCCTGAGCGACTATTTAGTGTATACCTATTACTGCGTTTATTTATATCTTTGTTGTTATATCTACGTTTATTATTACACCTAAATTGTGTTTGCTCGCGTTCAGCGTTTGTTACGTCCGGTGACCCTTTCCATAAACCAGAATCCATCCCTCGATCAAGACGGCCACTAGCTGTGCAAATACAATTAGTCGAACCGCAATAATAAGGGACTGTCTCAAAACTAAGCATTTTGATTTTATTGTCAAGGCCCTTAATTGTTATAAAATATTTTCAAGCCGAAACGTTGCTTATGGTTATTATTCAATCGAGTAAAAAATTGGAAGGTCAGGATTTGCCCATGTTCGACGATCATTTCCACCAGCAATCGACCGGTGGTGGAGCGACCAACCCCCAGCGATAGTTTTCCTCTGCGACAGCATCGTCAGTTTGTTGTCCTTAGACCAGTCAACATCTCTTGACTGGTTTTTCATCCGTTGACCAGTCGATGTCTTCACTGGTTATTCGTTCATTGATCAGTCATCAGTTAACTTACTAATTGTAGGCAAAATACGGATAAAAAGAAGATAGATGTACTGGCTAACTAGTCGAAACTCAAAATTCAGCATGGAAAATGAACTAAAACTTTACGAGACGATTATAAATCCAATTTGCATGTATGGAATACCACTATGGAGAATAGCAGCAGCGAGTCACATAAATAAACTAAAGTCGCTACAATCGAAGATACTCATAACGATAGTCAACGTCCCATGATATATCAGAAACGAGGATATACGCGAAGACTTAAAAATATCAACGGTCAAAGAAGAAATCGGCGGGGACGCAAAAAAATACAAGGAAAGAACGTCAACACATCGAAACCAGCTGGCTGCTGAAGCGAGCAAAACTCTCATAAAAAGAAGACTAAAGAGAAAACACCCCACTGACCTCACTAAAGAAATAAAATAGACAAATTGGAAGATGGTATCCCACTGGAGGTAGCCATCCACATGTTATTTAGCAATTAAGCTAGAAAAATTTACCAAATGTCCAGCTGGACAAATTGTAAAGTACAAATTAAGTATTAAAAAAGAAACTTACTATTTACACGTCTCTGAGAATACGTCTATACGCACGACGCGTAGCTATTTATATGTACAAAGTTGTTGGAATAGAGTATATATTATAACCTGTTACTTCAGTGTTATAATCAGTCAACTACCTCTATTATTCTAATCGAAATAAGAGATCGATCAATTCGTGGCGTCGATTGTCTAATCGTAACGAGAATTTACGACTCTCATTGACGCGATCTACCGGTCGAACAGCGTTACTTATGCTTTTGACGAATTATTTTCTAGCCGTATATGCGCTACAACGATCGACAAAGGCTATAGAACCGTACTTGACTGTTAATTCAACTTTGACCAGAAGAGGCGCTATAGGCGTTTAGTCGACGTCTCCATACAATTGCAAAGTCCACCTGTACCCATTAGCTCGTGCAATTTTTATAACGCGTTTCAATCCCTCGTTTTCTACCCTAATCTCTCAGCCTTCGATTTACCGCGACGTTTCTACTTGAATTCTACGCCGAAGACATAAAAACTGTTATTGGTCGCGATTTCTCGACTGCCGATGGAACTTCGGCCACGTTCGGCAAGAATCGCGAGTGAACTTTTCCAATTTCAGCGCAGCCGTCAGTTCGTTCGATGCAAAGCAGCGCGAATGCCTGTCACTTTATTTAAAACTCGGAAGGGAACGTCGCTGGCCGCGAAATTACTTTATCCACGACGTGTCACCAGCTTTTCATCGTCGCGAAGAATACCACAAGTATGAGTTCGAGATCTCGAATATCGTTTTAAGAGGGGGCAGTCGCGATTCTAGCGAGAGATATCGCATTGACACTAAGCTCCAGCAGCGCCAAACGACCGGCTTGAAAATCTAATTTACAGTTGTACGTTCGTCGTGATTTCCCTTGCTCGTCGAACTTTATGTAAATTCTTATAGCAAGAAAAATTGAGAAATCGACCAATCGGTTAATATAAGAATTTACGTAATGTTAGACGAACGAAAGAAATAATTCAAATATACTAACCTATAACGTATAATATATGTGTAATATAATGTATAATATTGTTAGAAAATACATGTGCGTACATGTGTATTATTTACTTAATGTCCAGCTGGACAAATTGTAAAGTACAAATTAAATAATAAAAAAGAAAATCTGTATTGTACGAGCGAGGAATGAAAGAGAGGAAGACAAAAGGAAAACTGTTCGATATAAATTCATTCCTGTTTGAGATGTATAAGAAAATAATTTATGTTACGTATAAACTATTTATTAATTTAAAATAGTTATCCTGTTATATATAAATTTTGTATTTAATAAAACATTATATTATTATTTTAACAAAGATAATATACATAAATACAATGTAAATATATAATGTAACGTATAATGTATATACAATATAATATATATAAATGTGTAATATAAAACAAGTATAATGTAAGTATAATATATTAAGTAACTATAAAGAAGTAAATAAGACGAATGTACAATGTTAAATTAAATTTTGAAACCGGTCACTTGACCGGGTCTGATAAGGTTAGTGTTTTAAATAAGATTTCTATTCATTGATACACCTTTTGGTAGAATTTTCAGCAATCGTCTGGAGAGGAGCAAATGGTCGTCAATTTCCATGACCTTGAGATATCTTGAAATATCTATCTATAAATAACTACCCTGAAATATCTCTGACCTTGTCAAAGTCATCGTTCTCGATAACTTTCCCCTGTACGTGTTACCGCCGATCCACCCTAATTTCCCCCAGATACTCGCGAACAGCTTCGATTGAATTTTGTGCCAATATAATCCGTTCTAGCGTATGGACGGCTAGATTTTTATACAGACCGTTCTAAACTTTACCCTCGAGCTCTACTCTTTCGATGTGTTTCTTGCCAATACGAATTTTCTTCGTCCTGTATAATTAAGTTTCGATGGACGTCTCGCTTGAAATTTTAGAACGCGAGCTTATTTTCTGTGGGTTTGCGAGAACCTGGAAATACCGGGAACCGGATACTCGGGCCGGGTCGGCTCGAGTTTCGAAAGTATCTCGTAATCCGATGTTGTCGGGATTCTTCAGACTTCCGCGGGATTCTCGAGAATTATAAAATTACATAATAAACGATAACGTCTTATAACGAAACATTAGAATCTAATTTACGACGTACAATTTATAATCTATCGCACATCTTTCGTTGTTATCTTTCTTTCATTCGTACATATAACATGAAAATTCATCAGAATCTCGAAAGTCTCGGGTGTGCCACGAATCTCAAATTACGAGATATTTTGATGGGAAACCGGAGCCGATTGCAACAGAGGTTCTCTCAGTCGACCCGACTCGACATTTTCGAGTTCTCGCCTCTGCAATTCTCCCTCGCGAAGAAACGTGACGAAAAAGTGTCTCCCAAAATGAATATCGTCGTCGCGGCGACGAATTTCGTTACGTCGAAGGTTTCGCGGCCAAAAGTGAAGGTAGATTTCGAAGTATAAACGATCTGATTGTTCTTGTTTGTACATAGTACATATTCCGTGTTTGACGAGTTTACTCGTCGTGCGTAAAAGGTGGTCACAATGTGCCGTTTAAATTGCAATTTGGCGATTGCAATGAATTGTAGTAATGAAACGAAAGAATCAGTCATTTCGTTACAACTTGATTCTATATTGTAATATACAGGGTGGTTGCTAACTGGTGGTACAAGCGGAGAGGGGGTGATTGTACGCGAAAAAAGAAGTCGAAAATATAGAATAAAAATTTTTTTTTAATTTTTAAATTTTTCCATCGAGACAATGATCTACAGTGAGATCCGTTATAACGAGACGCGATAAAGTGCACGCGTACCGAGCCAAAATTCAAAGTCGATTTTCTCGAGAACAAAGCCTCGAACGAAAAATTTTTATTCTATATTTTCGACTTCTTTTTTCGCGTAGAATCACTCCCTTTCCGCTTGTACCACCAGTTACCGACCACCCTGTATAACAGCCAAGCGTGCTCTGTGTTTGACGAGTATACTCGTCGTCGCTTGCTTCTTGCCACACGTTTTAGGCAGGCACTTTTCAAAAAAGCTCGAAAAATTTACCGGGTATCCAGCTGGACAAATTGTAAAGTACAAATTAAATAATTTTTATCAACAACAACGCAACAACTAACTGGTTGAACGTGAAGAAAGCTGAATGTTCAACTAGAATTTAGATAGATGGCAATAGACAAAAGCAAAGAAATAATTAACTTATATTTCTTTCTACGTGTTTTAGCGTTATTAATAACTGTAATATTTAGGAAGGTGCAACTGCACTTAAATTTTAAACTACGGTATTCTCGTTGTTACGTAGAAAATATTTTCCTACGCAAGAACAAAAGTCTTTAATTTTGGCATTTGCAGCGTCGTCCACAAACGCTATTCAAATTAGTTCCAACTATAGAAAGCGACGTATATTGCAATGGATCGTCGCTCGCTATTCAAACGTTTACACACGTATCTCTATACGCTGTCGCGTTCGCTGCTCTGCGTAGCTTCTGCACGTAGACCTACTTTTTTCTGAGCATTTTAAGAAACAGTTTTTAGAAAAATTAACGAATTCGCTTCGCGATATTCCGACATAATTTTTCTCCAATTTTGACATGATATATACTTCGATACGGCTTTTTACTGTTTCCGGGAAAAAAGTGAAACCGAAAGCCTCTTTTTTCAGATCCGCCATATGGCAGCCGCGTTAAAGTGCATCAACCTGTAATAACAATTTCTCCATAATTACGATAATTATGACAAATCGATTCCAAATGTTGCACGACGGTTTCGTCCACCACGAACTAGTTTCCCTCGAAATTTCAGTGTCTTGAATTTCCACGTTTACTTAAGAACCATTTACCTTAAGTTCCGTACATACGACGAATAAGTCGCATAATAATTTGCGAAACAACGAATTCCCATAAACATGCTCTGTCTGTTAGTACATACAAGGTGTCGCGGTTGTCACAGGCTCATAAAACAATAATAGGATAATTACGCCTGGCAAACATCCTGCAGACCACAGCCATTGTCACAGAGCCATAAATTAGCAATAAACAGTGTCCCAGGGTCAGAAGACAGTAACAGCATGGCCACCTGTGACCTGGGCCTTATCCCCTCTCTATAGGAGCCGAACCCATAGTATATAAACCTTGCCAAAATCAGCTCTCGACACACTCTGTTCTAACATTTTTAACCGTCACTCTGTTGGATTCACATAATAAACTTAGCCAGCATATCCAAAGTCTAAATTTTTCTTACCTTGCTCGCGAAACGTTTAAACCTGCGCGAAATTATTCGAACGACGCGAGAAAACGACCAGTGTTTTCGACGTGACACCATCGAGGCGATTATCAGCTAGTGTCCCAGGCTCAGATGACAGTAACAAGCTAGCCACTTGTGATTGGCGGCAATCCCTCCAGAGGGCCCAAACCCTATATAGCATACAAGCCTACCCAGAATCCACACTCGACACTCTATCGCAAGATTCCGAATCGTTAATACTCTGTTATAACGCTTACTCTGTTGGATTCGTACAATAAATTTTACTATCCATATCTAAAGTGCGAATTCTTTAACTTACTTACAAAACGTTCGAACGACGCGAGGAGATCACCAGTGACGTGTTAATTTCGCGATTTCTTGTGTCTCCTACGTGACACGGCGAACGTAGTGCAATCAACGAGACGGTGGAATCTACGAGCGAAAAGAACGAACCGCTGACTGGCACAGATCCGAACAAATTATTTCCGCCTCGTTATCGCGAAAATCAAGTTTGCAATGTTGAGAATTGTGGATCTTAGTCGCCGAAATATATATGTAGGAACACTTACGTTACACGTAGAAATGATATTAAAATAGTTTCGTATTTATTTAATATGTGATTGACAAGATATTCGTAGATACCCATTGCACGTGTCTCGGTACTCCCTTTGTCGCGCCATCTTTCCACCATCATGCGTACTACGGAACAGTTACATTCTTCTAACTAGAAAAATGTACCGAATGCCCAGCTGAACAAATTGTAAAGTACAAGTTAAATAATAAAACAGAAAAAAATACATTCTTCTGTCCTATGAGACGCTGCGCACGCACGTACCTCCACACACACTCATACTCATATATGTGTATTATTATCGCGCGGCTAATCCGGCGTAGCATACAAAATTATATATATATCTCAATATGCAAGTTTATGAAAATTTTACTTCGAACGTCTGTGCTACCGGAAGAGACAAAATTTTGTATATTTTGTCGGTGGTGAAATCGACTAAATCTCGAACGTACCGCGGAGAAATGCGAGAACGAAAGCAGCACGTTCTCCAGAGACACGTGGACAGGGTTATTACACGAATCAGACGTCGTTTGCTAATTGATCTATTATGTAACGGCATTTCGCAACGCGATTAATTGGAGAAATTGCCGGCGCAGAGGGGAAATCCGGCCGGGACCAGCGTTAATTGGAAATTCGAGCATGCTCGTAAATAAACCTAATAAACGATCGTCCCTACTTAACTCTCGGTTCTATCATTCCATAACGTTACACAACTATGCAAATGATCTTTTGCTCTGGTTATCTGATAGAGAAACGCGTAGATGAAATTGTAATATATATTGTCTTTTGAAATATATATTGAAGTAAGTATAAGTATAGGTACAGGTATAGTGTATGCTGATGCAGATCCTAACCTCACTCTAGCAGTGTTGCATTACAATAAGAAATGATAGGGAGCACGTTCATACATTTATAGCAAGGGACATTATCAACAAATTAATCTTAGCGTGTAATTGAATTAGTTGAAGAAACAGCAATAAAAATCTACCTATAGCTCTTTTTAGTTTCTAGAGCTTATAACACAAAAAACAACATTCATATTCGATGACACAATAATATGATATGGCCTCTGTCTTTTTTCATTTTTTTTTTTTTTTTGCTTCAGTAAATTCTATTTTTTTCGTAACGGCAGTGTCCAGGCCACGGGTATACAAAAGAACAGGACGTAGAGTTTTCCTAGAAGTAATTACTTTAACATTTTACTCTGGAGCATCTCGTGAAATTGATGGCATTGACGGTCCGCGACATACGTTTTCGCGTGTCTCGTACACTTTCGTATAATATATATTATATTATATTTATTATACTATGGTATATTTATTCACTGCTCTTATTATATACAATTTATACATCATATAATATTTATTATGCGTAAATTCATTTTGCAAAATTATGGTGCCTCTTTAATACTTCTCGCTTTATAATTTATTCTTT
Source organism: Bombus huntii (assembly GCF_024542735.1). NCBI lineage: Eukaryota > Metazoa > Arthropoda > Insecta > Hymenoptera > Apidae > Bombus > Bombus huntii. Next base: position 13,030,304 of record NC_066240.1, on the reverse strand, counting down.
GATATCGTATATGTGAATTCTATAGAATTCAAACTACCCGCCAACCGACATTTTTACTTTTGCTTTGTTTTACCGGCAGCCATTTTACTGAATAGGTTAGATCACGGGAGAAGAACGGTAATTTCGCACTTAGAAAATCGAGAATCGATTAATTTGCACTTTACAATTTGTCCAGCTGGACATTTGGTAAATTTGTCTAACTTAATTGCTAAATAATATGTGGATGGCTACCCCCAGCGGGATACCACCTTCCAATTTGACTATTTTATTTCTTTAGTGAGAGGTCAGTGAGGTGTTTTCATTTTAGTCTTTTTTCTATGAGAGTTGATTCTAAATTGAGACGCGATTGGCCAGGTTTGTCCACGTAGAATCCCCGTTTACGTAGGCCTCGGGAAGGGAAGTTATCGTCGAATGAAAATCCAAAAACACCGATAAAAGTCACTGAAGAATTTTCACGGTGATTGGCGACACGATGCGACCTTTTCGGTCACAGCCGATCCAAAGGAGAGACTAATAAACGTCCAGCGAATTAACGAGCTGAAAAGCAATACGCTTCGCGTATTTCCGGTCGTTTCCGGATTTCCTCGCAATAAGCCTGGCTCACAGCTACGCTTTCTCAACCGTACTGTGTTACACGTGGCTTTACCTCTCCGTGAGAATGCAAATTCGAGGTGTAATTTGGTTTTAACGATGCAGCTGAAAGAATGGCCAGCAAGTGGTCGTAAGGAACAGACGCTTTCATCAACGACGAACGAAAAACGTATGTTTCAGATTGATGTTGTCAAAGACGCGCGATCATCTTCTTATGAATATTCATAAATATTTTGAAACTGAATTAAACTTTGCTCTCGTGTTCGAATAAATTTGAAAATTTCCTGACTTTCTCGCAAGCAGAAACAAGTAACAAACCTTTGAACCTGTCTGTAAGGAAGATGTTATAGGATGAACAACTGTGAGCATCTGAATTTGTAAGGTTGAAAGATGGTGTACGAATTTTCTCCAATTTTTCCGAGGACTTTTGTCCGATGAAAAACGTGTGGGGCATAAATGGCCCACGTTTGCGGCTCGCGGTAACCGTAAAAACGTTTACAGAATGAGAGTGGAAAATTTATCGAATTGTCGAAGAATGGAATAAAAACGCTGGTAGAGAAGTGTATCATCCTGTTCCATAAAGTTAACTTCGTACCATTCCTATGCTCGTATTTTCTCGACATTTTTTCGAAGACGTTCAACCAAAGAAAAACGTGTCGAAAGTAAATGACCCCCCGTTTACGTAACGTGAGCGAGAAATTTATCGACTCGTCGGAGACTCTAAATAAAAGAAATTTGGTTTATCATCTCTGTCGATAAAACGAATTTCGTACTACCGTTAAGTTAGTATCGTTAAACGATAGACGAGCTGCAAGAGGCCGAATTAAATTATTCAATTTGCTAAAAAATCCAGCTCATCGGCTTACTTAGCATGCTTTTACTGTCGTCGACGAATAACGAGATCTCATCCTGATATAGGTTGACGATTTATTTCTCCATCTCTCTCCGTCTACCTAAATTTTCCCGCCCTCTTTTTCCTCCCCGTTTCCCCTGTCTCTCTTTCTACGTTTCCTTTTTTTCTTCTCCGTTCCCTCCACCTTTCTCGGTCCAGTAAATTTCCTCTTTATTGGACTTCGCCTTCTTAGTTTGCATGGAAGCACGCTCGTTTCGTTGAAACTTGGGAATCCTCGACGAACATCCTTTCTCTCGGTCGACTAGAAACGTTCCTCTTGTAAGCGATAAATTCGCCTTTAAATATCACGTGTACGTAAACGGGGAACAGACACGTGAAACGTTCCGAAAATATCCCTATAAATCCCTATAAATAATGGACATAATTTCGTGGTAGGGTGCAGGTTAACATCCCCATCGAACCAACCGATAAACATTCGCGTGTGACCTCGATCGGGTTTCGTATCGAGGCGACAGCCAATCGAGCGGCTGCCATCGACATCCCAAGGGTTAACAACCCTCCAGTAACGATGCGGAGTCTCGTAGCTGCCACGAAATTACGCTACTTCTCCTTCTCCCTTTTTTTTCTTATTTTCTTCTTCTTTCTTTTTCTTATGTTCGACACAGATGACAGGGTGTTATTTATTGCTCGAATTTTATAACTCTGTCGATGATTCGTTGTATGGGCGAATACGCATGATAATACGAAATTCTCAATGAGAATCGACGCTGGATGACGAATCAACGAATTTACAGAAATTTGCAGGCACGAGGTTTGCTTTTGTAACGAGACGATCGAAAATCTGCGCGATAGGACGATAACTTGAAAACCTGTGATGAATAGATAGGCAGACATACGTGTGTGGAATTGATGGGAAAAAAATGAATTTTGCATTCTTCTCTTCGTTAGTCGCGTTTCAACTTGGGTACACTTTGCAGGCAAATTATGTCACTTTTCCATATACTTGGAACGAACTTTTGTTATTTCTCTGGTACATAAGTATTTGTATATTTTTTTTTATTATTTAATTTGTACTTTACAATTTGGTAAATTTTTCTAACATAATTGCTGAGTAATATGTGGATGGCTAACCCCAGCGGGATACTATCTTTCAGTTTGACTATTTTATTTCTTCAGTGAGGTCAGTGAGATGTTTACCCTTTATCTTCTTTTCATTTTTTTTTCTTATTTAATTTGTATATTACAATTTGTCCAGCTGGACATTTGCTAAATTTTTGTAATATAATTGCTGAGTAATATGTGGATGGCTAACCCCAGCGGGATACCATCTACCAGTTTGACTATTTTATTTCTTCAGTGAGGTCAGTGAGATGTTTTCCCTTTATCTTCTTTTAATTTTTTTTTCTTATTTAATTTGTATATTACAATTTGTCCAGCTGGACATTTGGTAAACTTTTCTAACATAATTGCTGAGTAATATGTGGATGGCTAACCCCAGCGGGATACCATCTACCAGTTTGACTATTTTATTTCTTCAGTGAGGTCAGTGAGATGTTTTCCCTTTATCTTCTTTTAATTTTTTTTTCTTATTTAATTTGTATATTACAATTTGTCCAGCTGGACATTTGGTAAACTTTTCTAACATAATTGCTGAGTAATATGTGGATGGCTAACCCCAGTGGGATACCATCTACCAGTTTGACTATTTTATTTCTTCAGTGAGGTCAGTGAGATGTTTTCCCTTTATCTTCTTTTCATTTTTTTTTCTTATTTAATTTGTATTTTACAATTTGTCCAGCTGGACGTTTGCTAAATTTTTCTAACATAATTGCTGAGTAATATGTGGATGGCTAACCCTAGCGGGATACCATCTACCAGTTTGACTATTTTATTTCTTCAGTGAGGTCAGTGAGATGTTTTCCCTTTATCTTCTTTTAATTTTTTTTTCTTATTTAATTTGTATATTACAATTTGTCCAGCTGGACATTTGGTAAACTTTTCTAACATAATTGCTGAGTAATATGTGAATGGCTAACCCCAGTGGGATACCATCTACCAGTTTGACTATTTTATTTCTTCAGTGTGGTCAGTGGGGTGTTTTCTCTTTATCTTCTTTTCATTTTTTTTTCTTATTTAATTTGTATATTACAATTTGTCCAGCTGGACATTTGGTAAACTTTTCTAACATAATTGCTGAGTAATATGTGGATGGTTAACCCCAGCGGGATACTATCTTCCAGTTTGACTATTTTATTTCTTCAGTGAGGTCAGTGAGATGTTTTCCCTTTATCTTCTTTTAATTTTTTTTTCTTATTTAATTTGTATTTTACAATTTGTCCAGCTGGACATTTGGTAAACTTTTCTAACATAATTGCTGAGTAATATGTGGGTGGCTAACCCCAGCGGGATACCATCTACCAGTTTATTCGAAGATGGTATCTCACTGGGGGTAGCCATCCACATGTTATATTATTATACCACTAAGCTATAATATTTTACCAAATGTCCTACTGGACAAATTGTAAAATTCAAATAAATAAATAAAAAAAAATCTACCAGTTTGTCTATTTTATTTCTTCAGTGAGGTCAGTGGAGTGTTCTCTTTTTAGTCTTCTTTCTATGAGAGTTTTGCTTGCTTCAGCAGCCAGCTGGTATTTGTATATTTGTATGCGCGATTGTTACGTATGTGGCGATGATCGTTGTTTCGTGAAATGCTGTGTAAAGAGATATGCGTACGGGACGAATATTCGAGATGAAAATATAATAAGATATTCGTACAACACGATACTCGTCTAACATCTGTGTATCAATCGCTTATTTTTTAATTAGAAATAGCTTCTTTCATAAAACGTATTTTAAACACGTTAAATGAAAGTTTTCTGAAGAACGAACGATATCGTAGCTTCGCCGTTTTAACTGCTAAATAAAAATATTGTTAAAAAGGGGATGACGCTTAGTATCTGTATATCAATAGCTTGTTTCTTAATTAAAAATACCTCCCTTCGTAAAACGTATTTTAAACGCAATGAGAATCTTCTCTGGATAAATCCGTGAGATTGAAACCTCCTCTTTTTAATTATTGAATAAAGCTACGGTTAAAAACCAGATAACAACTAATATATCCGCGCATCAATCGTTTGTTTGTTAATTAAAAATACCTCGTCAACGAGACACATTTTCAAACACGTTAAATGAAAATCTCCGGAAAGACCGTCGAGATCGAAGCTTCCTGGCGAATAAACTTTTTCTTTTTTCCTTTTGTTTATTTTAATTCTACTTTACAATTTGCCCAGCTGGACGTTCGATAAATTTTTCTAGCTTCTTAGCGACTAAAGTGAAAATGGTGTTAAAGAAGAGACGATGCCACGCATCCACCGCAACGACACATCGGCAAAAATCACGGCAAAGGTCTGCACCAGCCCTTAAAACCGATAAAAGTATACCGGTAGACCGTCAAATGTCGCGTAGTGGTGTTATCAAAAAAAAAAAAAAAAGTAGAGAGGGAGAGAGAGAAAAAGAGAGAAAGAAGAAACAAAAGCGAAGAAAAGAGAAGATAAAAAGAAAAAAGGGCGCTGAGGTGAGGAAAAGAGAGGTTAGGATGGTCACGGGGCACCCTGTGTTATTCATCTTTTATTTGGGCTCGACCTGGTCGCGGCACGGGCCACTCCGGCTTCTCTAACTCCGGGCGGTCGGTATATTCTAAAAATAGTCGCGCATCGAATAACGAGCCGGCCGCGCGCCGCTAAGGGTTGAAGTTTGCATTGTGAACGCGTACAGTCTGCCCTGTATATGGCTCTACCCCCATGTAACCGAAGATTTGACCCAATGACCCAACGGACGGAGTCGAAACCGGCCGGAAACACCCGATCCTCATTCACCGACTCCCATCGTCTCTCTGTCTTTTCATCAGCCGCGCGCGTTCATCCTTTTCCTCTCTTTTCTCCCGCTTCTTCTATTTTTTTCATTGGTGTTTCATAGTTTCACGTTGAAATTAAAAAAATTTACCGAATGTCCAGCTGGACGAATTGTAAAGTAGAAATTAAATGATAAAAAGAAAAAATAGTTTCACGTTGGACTCTGCGTCTTTCTACGGAGCCATCTTCTTTCGGTGCGTTAATTTTCAGGGCGAATTGCAAAAAGTTGTAGGATACCAATGAAAACGGTGTTGTAAAACTCTAATCCAAACGCAGTTACGCCAATTCTAGAAACAGTGTAGTCGATAGTCACGCACCTGATCTTTCGCGACTTTGCGACTTATTTCGTGCCATCGCTCCTTCTCTGTGTATTAATTTCTTGGACAAATTCTAGGATCCTTGGAGAATTCTGTACAAGCGCTACAAATTGCGTTGAACATCGTTCCAGAAGCTATTTGCTCGCGGTTTCCGCTTGTTGGTGATACAACTTCTAATCCGAACGTTACATCAACTCGAGCAGCAGCGTGGCAATTAGTCGCGACCACGATTTAACACCTTTCTTCGCGCTTCTCTTCAACCTCGGTCCTATCGGTACGTTATTTCTCGCGACAAATTCTAAAAGATCTTGCCACACCTGTTACGAGTTTGCAAGTCTGCAGAAACACCACGATTCGTTCTAATGTCGTCCCGGAAGCCATTCACCCGTGGCTCCCTCTTATTTGTAATACAACTTCTATGATCCAAACGAGTAATCCAAAAATAATTCAGACGAATAATCCAAAAATAATCCAGACGAATTCGACAGAATATTTGAATACCTGTTACGATTTTGCGAGCCTGCAGAAACACCATGATTCGCATCTAACGTCGTTGCAGAAGCCATTCACCCGTGGGTTCCTTCTGTTAATAATACAATTCCTATAATTCAAACGAGTAATCCAAGAATAATCCAGACGAATTCGACAGAACATTCGAATACCTGTTACGATTTTGCAAGCTTGCAGAAACACCATGACTCGCATCTAACGTCGTTCCAGAAGCCATTCACCCGTGGCTCCCTCTTATTTATAATACAACTTCTATGATCCAAACGAATAATCCAAAAATAATTCAGACGAATTCGACAGAACATTCGAATATCTGTTACAATTTTACAAGCTTGCAGAAACACTATGACTCGCATCTAACGTCGTTCCAGAAACCATTCACCCGTAGCTTCCTTCATAAATAATACAATTCCTCTAATCCAAACGAGTAATCCAAAAATAATCCAGACGAATTCCACAGAATATTCGAATACCTGTTACGATTTTGCAAGCTTGCAGAAACACCATGACTAGCATCTAACGTCGTCCCAGAAGCCATTCACCCATAGCTTCCTCTTGTTAATAATACAACTTCTATAATCCAAACGAGTAATCCAAAAATAATTCAGACGAATAATCCAAAAATAATCCAGACGAATTCGACAGAATATTCGAATACCTGTTACGATTTTGCAAGCCTGCAGGAGCACCACGACTGGCATCCAACATCGTTCGAAAAGCTATTCGCGTATCCATGCCGTCTTGTTTAATACGATTCGAATACCACTCTAGTATCCAAATTACGCCAACTTCAGAACCAATGTAGTCAACAGCGAAAACGTCGCGTTGAATCTCAGCCTAACCTAACCTAACTTAAACCGATTTGCATGTGCAACGTGAATTTTGCTCGAGCATTTACGAAGCCTTGAATATAGTTATGAGCAGGTTAGAGGGTGAAATTCTTTCAAGTTGTTCATAGTTACTCGCCTTCATCGTATTCATAGTTCACTCGTATACATAGTTAGTCGCCTTCGTAGATAACGAGGTAGTCGTTGTCTTTTACTGTTGCTGTCAGTGTTACTATTGTTACCGCACTGTACACCGACCTGTACGCTGCGTGCACGTCCTTCTAAACACACGCGAATCGACTAGTCCGTCCTTGCCCATAGATGTCATCGATTAACCCGTTGACGATTGTTACGCGACCGCGAAAAAACGTGTTGAATCTATTTTGTGGTCAGTGACGTTTGTAGATTATCGGTGTTATAGTTACCTTGGTTTTTCAATGTATATTCCACTGTTATTCGGAATACAGTCATGTTCCACTATACTTGATAAATTTTCAAACTCGATTCTCTCGTAAACTAAGCCTCAAATGAACAAATTTTATTCCATTTAATTCTTTTCTTATCTATTGGGCAACTAAGTGATTGCGGCTTTTGTCAATACTACCTAATGACAAAATCCGCAATCACTTAGTTTCCAACCCAATATTATATTTCGTTCTTATTTTTTCATAAGGAATAACCTGGTGTCCGCTTGTATGATACACGTTGTTCGGCCGCACCCTGTATATACAATCGGTGCTCTTAATTATCTAGTCAACAGCCCTACCAATGACATAGCCTATGATACTACGAATGATGTCAATACCATTGACATTAATACCAACCTACTAGCATTGTCGATCCAGTCTACTGACACTGTTACTAGCGCTGCATTTCTCACGCAACTTTCGATTGGTCCTTTAAAAACGAAATCAACTAGACCAAGTACGATGGAAGAAGAATACCAGAAAATACTTAGCGCCACCTGTCAAGCTCATTTACAGAAAGAAACGAAACACTATCGCTAGAGAAGTGAGATGAGTCAGAGAGGTAAAAAGGAGCGGAAAAAAGCTGCATGTTCTTCTTATCGACGTGGAAAGCGTAGCAAACATTCGACAGGGGAAACAGATAGCCGGTCGTTCGGTTTTATCGAAAATCGACATTCTCCACTCTAACAAACAACCGTTACGAGAAACGAGGCTCGCTACCCTTTAACCTGAGAGCGAATTCAGTTTCTCCGTTCAGCTCGAAAATGTAAATTCCCGTGCACCGGCCTACCACGTTCCCCTTTCACGCCACTTCCACGTGCGAAAATTTCATTTTCCCAACTGTTATATATCACGCGTTCTATACACATACCAATATCGGATAAGTGGTAAATTATCCAAATATTGTTTAACCAAATTGTTACTGGATATTGCTGGCTACGTTGACTAGATTTTTGGAGATCTTCCAGTTTTGCTTAGATTTACGTATCGATTACGATAGTAAAATTTTTCTGAAATTTTTCTGCTCGAAATTATGATCACGTTTGCAATTTATGGCGATACCTTTTTGAAGCGATCCGTTATGGCGAACTTTTGCCTGTACCGAGTTTCGATATTTTAATTATATCTGCAAGTATCGTAATTGCATCTCTAATCATAATAGAAAAGTGGTCGTAGAAAACGTTGTAAAGAAGACAGGAAACTTACGGATTAATGGTTAGCTGTTGCGACCTCTTTGGAAACTTTGGGAACTGGGCAAAGGCAAGCGATGACGAGTATACTCGTCAAACACGGACTATGCGTGGCTGTTACAATATAACATTACGTTGTAGCGAAATGACTGTTTTATCTTTGAGTGTTATTACCGACAGGACTCGTTATAACGCGAAATATCGCCATTCCTTCGCGACGAGTATACTCGTCGAAAACAGCTAACTGGTTAATGTAGTCCAATTGCACGGAGAAGAAAAGTATACCCATTCAAAAATCCTGTACATGTCACTTCTTTAATTGCAAAGAACATCCAACGCCCCATTCGTTTAGACAAATGGCATCGATAAAGAAGAAACAATCAACTGACGTTTATCGGCACTTGCATCTTTATCTGCGTCTTCTGCCATTATTATCGATAATATCGTTTATTACCACCGATAGAAAGGGAGCTCACGCTTAAATTCCACGCTATAAAATTCTACGGTATTCTCATTGGTACATAGAGCATTTTCCAATAGAAGAACAAAATTGGTCAATTTTCGCGGAATCGGCTGGTACGCAGAAAAATACAAGGAAAGAACGGCAACAGATCGAAAACCAGCTGGCTGTTGAAGCGAGCAAAACTTTCATACAAAGAAGACTAAACAGAAAACACCCACTGATTTCACTAAAGAAATAAAATAGTCAAACTCGAAGATGGTATCCCACTTGGGGTAGCCATGCACATGTTATTTAGCAATTAACACTTTACCGACCGCTCGCGATTCAACAGCATACGCACGTCCGACCGGCAGTTCAGGCACAGATTCTCCCGGGCATCCGCTCTGTTTCGGTTTAGACTCTCCAATACCATTCTTTTCGTTCATCGCGAACGGTAAGTTATTCAAATTGGTATAAAACTGTAGGAGTTTACAAAGTAACGCGATTGACGCAACTGAGCAAGGTACCTTAGTACTAAGTAACAAATTACTGCTCAAATAATGAGAAAGATTGTTGGCGACAAAGAGCCGATTAATAGGCTGTCGGTCGGTAAGCGTCGGCGACAAAAACCGATTAATAGGCTATCGGTCGGTAAGGTGTTAAGCTAGAAAAAATTACCAAATGTCCAGCAGAACAAATTGTAAAGTACAAATTAAATAATGAAAAAAAAAAATTTCGTAGTGTCTGGCTTCAGCCTACAGCGTTTTCTGCGATCACTGCTCGGTTATTCTCATAATCGTGCCTTCGTAACACAAGGAATCTATGATTAAAGGTTATGTCTAAAATTAGCAAGTGTCTGGCGACTTATGTACAAGTCTGTACACGGGACACGTGTGTACGTACGTGTGTCTCGTATCGGCGTATAAAGCGACTGGAAACGAGTGAAAAGTGGAAGAAGGAGGTGAAAGAGCTGAAACTCGTAGAAAAATCGCGGAGAATTACCACGACGAGAGAACCAACCGCGTGCGTATCGTGAAATCTCATGGTACTCCTTTCCATCCCTTTCATCCCTCCGTTTCTTCTCCCCTCTCGCCGATAACCGCTGTCTACTGTCAACAAGCGAGCGAGTGTTTGCACATTTCCCAGCGAGAAACCTCGTAATAATTTACGAGGGACGCCATGTCGGCACAGTGCGTAAAAAATTAATTCGAAAGTGCTCGAATACAACAGACCTTACGTCCAGTTGAGCAAATTGTAAAGTAGAAATCAAATAATAATAAAAAAAAAAAAAGAAACAACAGACCCTGATCATTACGAAAACATTTGCTCGTTTTCCTTCGCTTCTTATCTCGCGTGTTGGATCTTTTCGTACTTAGAAAAATGCGATGTAGTATTAGAATTATGAAGAAAGTGTTTATATAGCGAAGAAACAACAGTTTCGTCATAAACAAAATTCCGTTTCTATGCAGCGTAAGTGTTTCTTTACGCGGAGTTTGTGCAGCAAGCCAGCGATGTAGCAAAAGATTATACAATCCAGTAGCCTGTCTAACAGTTACCTTCGTTTACGTATCGTTTCGTTAATCAGATTCGTTAACCGCATTTGACGAGTATACACGTCAAACAAAAACTTTGTTTTGGTACGCCTGACGAGTACACTCGTCGTCGCTTGTATACATATTGTTGAGAATTGTGGATCTTAATCGCCGAAATAAATGTAAAGGAATACTTAGATTATACTTAGAATTGATATGAAAATAGTTTCAGATTTATTTAATATGCGATTGACAAGATATTCACAGATACACATTGCACGCGTCTCAGCTCTTTCTTGTCTCACCATCTTCTTTACCACGCTACTAACGGAACAGTTGCATTCGTCTGTTTTACGAGACGCTGCGCACGCACATACTTGCACACACTCATACTCATATATGTGTGTCACTACTGCGCGGCTAATCTAGCTTCTTTTTTTTTATTATTTAATTTGTACTTTACAATTTGTCCAACTGGACATTTGGTAAATTAATCTAGTCTAGCACACAAAATTACACACATCTCAATACGTATATCACGCACTCCATGACCTAATCGCACGACAGATTTCTAAAACTAGATCCCGCAGTCGATTGGTTAATCATGAAAGAGTTAAACGAGTCTAAACCACGGGAAAAGAATTGTCCACAGATTCCAGAAATACCTGCGAGTCTATCGAGCCGATAGAGCATTATGTGGCTCTATTGAAAATTTCCTGCGAGCCTCACAAAGAGATGAAAAGGGTGAATACGCGCGGCATCCGGTGCCGCAGAAAGGTCACCGATGTTGCGTTTCGATCGGATACCTGAAAACCGTGGCAGCCATCGATCAATCGAGCCATCGTCTGCGCAAACTGTACAACAACCTTCGACAACGATCGCACACCTATTTCCTGTATTTCCCGTGCAATCAATGACGACAACACTGTCGCTGCATCAAATTATTTCCCCAATCTATGTACTTTAAGGCGCGGTTTCCCCGTAATCCTACGAGTACAATTAACTGCTAATTCGCGTATTTACTTTACCATTAATAATATTGATCCACGTGCAACTCCTAAAAGCCCATTATCGTATTATCATACGCGCCGTATCGAACATTTTACCTCTTTCTCGATGTCTCAGCAATATTACCATATCAGCTAGAAAAAGAGTTAGAAAGAAAGGAAAAATGAGAGGGACGCGTAACAAAAAAAAAAAAGAACGAGTGATTTTCACGAATTTTGTTTCCGGCTAACTATTGGTCGCGTGAGACTGGACTTTCCTTTCGCGTGTAAATAGACATGGTTTTCGAGTATAAATGTAATTTTATGTATACAGGGTAGTTGGTAACTGGTGGTACAAGCGGAAAGGGGGTGATTCTAGGCGAAAAAAGAAGTCGAAAATATCGAATAAAAATTTTTCGTTCCAGGCTTTGTTTTCGAGAAAATCGACTTTGAATTTTGGCTCGGTACGCGTGCACTTTATCGCGTCTCGTTATAACGGATCTCACTGTAGATCGTTGTCTCGATGGAAAAATTTAAAAATTAAAAAAAATTTTTATTCTATATTTTCGACTTCTTTTTTCGCGTACAATCACCCCCTTTCCGCTTGTACCGCCAGTTACCAACCACCCTGTATATGATTATAAAGCAGCATTTACGATTATTTTCTAAGCTGTGTTTATGATAATATTCGTAGATTACCCCTCAAAGATATGGACGCAAACACTGTGCACCATTAGATGCAAGATTTGTTCTCATTTTTTTTTTTTTTTATTGATATTCTAATAAAAATGTTTAATTGTTCAATGGGGCACTTTTTATTTCAAAGTATCTTCTATTTATCGGCTATATTCAAAATGCCCTAACTGTCAACTTTTATACAATTTTTACAATTGTAAGAAGTTGAAGCGCTCCGGTTACCAATGACTACCGTGGCGTCACAGGAGAAACCGTGGCAGTCAAAGTGTTAAGGCGCATCCTCACTGAAGCAACGGCGAGCAACTTTCTACTGATGTTTCACGTTCGAAGCTGCTGCTTTCTGTCGTCCGATATTCCGCCAGTGTTCCTTCCAAGTTTCTGTTGTCGCTAACGAAACTTGCTGCTTGTTGTTGCTGTTTCCGTTTGCAGAGGTAAACGTCGAAGAGAAACAAGAAACACGTAGCAAGCAACGCATAGCGACAGAAACAAACGTTTCTTCTGTGTATACGTGCGTAAGTATTTCGACGTTTAGAAATTACTGCGAGTGTATAAAATACGCTTGAAACGAAACAGTTTAATCTGATTTTCGTGTCTAATCTTAGACAAGGTAGTTGAAACATATACAGATAGTTGAAAATTGAGAAAAACAGTAACAACGTAAAGACAAACAAGACACGAAAAATTGGGTCCTTGATAAGTGTAAAAGCAACCTTTAATTAACTTCTAATGTAGACAGTAGCTTTCTGATAAAACGAAAGAAACTTCTGGTCTAATATTTTATTATTAATATTTTTGACTAATATTTTTGATATTTTTCGTTTCGAAACACTTGAAGCTCTGCGTTTGACGCGTGCATTGAATCCTATTTAAACGACAGGAAATCTACATTTCTGCCACCTTGTAAACATAGTTTCGGATTACTGTAACGTAAATATACCGAGCGACCGAGGATAAGCGATCGTATTTCTTAGATTCTTCACTTATACCATTTTCATGATCGATTACGAAAGTGATTAAATATTGTTGTAAACTATTATTGGGTTGGCAACTAAGTGATTGCGGATTTTGTCGATACCGCCTAATGACAAAATCCGCAATTATTTAATTGCCAACCAAATAATAGTTTATAACTCATAACAATTGGCCAACTCAACTCTCCACTCCTCACAACTCGACTCTTACTTAACGACTGCCGATTAATTCGTCTCTCTCCTTTGATCCTTTCGCTTCTACGGGCGACTATAGTTGCTGTGCGTAAGATGCCATTGACGTACCACGGGCGACTATAGTCGCTGTGCGTAAGATGCCATTGACGTACTACGGGCGACTATAGTCGCTGTGCGTAAGATACCGTGTATTGTACATACGACGAGTATTGTACATCCTCAAGCCTTTTATTAACAATAAAATGGTGTAACAAGAGGGCAGTGTGTATGCTGTTCTCTTTCCACAATGAAGAATTTGTTGACACGAAACGTCAAAAAATGATTAACCTTTTGCACTCGAGAGGCGCTGTCAGTCACCACGGCATTCCGTGCTGCAACTGCAGTGGCGAGCGAGAGGCGACAGTTCCTGTTTATGATACATTTCGACATCTCCAATTGATCAAATTGATCTTCGATTAATGAGAGTGCAATATTGGTTCGTAAATTGGTTCCTTAGCTCTTTGCGTTGTTTATTAGGAAGCATTAAGTGTTAGACTTTAAAACGGAGATAAAATATTTAATGCAATATCTCTGCGAAACTATGGTTCTGACGTCTTCAACGTTAGTTCGGATTCGACGATCATGGCAAAAGTACTATAATTTAAAAACTAAAAAATGGTTTTCATGAAAATTGTGAAATTAGTTGAAACGAAGATGAACTTCGATGTTGAAAAATAAGGTCAATTATATTGAAGAATACATCTTGCTGAATGCTTTATAAATTATCATACAAAAAAAAAATGCAGAAATTAATATTACAAAATCATATTTTCAAAGATGTAAATATAGATAAATTACTGGAACATAATGTTTTTGTAAGTTAATTTTTATATAAAACCATTTTACGCTAGGCGTAACACACGAGTCACGTATACACTAAATCATCCGGAGTAGCTGCTACGTTCGACCTAAAAAGTCCTCGGGTGCCAAGGGTTAAGTATAAATATGTCTATGGGTCTATGGGTATTTATACGATTACGAAAACTGGCCTGTCTGTAGCTCGCTGCATTATCTGTGCAAGCCATGTTCCTAGAAAACTAACTAAATTGATTTAGCGCTAAACAATATTCAGTGGCTTCGACGACTAAGAAAACTAAATTTTAGAAAAAATGTGGTGTTTTCCTTGAAAGTGGCATCCACTTCAACATTGGCGAACCACTGTACGAAGTTAAAAAATTGGACCATGTGTAAGGAGATAATAAAGTGACAAGAAGAGGGAAATTATTATTATTACTATGATTATACGAGACCACGAGGGTATCTTTGCAGTCGCTTAACGCGGCTGTGCGAGTTCGCCGAGAGATTCTTGTCCTCCCCGGCAGCTTATTAATTCATTTTCCCATTAACGTGCTCTCGCCGAGCTACTCTGCAACGTTAATCACGCCCCGATGATAATTAACGCGAGCGTCGAGCGATCAATCTTCCAGGTATCCCTTTGTTCCATGCGTGTTCTTTTCTCGATAAACCAGCTGCGTTTAATAAATCGCTCGCTAATTTGCTTCGTTCTGTAGGCGAACGTCTTTTTCACCGAAGCCACGACGACCAACACTTTCTTATCTGTTGTGACTATTCCAAATAGCGCCCAACAGATATCAACTTGTTGAAACGTTTGCTTCTTATCGGAGTAACGCAATGCCAGGAATATTTGGCTTCCATTTCGATTTTAAAGCGAACTTTGTTCCTAGCAGCGAGCAACGCTATTGTGCACGAGCCTTAATATAGCCGGACTGGTCAGTAAGACTATGCCTGGTAGTCCCTGCCTTAGACGTAGAGGTAGCCTCGTCTTGGCGCGGTATTTGTATCATTCGCTCGTATATTCGATAGCGAGATAGACAGACTCGTTTGTCGTCGTAGCCCTCTGGTGTTGACGGTTGGTACCCGCGGATCGCCCGGGAGGTGTTGCGCCGCGTTGACGCCTCGACCTGTCGGCGTCCTATTGATACCGATCCGCCACATATGTTTATGGCGATTAAGAAGCGACGAGAACGTCCACAGGTTTAATCTAATTACCATTTTGCTACATCTTCTCTGTCTCTACCATCGGCTATATCCTTCACGCTCAACTTTCATCTTTTCAGTTTTTTGCATTCTGAAAGCATAAGCTGCAGCGTGGTTCTCCTGTCCTTTCCGATCCCAAACCTCACACTTCCTTTCCTCCTCTTCTTCCCAGTACTTGTTCCGTCTTTTTGTATCATCACATCTCCCCCTCGCTAATAGCTTTTCACCATTTCCATTCGTAGTTCCTTTCAAATTCTACGCTGCCCGTAGTCTCGTTTGTCTCTGTCTGCCTTACATTCTACTTTGCACTTTCTATCTCGTCATATCGGATTTGTCTCTCGGTTTTCCTTGGCCCATTCCCTTAGCCCTTTCGTCATTTCTTACCCATATTTTTATTACGCCTTTTACATTTCGATGGAGCAAATTTCTCTACTTTTAAGTGTTTACTTCGTGACGTAACTGGGGTCGAATGTTCGGCCAAGTTGGAACCGAAACGAAAATACGTCTTTGTCGCAGATAAACGTGCCTGTTATTATTGGGTTGGTAAAGTAACACGGCTAAGTAACGGAAAAAATAAATAAAGTCAAATTTGGAACGTATCTGAAAATACATATATAGAAGACACAATATGTTTATTAGAAGCGTGTACTTGGCGAAAGATTATCAAAATATTTGAACGATTATTCGCGTTCCTTTTATCTATGTTGGGCAGTCTGCGTTAAGGCTTGTGTCTTCCAGTTACATCTCTCCTTAGTTTATGCTTACGATCTACTTTTCCAACCATCGAGCTCAGCGTCTCTCGTACTTAACATTTACATTCAAAATCTACAACTTAAACTTGACCTTAGAACGTGCCACTTGTATCCTTACACTCTATGCTTTTCCACTTACATAATCTCGCAGAGCGAAAATTTCAAAAACGAACCAGAATAAATCGAAAGAAAAACAAAATTTTTTTATTTTTTAATCTGTACTTTACAATTAGTCTAGCTGGACATTTGGCAAATAGACATAAAATGTGAAGCTCTAACGATAAAATATAAGACGACTGTCAGCTGTATTAACACTTTATCGACCAATATCCAATTAATCGGCTTCTTGTCGCCGACTCTTACCGACCGATCTATTAATCAGTTTTTTGTTTCCGACAATCTTTCTCATTATTTGAGCAGTAATTTGTTATTTATTACTAAGGTACCTTGCTCAGTTGTGTCAGTTGCGTTGCTTTGTAAGCTCACACAGTTTTATACCAATTTGACTACCATAAACTCGATAATCCTGTCTCGTTACGATGGTCAGAAAACTTCAATAAGTTTCGTACGGCGTACGTGGTAGTCGTAGAAACGCTCGGTGGTAAATGTTTGAATAGTTCGATGAGCCGTTGTATGCGCAACGCGCACCCAATTTCCTTCTTTCGGTTTTCAAATCTTCTTTATCTATAGAGCGTCGTCATCGTATAATCCGTCTAATGGCACTCGCAAAACGCGTTTGTCCATCGTGAAAGATGATCTTTCGATCGAGATCGCCGCTGCAATTGGATTCCATCTGCAATATTTTATCTGCTGTCTGACCTTTCCACGAGTAGATCTGCCACTCTGGTTGGTTTCAGGAAATATTTTTAGCTTCTAGGCTTTTTAGAAGTTTTACATTCTCCGCTCGTTGGCGACTCGTTATTTTTCCGCTTCGTTAATAAAGAAACACGAAGGTTTTTTTTAGGTTTCTTTTTTTTTGTATTTTTAATTAGTTAATGCACACTATCCTAATATAACAGATAATTAAATATATTCGTTCTTTGTGTTCTTTGTGTCTTCTCCGTGTACGATGTAGTTTAATGTGTAAAACGAGCTACTTTTTACTCGTATAATAATTACAACAATAGCGATAATGTGTAATAATCTTCCATGCAAGTAACTGCGTTGAGACAAACATTGTCAAAATAGAAACACATTTACCAAATGTCCAGCTGGGCAAATTGTAAAGTACAAATTAAATAATAAAAAAAAATAGAAACATTTCTGAGAGAAGAAACTGTAACTGCAGATGTGGAGTATCAAAAAATAATAATGTCGTACATGTACATATAATAATATTAGTAATAAGGAATGTGTTAGTGTTTCGAACGATAAACTTAATTTTCCACACATTACAACTACAAATTACAACTAAATACTAAATTACAGATAAACGCAATTTTCAAAGTATTTAAATTATTACTTTTGGAAATATTCTACTACAAACGACGTACAAAAAATACTGTGGCTGAGAGTTGCGGAATTTCATTTTCATAATTAATACTTCATTACATTAACGAGACTCGACTTGCTAGCTTCTAAGTTTTTTAGGTTATATATCGAGTCAATTAGTCACATTATTTACCGAATGTCCAACTGGACAAATTGTAAAGTACAAATTAAATAATAAAAAGAAAATTAGTCATAGTGTTTGTCAAAGAATAAAATGAACGACGGTTGCGAATCGGAAGTTTAAAGTCATTAGATATACTAAGAAACGTTCGGACGAGGTCTGGAGAAAAGATTAATAGCCGTAAACTTTGCAGTACAAATAACGTGATTAATGTCGCAGGACTAAGGGAATTTCGTTCCAACTTTTTCCCCAAAAAACTTTCCCCTATCGAGAACAAAAATACCTAGACGTTTAAAATACGTGGAAATTGTACGAAGTTGCTGCGTTAAAGAATTATCGGTCTGAATTTAGCTGGAGGAACCTTTCAACGGTAGAAAAATCTGCTAAAATCAGCGTTCATTTCCAGAGAACAACTGTCCTAACATTTACGTAAGCCCCTTCGAAACGCTAACGTAGTTTTGGCAGGTATTTTTTTTTTTTAGGTTTCGTGCATTTTTGCCAGGTTTACGTTTCTGAACTGATAGAAAAAGTTAGCGAAATATATTATTAGGTCGTGACGTCAAACAACAAAGTTCTAACAATTTGATAAATATCGGATATCGGCTAGAATTTCAAGCGAGGTTTCCGCGTGCTAATATCGTATTTCGTCGACCTGATATTAAACAAAAAAGAAAGATAACGTCAGAGCAAATGCTTTTATCGGTTGATCGTGCTTCGAAGCCCAAAATTGCCAGGAAGATTCGTACCAGCCATTGTATCTACAAATCTTTCCACTGCGAAAACGTTTCCTCTGCTGTTACGTTTAAAGTTCGCGGTTTCGTTAAACCATCGTGTCATGGAGCGGTGAAATGACGTGTGAAAGTGGCACAAGCGAAGGACTATAGAGAATTTGAAGGGAAGTAGAGACGATAAAGACGATGAAAATCGTCAACCGATTAAATATTAACTTCATAACTTTAACGCGACGACTTTTTATTTCTTCGACGTTTCGCATATAGGGTGTCCCAGTATTGACGGTCAAGCTGGAGATGGTGACTGTACATGAGAAAATAAATCGGAAATTTCTATGGAATAAATTTTGTTCGTTCGAGGCTTTGTTTTTAAGAAAATCGACATTGAATTTCTTTCTTTCATTTCATTTTCTCTTGCACGCGTGCACTTGACTATGTCGTGGTTCAGCAGATCTCGACACAAACCTGTATCTATTTACTTTATCCATTTATGTATTTAGAAACCTACTTATAAAATGAAAAGTTTATTCCAAAGACAACGCAAGTCTTCCGCAATTAAAAGCGAGGATCACTTTGCCGTTCGAAAATTTAATTCGGTGAGCACATCTATGTGTATGTGGCACGGAGGCCAGCATCTTTAACAATTTTTGCATTAATAAAACAAATCTTAAGAATTACGTGCTTTGTTATTGCTCGTAAACCTACGGTAACGAACAACATTTTTTCCATATTTTCGACTTCTCGCGTACGACCATCTCGTCCAAGTTGCGCCATGAATGTTGGGAACCACTTAGACACACAACTTACATGGAAGCAATACACTAAGTCAATTATAGACAAAATACCCATAAAAAGAAAACAGATGTACTGGCTAACTAGTCGCAACTCTAAACTCAGCATGGAAAATAAACTAAAAATCTTTAAAACGATAATAAACCAATTTGCACGTACGGAATACCACTATGAGGCACAGCAGCAATGAGTCACATAAATAAACTAGAGGCGCCACAATCGAAGATACTCGGAACAATAGCCAACGTCCCATGATATGTCAGAAACGAGGATATACGCAAAGACTTAAAAATGCCAACTATCAGAGAAGAAATCGGTAGGGACGCAAAAAAATATAAGAAAAGAACGGCAACACATCCAAAGCAGCTGGCTGTTGAAACGAGCGAAACTCTCATAAAAAGAAGACTAAAGAGAAAATACCCCACTGGTCTCACTAAAGAAATAAAATAGGCAAACTCGAAGATGGTATCCCGCTGGGGGTAAACATCCACATGTCATTTAGCAATTAAGCTAGAAAAATTTACCGAATGTCCAGCTGGACAAATTAAATAATAATAATAAAAAAAAAAGAATGCTGGGACACTCTGTATATCGTAGATGACTCACAGAATAAGTAGGAAATATTCCAAGCTCGTATAAACCAGCGTTGGACAAAGTTTCACTCGAATAACGAACGAAGGTAAAGAATGAAACTTTATTCGCCAACCGATAAAGAAATATCCAATCGGACAAATATTTATCCGAATAAGAATTTGTCCGACTAAAAATTGAATCGCGTAACTTATTCGGATAGAATTATATATAAATATTATACGCAGATATTTATTCTGCCAAATGACACATTAGAATATTTATTGTTCGTTGGTGAATTATTCGCCTGGTAAATTAGCAGCATAAATTGTATCGATATCTGTACACACAATACTCGTAAGAAATTGAGTGGAAACAAACGATTATTCGTATTATTAATCGAAACATCTACGATCATTGTTATTCGGATAAATATAGGAAATGGTTACGTTATAACAAACAATTATTCCACATAATAATAATAATAACAATAATAATAATAATAATAATAATAATAATAATAATAATAATAATAATAACAAAAATATTCGACTAGTATGATTTATTGCAATAAATTATCTTAGATGAATATTTATTCAAATGATTAGAATAATACCCAGCTCTGATATAAACATACGTCCTGTTTGACTTTATTTTTAGGTTATAGTGGATTTTTAATTAACTTTATGTGCTACCTTTGATGACAGATGTTCGAAATGGTTCCCCTGGATTTCAATACAGGCTGGCCAAGCCCATACATCAGGCGCATGTCTGCTATTTCTTCATTGGAATAACGCACATTGGAATAATTCACGCTATTCATACACAACGCGACGTATTTCAATAATTTCAATCCGCACTGTTCTCGTGACTCGTACGTACATAGATACTGTCGATAAGAGATGGCGTTTGTAAAATTCGACTGCAATATTGGCCGAAGGATATCAAGTTTTGTTTGTAAACAGTTCGGCAAGAGGAATCGAGAAACACAACATACGTCTATCGAACTGCGAAACCAAATCCGTAAGACAATATATACTTTATATGTTTATTTTTTTTTTATTATTTAATTTGTACTTTGCAATTTGTCTGGATATTCGGTAAATTTTTCTAGCTGCTTTATATGTATAGATAATTTATATGAAACTTTTTTTATTTTTCAGACGTGCTGAAGCCATTTTTAAACAAAAAAAAAAAAAAAAAAAAAATCTGGTGAAAATAAATGCAAAACGATGTTGATACTTTGAGGAATCAATTGGAAATTAATTGTATCTATAAAATTGATACGTTCTCATCAACTTTCCATTTTTAGAATATGAATATTTTTTGATATTTGGAATTTACGTTTATTAAATATTTTTCAAATATTTGTTAAATACGTAAATTCAGATTATCAAAATCTTGCGGTATCTTTTAATTATTTTTTCGCATATCTTAATTATTCCTGATTTTTAAATAACAACATATATTTTTTAAACGAAAAATTAGTAACGACAGATTACTATTCTAATTTTAACTATGTTAATTCCAATTTTGTGAATCTTCTCTGACCTCGAGAATCTTCTGACAGAATCTGAACGATTAAACGATAGAATTACAGCCGCGGGAAAGAGAAAGATGCTCAACAGCCGAAGAACCTCAAACGTGTTTAATTCTCGTTGAAAATTAACGTCGTTCAGGTTGACAGGAAATTTCCTTTCAACGATCGAACCGGATCGTTCTTCGATGAAATATCCGGCCAATTAATTGTTCTCCACTCGTTCCGTAAGCCTGATTTTCCTTCAATGCTGGATTAACGCGTTCTATTCGGTGTCTCCACCTTGACTTTTGACTTTGCCAACGAAGGAAAACGAAAAGCGAGAAAAAAACGGAACGGCGAATAAAAAAGAAAAAGCAAGGGAAATAGAAGAAAGTGGAGAAAAGAAGCAAAAGAGTGAAACAACGCGCACATATAGTACAGTGATATAGTACAGTGATGGGCAAACTTTGTTATACAATGGCAGCAAATATATTGCGTGTCAGAGACTGTGTGAGAGTTCTTATTTTTTGTTTCTTATTTATACATCATACGTATAAGTATGTACAGTTTATTGCTATGTACAGTTATTTATATCGTATATGGTAAAATTACTGTATGATAGGTGCCATAAAAATCTTCCTGAGGAGCTAAGTTCGCTATGAATAGATAACTAGAAATTTGGTTTGTCATAAGTAAGCTTAGTGTGCGCTTTCATGGAAATATGGGACAGAAAATATCGTCGTTCTATTGGGTGAAGAACGTAAAAATATTTCTGAAAGAAATATCTAGAAAATAACAGCAAAGAAATAAAATAGACAAACTGGAAGATGGTATCCCGCTGGGGATAGTCATCCATATGTTAATTAGCAATGAAACTAGAAAAATTTACCGAATGTCCAGCTGGACAAATTGTAAAATACAAATTAAATAAAAGAAAAAGACAAATTTAGAATATCAGAAATTAGGTTTGCCATAAATAAGATTACCAATTGGGATAGCTGCAAATAAAAAGATAATTCAGAGAATATCTTTATCTTCTGAGAAATTAAGTTTACTATAAATAGATAACTATAATCGAAGTAGATTATAGTTATCTGCTAGCTATTAGGTTGTCCGAGAAGTTTCTTTCGTTTTATATGGAAATAATAGATGCGCAATGTTTTTTCATTTATATTAGTTTATTGAATTATGCACGAACGTAATAATAGAAATAGAACGAAATGGATCGTACCTAATTGAATAAAATAAGATAAAACAGAAATTGTTGTTTATCTATTATCATCTTATAAAACGAAAGAAACTTTTCGAACAACCTAATATTTATAGTCATCTCCGTAGACGACACTGTAGGTGTCATACGCCGAACTTTTTAGAAGAGAGAAAAAATCCTCGATTTCAAATTATTTTCTAAATTCCAGTTGTTTTCGTTCTTACAAGATCTGAAACGTATATAAAATCCTAATGCATCGCGGAATTTTCTATTTCCCTCGCCAATGTAGTGGAAAGTCATTGGAAAAGGGATTGGATTCGTATTGTAGGAAATGTACGTGCCCTCTCTCAGTCGCAGAGAAAACTGAATGCGCCAGTCATCTAAATTTGGAAACATTGCAAGTACCAATACCGTTTGTCCCTAAAACAACTTGTAGAAAAAGTACAAAATATATTCTTCCCAGATGTTCTTTTTACTTTCATTACAAAAGTATATTTTACAATGTTCCAGGCAAAAATTGCAGCAAAATTAGTGATAAAAGAGTGAAAAATAGCTATCGCTTAATGCTACTCACATTGCTTCATACAGAGGCAACGTTCAACGTACCATCTTTTGGTGTCATCTTTTAACAATATTCATAATTATTCACAAATGGAAATTGCTCTTCAATCCTACACTATGGTATTCCCATTGACACATAGAATATTATTAGATGAAAACACAACACCCTTTCATTTTTGCACTTGCAATGCTGTCTACAAAGTATCTTCAATTGGGTTTACCCTAAACTAGGTTATCCTTATACCTTACACCTTATAGCTTGTTTTATAAATAAATTGACTAACTGTGGATCTTTATTTAGATAAAAACACAAAACTATTTCATTTTTGCATTTGCAATGCCTCCTGCAAAACATCTTCAATTGAGTTTACCATAAATTAGGTTTACCTTATACCTTATTTTATTAATAAGTTGACTAACTGTGGATCTTTATTTAGATAAAAACACAAAACTATTTCATTTTTGCATTTGCAATATCACCTGCAAAGCATCTTCAATTGGGTTTACCCTAAACTAGGTTATCCTTATACCTTACACTTTATAGCTTATTTTATAAATAAGTTGACTAACTGTGAATCTTTATTTAGATAAAAACACAAAACTATTTCATTTTTGCATTTGCAATGCCTCCTGCAAAACATCTTCAATTGGGTTTACCCTAAACTAGGTTATCCTTATACCCTACACCTTATAGCTTATCTTCTAAATAAGTTCACTAACTGTGGATCTTTACAGGAGAAAATAATTCTGCGAGTACTAGGAAAATTACAAAAAGTCTGAGTAAAATTGAACAAGAGCCGCAGTTTAGCCACCGCTATGGTATAACTTGATTTTTCTTTTCTTGGAAGAGCTCTCTTCTCGATGGTTGGCCGTTGTTTAACGACATTGTTAAAGGGTTAACAGGCAATTGTCTGAAGAAGTCAGCACCAGGTAACACGTGCTGACGTGTCGGCGAATTTGATTCGCCAGGCATTTTTCAGGAGGACGAAAAACAGGCGAGCGAGCGTACGTGACTGTCGGTCCTCTTCACGAACCCTCGCCGCTGGTTAATTCATTCTCGGCGCGTTTGAATTGAGAACGTAACAACCTGTGCATAAGCAGCGGAAGAGAGGAGTTTACGCTTCGCTCCTTTGCCACGGCAGAAAATATTGAAACGCTGTCGCGGTGTTAGCCCAACCACAATCAATCTTCGTGTCTTCCCATTAATTTGAATTTACCATTCGCAGATGCCGAATTGTGGACAAACTTTTTATTTGTCACGATGAAGTAATAGCGAGTACGTCACGAAACGTTAATTTTCTACAACAACAACATAATTCAAAATGTCAGGATTTTAGAGAAAACTAGCTTGAACGATCTCAACTGTTACAAAGCTGCTTTCGTGCAGTGAATTTTTGTGATTCATCTGCACTGTATATGAGAACTGTATCGATAGAAAATACAAGGAACAATTGTTTATTCTGTACCGATGATGACTCAGAACCTAGGAATTTGTAAGAGCAAAAGAGGAAGATTCAACAGATGAGATCTTTAGAGTTGGATATCTCGCTGATTTGTTGGAACAACGACGAAACTCGAGAGCCACAAGCATCGATACTGTGAAGATTGTTGAGAAATGTTAGGTTGGCATGATCGCTAGTTACTACAAGCTAAGTTGGTACGACTTCTAACGACGCTCTTTTGTCTTAGAAGTCGAACACGTGTTAATTGACCGAGTGTATTCTGTGTGTTAAGACGTGTTGTACGAGGCGATAAAATATATTGGAGAAAATCGAATCCGCGTGAATCGATTAATTAATAAAGCCAAACCTATATCCTTTAACAAAGATTTTATCTACTGAATCTTCATCTTTTGCTATTAAATTGAATTCCTCTATTGTGTAGATATGCTGAGTGGCAGAGAAGATATTTAGATGATAAGATAATAATGGCTATGTATATAGTCGAACTGTACGATAACTTTCGCTATATTGAACAAACTCTAAACAAACTGGATATTGAAGTTGCACTTCCTACATAGATCGACCTAATCTAAACGTTCATGGGTGTATCTACGCAAATATGATCCAAACTTTTTTCATTCGCTTCGCATAAATTACCAAACTAACTACTTACACTTGTGGATTAACAAGATTATTCTTACAATTTTTTATGTAAATTATATCATTTCTATCGCTTTAATTATATTATCCACCATGTATTATTTATTATTCCTTATTGTTACAATGATATTATTTCTATGTTCGATGGAGACCTAGTTAATTAAATTATTAACGTATCGGGGTTTGTTCCAGTGTTGCTGACACTGATATTACAATTAACGATATCAATGAACAATTAGCAATATCGATATTAATAGCTTCGACGCTAATTAATAAAAGATAACAAAAGTTGTTGAAAGTTTGCTAAAAGATAACCGTATCGAACGAATGTAATAGATTCGACCACTTTATCACCCTATTCGAAGTTCTTGAAACGCTACAGCCAATGATTCGACGAATCACGACGCGTATTCCTCAATCGAATCATGTCACGCTATTGCAGTGGTTCATCAAAAATCCATTGGGATAATGCACCGAGCTAATGTTACGAGATCGATCTAACGCCACTTTGGCATAAATATTTTTTCACCGCCTCATAGCTTATTAACCGCTAAACAACCCCCTTACAAGGAGTTAGTCTCGCTGAAGATACGAATTACGATAGTCTTATCTCATTTATCCAGACCTATTTTATATTTTTTTATAAAGGAAAATAGGCAAGTTGAGCCTAAGCATTTGTTTTAGCTACCAGATACGATAATAAATACTGAACATTGTATATTTTGTGTAATTTTACGTATTTTACTTATATGTATAGGGATATTTATATTTCGGTGAAATCAAATAAAAGAATAGAACATACTAAATGTTGCAATAACTATTGAGTCGTCCGGGAAGTTAGTTCCGATTTACATTTCGATTCGATATACATTTCTCGAATTATACGGGCGCCATTTTGTTTCATAACCTTTCTATATCTTTCACGCAACTCGAATGTCCTATCCTTTCATAACCTCTCAGGTTTTTCTGCGAAAAACTTCCCGATATGATCTTTCGTGTCGCCCAAATTACTTAAAAATTACCCAATGAATAAGGACGCGAATAAATTTGTTAATTACGGTAATCGGTCTTTTAATCGCTATGCCGCGGCGATAGTTCGTGTACCACCGGTGGCGCATGACGTCCCTTGGGGAAGATACGAATGTACCACCGGTGGTTCAGCTCGTTGTGAACGTGTTAAACGAATGAAACTGCCACGGTGCGGGTTATATAAACACGAAGTTTCATACGCTTTATGTCAACGTACGAACGAGGCTTGGTGACCTTCTATGAGCGCGTTCGTCGCTTTATACGCGTATTACTTTCTGCACGACCCTCGTCTCCAACGTTTTGAGGGAACGTCAGGATAGCAGTGGGGTATTGACGATTGAAGAATTTCTGAGTGTCGAAGGGAACCAGTCTGGAGGCAATGGGGAAGGTCATGGAGGAGACGGATAAAAAAGAAGAGGGAAAGTGAAGAAGAGTGGGGAAGGGGTTCTGATGGTAAAAAAATAAAAAGAAAATGAAAAGAAAAGCCTGAAAGAAAGGTCTTTTATCGTACACGACATTTGGATTAACCACTAATTGTAAGAGGTAGGGGGAAATCATTTTTAACCAGGTAGCTCTTTGAAAAGCGTGTACCTGATGTGCTTGGCAAAAAGTAAGCGACGACAAGTATACTCGTCAAACACGGAGTATGTGTGGCTGCTATGATATTGAATTAAGTTGTAACGAAATGGCTGTTTTATTTTTTAATTTTATTGCTGAATTTTATTATAACTCGTCGTAACACGAAATACTGCCATTTCTTTGTGACGAGTATACTCGTCAGAAACGGCTAACTGGTTAAGCCACAAGGCAAAAGGATTACAAATAATAAATAAAGATGAGCTGATTATGCACGGATTATGCACTTTGTCCAAGGACGTGGAACGATTTCGAAGGTTCGAAGATTATGGCGAAAAGAAATTGGTACATGCTTTGTTAGATTACATTTACTCCAATACAAGTGGTTAGAAATGAAATTCCATATGTATTTGCATACGATTGCGATCCTAATAGCGGTATGGTTAGGTCAAGTCAGGTTATTGCGGACCGAGCCCTCCAGATCCCCCGAAAGATCTAACCTAACCTAACTTTTCAACACGATCGTCCCACGCCTTGAACAAAGTGCGCGTTACTCAAATAAGTGACTTCCCCTCTACTACATATTTCAAGATAAAGATCATTCGAGCTTTCAAGTCCTCTTTTGTACATAATTACCAAAAATATACGGTATATCCTGTTTAACGGTAACCTTACCAAGCCCAGTCAAATGACCGGTTCGAAAATTTAATTAAAAATTGTACATTCGTCGTTATTTCTTTTGTTCGTCTAACTTTATGTAAATCCTTACATTACCAAAAATTGTTAATCGGATAATATAAGAATCTACATAAAATTAGACCAACAAAGGAAATAACGATGAATACACAACTTTAACAAAAATTTTGATCCTGGTAATTCGACCAGGTCTGGTAAGGTTAGTGTCAACTGGAAACGCCCAAATGTCTGAACAAATACGAACGATGTGAAAAAATGTTTCAGACAAAAGTCGTGTAGTATGGGAGGGAGATACGTCGTACTTCTATCCATTTGATTCATTTTATCCTGTTGAGATATGTATAATTTTCTGTGCTGGACTAGGTTAAATGCGTAGTAGAGATACTTGTATGTGAATATCAGTGTGTGGAAGTATGTGTGTCCGCAGCGTCTCAAAAGCAAAGGAATGTAAACTCTTCAGTCGGTTAAGAGTCGGTTAACAGTCGGGTATGGAAGAAAGTGCTGAGACGCGTGCAAGTGTGTATCGATGAATATATAAGGAATCGTTCATGAAATAAATATTTCATTATTTTAATATTAATCCTCAGTATAAATTTAGTGTTCCTATAACATTATTTCGGCTTCAAAGATCCACAATTTTCAACATATCCTGCGATAACTTTGAAACAGTCTACAAAGAAGAGGTTAGAATCTTTCAATAGATAGCTTCATTTTCGACTGCATATTTTCTCCCGCCGACTTTCGTAAGTTTTCCTTTACAGACGTAAAAACGTATAGAACGTCCCACAGGATATCATATAACTTTCCTCTGAAACATTTCCTCGCGTCCGAATCTTTCCAGATATTCCAGCCTCGCCACTTAATCAGGACACGCTGTATATTTTGCACATTCGTACTTCGTGGATTTTTACGCTTCCTAATAAAAGTCCGACTGATTACCGTAAATCTGATTCCCTAGTTCCGAAATATCAGAGAGTCCAATCAAGAGACTGTCTACCGTGTTCCTAAAGTTTCTCGACCTCTGTGATATATAAAACAGCAGAAAGATCCCGTTACGTGTCGTCATTCGGTTTCCTGATCAGATTCGTCAGCAGTTTCTCGAGACGGACTTCCCATCTGCTCAGGACGAACGCGTTGACGGGTCACGGTCTCTAATCTCAGGATAGTCGTCGGGGCCACGAGCGACCGATGGGTTAGGTTGGAAGTCAGGATGATGCCTTTGCAGCTCCAGGGAATATTCGGAAGTTTTCCGCAAGACTCGAAACGCTGCACGATGGCTTGCGAGAAGCTGAATCGGATATCGAATCTTCAAGTTGGACAGACTTCGACTTTCGGAGTTCTCGCCAGAGATCACCGAAGTGAAATAAATATTTTTAGCGTTGAACTCGGGGATTCTATATAAATTGCTGGCCATCCGATCTTTCCAAGATTATATTAGGTCAACCCATAAGTTCGTGCCGACTTTTGTGTATACATTTCATGTGTCGATTTATAAACATACGGCGATAAGGGACCAATGCACTTGAGCTTAGCTGATCGAGAACAGGCTAGAGCAGATTTTCGTGGGTATAAGATCGTAATATAGCGAACACAGTGACTTCTAACGGTAAAAAATCATGAGTGAAATGCGTATCCATTTTCGACGTCTCGTGTTATATGAATTTCGGAAAGGAAGTTCTGTAACAATTGCCACGAAAAACATATGTGTTGTTTACGGAGAAAATGCGCTTTCATCTTGCACTTGTAAGAAGTGGTTGCAACGTTTTAGAGCTGGGAATTTCTGTTTAGAAGACGAGGAACGCTCCGGGCGTCCTCCTTAGACAGACGAAGATAAAATTCGGGATCTTATTGAAAAATCACGAAATTTGACAGTTCAAGAGATGTCGAATGTTCTGAAAATACCTAAGACAATGATGCATAGGTGTTTAAAAAAAATAACATATATAACCGCTCAAAAAACGGCACGAACTTATGGGATGACCTAATAGTATTCTAGACAATTGTATTTTAAGAAAAATTGATCCCTTCGAGAGAAAAAAATCCTTTCAGAGACACCTTTTACGTTCTGGAATATTAGAACCATTTAGTAACTTGTAAAGCGATAATAATTATTATTAACAATGTCTTCTTCGTGGAATAACGAGGACAATTAACGAACTCCTATTGCAAGAACGAGTTACATGTATCACAGCAAGGTAAGAATTGAATAGCAATAGACCTATTCTACTGTAGGAACAGACTTGTTCCACTGACGAACCTATTCTACTGCACAGACAGACCTGTTAGATAATGACTATAAGTAAAATTATGACTGCAATTAAAACGCGAAGAAACGAGAATTTCTTTTAATTTCGTTTCTTTCCTTTTTGTAGGTTCACAGCCTCAGTGTATACTTATATTAACCGTAACAAAATTAATAATAAGGTAAACAGTTGCGCTACATACTGCGTAACACGTGCAAGAATCAGCGAACGTCTACGAGGAATCGCAATAGTCGCAGGATTTGGTACGAAGCTGTACGACGAAAACATAATTACGTCCGATTGATTTTACTAAAACTACCATCGTGTCTCGAGTAATCGCGCAAGCAGGAATCCAAAATCCGTGATTTCTGCTAATCGAGTAGTTCCAACGTTCGTCTCCGTAGCTGCCAACATCATTGGCCAGCAACTTCATAAATCTGTGGCGGATCGGTATCAAACGGGCGATCCGCGAGTACCAACCGTCAACACCAGAGGGCTACGACGACAACGAGTCTGTCCATCTCGCTATCGAATATACGAGCGAATGATACAAATACCGCACCTAGCGAGACTCCCTCTACGTCTAAGGCAGGGACTACCAGACATAGCCTTACTGACGAGTCCACCAAAACGAAACGCACAACTCTCTTTTCATCTGGCAACGACAACCTCCGCCAAAAATCCTCCGTTCGTTCTCCAAGGAAAACCCGTTTCTTTCCCTTCCCTTTTTTATCCTTTTCCATCGGTGTGCTTCGTACTCGTAATAAATAACTGCGAACAGAATTTTACGCGGAATAAAGCCACGTATCGTAACTCGTGCAAGGAGCCGATACATGAGACGACGAAGCTAACGAGACGAAATGATGAAAAATGCATTGGATCGTGCAGAGGCAATTTCGATGGAGGGCGCGGTAATTCGTAGGAGCAAGCCACGGTTAAAATTTCATCAGAAGAAACGACGTGTCGTATGCACCGACCTAATAAAGAAAACGCGATACCAGATCGAAAGTTCGGAATGCTATATGGAATCTACTGCAGCAGCCAGCTGGCAAAAATTTCCAAAGCAGGACACCGGTGGTTCCACTGTAATTCCGGTAACCCAAAGTCGTTTGGAACAGCACGGTCTCTGAAACGAGCCTCTGGGGCTCCTTCGTTATAAATGCTCGTGTTCCCTCCTATCTTCTCTACGCTGCCGAAAGTAATCAGACAGTTTGTCAACGGACTCGGGGAGTACTTGCAATCTGCGTTGAATTTCGAGCGTTTCAAGTTCTCTGACGCCTGGTGACGCGATTTCAGAAGGTTACAGTTGCCGTTGAGGTTCCTGATGAGACGAAGTCGCGTTATGTTTGCTCTCGTTGTTCCTTAAACGAGGAAGAGTTGCAAAGGTAGACCCTAAAGGCAACTTATAATAGTCGTTTACAGAGAAGATTGCTAAAACTGTTCGGTAGAGCCCGCGGATATGTTGGAAGATTATTTTTATTAAGACAATGTTCTAGCAATGAAACGTAGATACGGCGAATGGGTAGATAGTGGCGAAAGTGTTCGTACGCCGTGTAAGAAGATTGCTTTTAGTAAGACAAAGTTCTATGAAAGAAATGTAAATATGTTCGAATGGTAGATAGTGGCGAAAGTTAAGTGTACGCCGTGTAAGAAGATTGCTTTTAGTAAGACAGTGTTCTGTGAAAGAAATGTAACCGTAAATGTAATCATAAATGTATGTAATGTAAATGTTGTACGTCCTCTGAGATGGCTGTTTTCATTAATATTGCGCAAATCGTATTTTGACATGATTAATTAAAGTGCTTGCAGTAATTAACGAGGACTTAGATAGATTTTATTTATTTAATATATTATATACGTCGGGTTAGGATCGGAATTTTGGGCGCGTGACGACTCTTCGCGTGGACTAGCCATCGTTTCACAAAGCCGAGATTATATTTACACGTATATACAAGTGTGGCGGATCGGTATCAATAGGACGCAGACAGGTCGAGGCATCAACGCGGCGTAACACCTCCCGGCCGATCCGCTGGTACCAACCGGCAACACTAGAGGGCTACGACGACAACGAGTCTGTCTATCTCGCTAGCGGTCGAATATACGGACGATTGATACAAATACCGCACCTAACGAGACTCCCTCTACGTCTAAGGCAGGGACTACCGGGTATAGCCATACTGACGAGTCCACCTGTAGTCCCGGAACGAAACGCAAAACTCTCTTTTCATCCGCCACATAAGATTATCACAAAGCTTAACAAATAATAAGCCTAATGAATAATAAGTTTGACGAACAATGAAGTTAGTGAATAATAAATTGTACGAATAATTAAGTTTAACAGATAATAAGTCTAATGAATAACAAGCTTAACGAATAGTAAGCTTAATGAATAATATGATCTACGAATAATAAATTTAATGGACACTATTAACAATGTTTTTGGGTTCAAACGAATCCACGGTCAACGAGAAAACTTTTACTAAGCGTGAAATAATCAAACGATTGACGAAAATGCTCGATGTGTCGCTCTCCAAGGCAATCGCACGAATGCCAGCCTCGTGGAGATTTTTCTCGCTGTACGATTGCCTTTTGTTTTCTATACTCGTTTGGAAGCATCGAGAAGTTTCAAACGCCGTTGCTAGGCAGTCTCTGCCTGCAGTTTGATCATTGATACAATGTATGTCCCATTGTATCGGCACCTCCGAGGCAGCCTCACACGTGGCTAGGCCCGCTCTCGAGGCCGCATGCCGCCACAACCACACTTCTCGGAAAACCCATACAAACACTCCAGACCTCCGTTAGGCAAAACGTTTATCTCGTGACCGTGGCCACGTTCGGCGACCAACTGTCACCTCGAACCCAATCTCGCTATCACAAATTTTAAACAATTACAGCTATGATAAAATTTAGGCTAAAGCACTAGAGGATGTTCCCAAAATTTTCAAGCAAAGGCTTTGGCTTTCCCTTCATCTCCGACATATATAATACATAGATTTTTGCAGGATAAGTAAGTAAAGTAAATGATAAAGAAATTGCGAGGATACTTTAACAACGAGCGAGTTACATCAATTTCGTACAAGATATATGTCTTTAGACAATGTATACGCTTAAAACATATAAAATCAATATGCTTTAGCGAATTTCATGTAACTTACTCATTGTACAACTGTTCCCATAATAATATTAAATTCAGCCATTATGCAAGTTCGTCGCTTATCATAGGAAAAGAAGCTATGTAACATGAAACAAATAAAATCTATACTTCAACTATACAACTGCTTTGACGTATTAAACAATTAATTAACGATGATTCAATTAATTCAATAACGTTATAATAAACAAGTATATGGAACATCCGGCTGTCCCCATATTGCTATAATAAGTTGATGGCGAATTTTTATGCAATATTGCATACATGCAATATTTTACAGAATACATTTACAGAAAAATATTCAAAGTATAGCGTTTGCTCTAACGCTTGACAGATAAAACAATTTTCTATCGTGGCTCTACTCTTCCAATCATATCCTCAAAAAATATGAGTTTCTATAAAAATCCACCGTCTATGAATAGCAGTCACTGTATATAAATTTCGCGTAGCGTGGTCAACGTGTTGACGAATCGAATACATTCGAATGATCGACTACCGTTTCCTCGTATTCATCGAATATTAGTGGAAAAGGCATCGTCTCGAGAGAATCTCTGATCGAGAGTGTGCTCGAGCCGCGATAACAACGAAAAACGGTCGGCCACGGACTGTTGGCGTTGGTCAAAGGTCACTGGCGATGAATAGGCTGTTGCAAAAGGGTGAAACCAAGTGTGGGCGGCATTGACCCATTAACTAGAGTACGTCGGATTCCCAAGATTCACGGGGGGATAGAGGCGCGCCTATCCTGCAACCTCAATCAAATTATGTATAACAAGATACAGTATGTATAACGAGAGAACACGTTCTGAGATGGAATAATTGTTCACGACCGTATGGTATAATTTATTCGACCGTATAACGTGCATGAATTCGTATTCAAATATTACACACACACACACACACAGAGAAATTGCGCTGTGCTGGTCTCGCGTGTTGGACCAATATTACCTGATATCGTTTCGCTGTTTGAAATGATACTAATTTTGCTGGTATAATAGAATCTTCAATTTTACGTTTTCACGATGTTCGTGTGATATACAGGGTGTCTGGTTTTAACCTCTTAGGTACAGTCGAATTTTGTGCGGGGCTGTTTCTCTGTACGGCAGAGAACCTAAAACGAGAAGCTACCTGAAGTGTTCGATTCTTGTACAAACACGAGATACACATGTACGTATCTCTCTTTCTCTATAATTTTCCTATTTTCTCCATTCGTCTTAATTCCACTTTTGCCTCTATTTCGGCTTTCGATGACTATGATAAAACCGAATCCGTGTACACATTAAAAACGTCAACAGTATAAATGTAACCTACGGATTGGTTTCTCTTTCCGAAATAATTTCTCTATCGATTGCTCTTCCTCTAATAATTTCCTATTTTCTCAATTCGTCTCTGATGGCTTTTAATCTCCCCCTATTTTCGGTAACTTCCGCTCGGCTCGGTTTACCGTGTAATCGAATTTAATCGCTTTGAGTTGGAAAATACAGCAGCGCACAAAAGTATTATACGACGATGTGAGATTCGACGCTGTCGTAGGATCTTTAATAAAATATTCGTTAACGAAGATAATTAGCCAGCTTACGCCCCTTACGCTCTTTGCTGTTTTACCTAACAAGCAGTTCTCCAAGCTTCGAAGAAACTGCGAAGGACGCGCAGGTTTACAGACGTTACTTTTGCGCGACCGTGTATCTCCGTGCGTCAAACAACGTTCGTTTTAGCGCACTTAAGCCAGAAACGGGGAAGGCCAATTAAAGCTCAGCTCGTTACCAAGCTGCTCGGCCGCGTTACTTCGCACGTGCGCCGCGAATCCAGACAAACGCGATAAAAGACGCGGGGGGACGATATCGTGAAATACACGCTCGCTCATCCAATTATATTAATTAAATATCTGTCGGCGAGATGGTAAAGAGGGCAACACGGCCGATAACGCCGACCATTTGTAAATGAATCGCACGAGAATGACATTTTTTCATCGCGTGAAGGAGGAATTTTTTTCCTACAGGTATACAGGTTGTTACTATAATTCAACCCTTGAATTGAATACGTTACTTGAATTCAAACCTTCCCCTATAGCAATGACTATTATCACTCATCAAAAAGCTCCTATTCTACCTTTATGCTTCTTAATATTTGATACCGTCGCTATATTCTAATTTCTGGTAACATGCTCGTTACTCGACCTTCTTATAAATCCATAAATATCCTCGGTCTATCGTTCATCGAGTTCATCTTTTCACAAGCAGCAGAACTTATGGCGCAAGGAAGTGGAATTTCCGATATCTTCGAATCCAAGGAACCATCGTTCTTACAGTTTGAGATCGCCACACGTGTCCAAGAGAAATTAGAATACCGGAACAATTTCATCGTCGCTGCGACTAGCGCATCTTCGCTAACAGAATGGTACACTGGTGTCTAACAGAGATAAAATTCCATTTACTCGATATACATATCTATATAGTACTATAAGACCGTACTATATAGTAGAATATAGTAAAATCCATTTATTGGAGCGAAATTTTAGCTGATACCCGTTTAATCGAACTTCTACCGATTGAATTCGTTTATTTGGGCGTGAACTATTGTGCGAGCGAAAAGTAATACGTTGGCAGGAAAATTGGTGGAGTCCATTTAAACGAACGTATAACATATATTACGAGTGAAGCACGGCCAGTGTTCTACCGTGCAGACAGACTTATACTACTGTAGTAACAGACCTACTATTTACTGCAGCGACAGACCGATTCTCCTGCAGTAGGAAAACGTGAGAAGGTAATTTCTATTGAACACAGAGGCTTAGATCAGGAAGCCTCGAATTGCATCGACGATATAAACCCGAGCCGTGCAAGCTTACAATCCTTTTCTGCGTGTAACTCATGTACGTTGTATCTGTAAACAAGAAGGTGCGATTCGAGTAACGTTAGCCTCTAGCGTGTCCGCTCTTCGACCGCTATAGGTATAGCGAAAGGGTTAAATCGTGTAACGAAGCAGAACCTATCATGGTCATCGCGAGTAATCTCGTTATACGAGGGGGGGCAACTTTTATCTCTGCACACTTGCCGCGGTTACGTAAAGTTATTAGCTTGACCTATATTTCCACGACGGTGAAACAGAGGGAAGAGGGTGGAGGGGAATGCGAAAGAGCACGCACTAAAACCCCGCGAATAGTCGGGAAATTGGTCTTAGGAATCAATTTATCCCTTTTTTTTTTTCTCTTCCTCTTTCGTATTTCTGCGCTCGAACAATATGAGAAATTTATGAAAAGAATAAAAGGTCATATGCAAACCGGCGATGATATACGTACGGCTTCGTATTTTTCCAGACATTATTAAAAAGTTTAATTTAAACGTATATCGCTGGCTAATTACGAAGAGAAAAGTACGTCTCGAAGGAACAATTCGTGGCAAATAAATGCCACGAAACAAAGGCTTTTACAGCTTAAGAGAATACTTTATGATACAGTTACTGCGTTTCTTGTTTGCTATGTTTTCTTATGCGAAATATCGCACTTTACTGCAGTGCTACTAAAAGGAGACTCGAATGTTTACAGCTACGATAATGGTACAAAGAAACTCATTTTACACTTTCTTGCAGCTATTATCTATTCGCTAGAAGCGTGAAAATCTGGAGTTTCCTCGAAATCATTTGATTTGATCCGCTACTCGTAAGAATAATCAATCAAATATAGCGCTTCTTTGTTCTCTTTCTTCTAATCGATGCAATAGAACAATTCGTAGTAGGTATTCTTTAATTCTTCCAACCAATGTAATAGAACGAATTCTTCACCTTGTGTATTTTATATTCATTCGCATATTATACACATTCTATAATAGTTACGTATACATACGTATATTCCACAAAACGATTAATAGGAAAAGGAAACCAATTAAAGTCGTGTGTCGTACTCACGTTGACTGCTGCTCCGTCTAATGATGTTCTCGAGGAATGTGTTTTGCGGGGCGACCAGGCCCCTGCGCCCCCCTGGCATCCTTTCTTCCTTGGATGATCCCGGATCCTGGTCGCTGCGGCTATCAGGACCTCGTCCAGCCTCTAGCTACGACGATTACGTGCTGTCTTCCTCGCCGCATGTCCAGCCTTCTTCTCTCGATCTTTCCTCTTCTCTTCTATTCTCTCTTAATACTTTCTTACAGCTGCACAGATGCACACGCGCGACAACAAGCTGTACGTTCACTAACTGAATGTCATGACTCGAGGGTAGTTCACCATTGTGGTATCGCCCGAATCACCTGTCGACGGTTTCACGTCCGCCTGGAACCGGTCCAAACGAGCACAACCGCCGCGACCTGCTATACGCCTTTCCAAACACGCTGTAGCAACACGCTCGACCAATTGTCCCGTACACGTCCGTGTAAATCCTCGGGCGAGATAGTTCGCACGTTCTATAGCGTGACAGTGGCCGGAAACGTTCGTCCGAACTTCCGATCTCGCAGTCCTCTGACCTTCCACAGCTGGGACCGGCCAGACCGATAGAAGCTTGTCGATTCTCCAACACAACACCCAACAGTTTCTCCCTACGTGTATATAATACAGAACACTCGGGCCAAACCGGACTACGAGAAACTAAAAGGAAAATATGTAAGAAACTAAAAATAATAACGCGAATTATGCAGGACAGATCTTGGACGATTTCAGGATCCACCTGGCAGTAACCTAGACGTCTCTGTCGTCACCTGAACGCGAACGGTCCTCCGTTGCTCCAACGATCAGCGTTCCTATACCTCCTCCAGCTTGGTACGTGCTCCAGCTGCGCATCCACCGTGGATACGACTCGCGACGGAGCAACTGGAGACCTTTGACTCTTCGTCGTCGATGAACGAACGTCGATCGACGACCGTAAAGAAGACAGGAAGATGGGGGAGAAGATGGTGGTGGAGGACGATGATCCGGATTTATCGAGGCACCGACCACGACAACGTCGATGGGCTCGCGGAACTGTCCCCGGCTGGTGGACGCGCGATCGATGACCCATCTAACCGCAGTCCTTCCAGGTGATCGCGCGCGCTATCACGGAAACCCGACGGCAAGTAATTAGACGACTGCGCGCTACCTGCCACCTCGTTCTCCACATCCTCGGCGTCCTCCTCGGCGTCGGTGCAGCTGGTGCCCGCGGAGGAGGACATCCCTTAGACAGGGGGACGTAGTACAAGAGGAATTCTCGATCACATCTTCGTCGGCCGATTCTGGCGTCCTCGCGTTCTTTCTTTTATCGCGGTTGTTGGTTCTCGATGGCAGGTGAAGCTCGATGATCGGTTAGATTCTATGCTGGATGTGATTTGAGAGGAGACGCGTGCAGTCTTGCTGAAGGTCGAGGGTATACTCCTTAAGTGCTGCAATGAAAGAAAATTGAAAATAGTTTTTTTGTAAAGTTGATTTTCTTCCAACATCTAACTCTTTCGGAATCGAATTATTTTCTAATTAGAAGAAAATTGCTTTTTGACTTGAGATGCTTATGCAAGGGGGACATAATGCAGTAAGATTTTAACATCGAAAACAAACGCGTTCGTAATTAATTGACAACCAAATTGAACAGATATAAGTTTGTAGAAACTTTAAAGGTTCGTGAAATACACGTGACACGCAAAAATAGATGGAATATTCAAAGTACAATATTTAAAGAAATCATTGCGTAGGTTACATTTCTTTAGCCCTGGTAGTTTATGATACAAATTTGCATAAATATCCGCAGTCTATTAATAACTTATGAAAAGATAGTATTACGTATACGCGTGGAAGAGTTGAAATGTTATAATTTTGTCGAAAAAGACGAGTCGAAGTACATGAATAAACAAGTATAAAACGATAAATCGTGAAAAATATCTTGATGCCTGAGCGTATTAATATTAAAGCACAAGCTATTTTTCTGGTCGAACGGGGACGCGGACGTGGAGCTGCCAACAGTGAAAGATAAAATTGCGTTTTCATGTCGCTGGCAATAAATCGCTGCGAGTTATCTTTATGGATCCGTGGAGTCGTATTTACTCGAAACAGCGGCCCACGAGAGGAGATCGTTGCCATGACGCGATTGGTCGCGTAACAGTGCCCGCGGACGTCCTCGGGATCCTTGAGCTTTCCGAAAGATGAGAATAATTGGGTTGGAAGCATTTGATTGACAATGAAATCCTGCGCACATGCTACGATGTTGTGTCGTGTTTTAACGCTCGTCATGCGTGGCACAAACGAAAAACGAAGATCCCCGGCTCCTGTCCTTTATTCTCGATCGATCAGACCCTGGGAATATGAGTAGATCATGCGAATAATTTGAAAATGATAGTAACACAGAGTGATGTGAAAGTAACTAAAGTCTGAAGACTTGAAAGAAAATATTATTAAAATAACAAAAGAAGAAAAATTATTTGCAGTCTTGATTTATGCTTTTTCTAGTAACTATTGCAATGTATAGAATCTGTATGTAGAGGCGTAGACTTCATAGAAGTTACTAGGAGAAAAAGAGAAAACAAAGTTTTTATTAAGTTTCAATTCCTTATCTTACAATTATTTCAGTAACTATTGAAACATATATACACATACATATATAATTTATATATAGGCGATAAAATTGTATTCAACATAATAAAAATTGTATTGCCTAAATATAATTTAAAAAATACAAATTTTATTTGTATGTTCAGTTTGAAAAACAGAAACTAAAGTCGGAATTAAACTTTATCAAACAGTATGATCCTTTCGATGAAAAAATTCTAATTCCTAACCTCACAAATTCCAATTTTACCATATCAGACGACGAATCCTACCATTCCACATCACGTGGTAACAAAATACAGGGAAAATACGGTGTTTCCAATCGGAAAAAAGCTACGATACGTACCGTACGATTCGATACTCTGGATCTCGGCAAGATCGGCCGTCGATTGCACTCGAAAACTCAACAACGGATTCAAAACAACGCCAATCACGTTGCAAGCTTCACCGGTCTTCCGATCCGTAGGTTCCAATAACGCAACGTTTGTTTGCCACTGATTCCCAAGGCTAAAGCGTCTTTCGAATACAACCTATTTCAAATCGATCCAACTTCCGAAATGCCACTGTTTCCAGGTTAGATAAAGTTAAATCAGTCGAATCGCAGAAAATTGCTGCGATATCTTCGAATTATATCCAATCTTAGAAGTGTTGTTCTTCTCTTCCTAAATGCCAATTGGTAAATTCAATCGAACTCGATTTACTCTTTGTAATCGATAAACGATGTAAGCGCCACGAGTGATGATTTTCGGTAAGTAAAAACTGTGTTGATATAAAATTAACGCTTGTTCGATTTATTATAAATTATAGATTCCTCATATCGATCACATTATGTAAAATTTCCCTCATATTAATTGCAAGAGAAAAGCATGAAATTATAAATCATTCTACAAATTATGTTTAAGAGTGCAAATATTAATTCTAATATTGATGTATGTAATGAAAGAAGTTATGAACTTTCGAAATTCAATAAATAAATAACTAGATAAATAAACTGACACTTACGATTTTAACTGTAATAATTTGCAATAATTTTAGAAATTAAAGTGAATTATTCCATATATCACTTGCAGCATTTATACTTTACTCGTCAATAGTTTCAACATAATTAAGTCTAGTATCGAGTATGGTATTTACAATAGCTTTCTTCTTCAAGACTTACATGATTTGCCATTTAAACTCTTCAATTACGTGGAATCGAGTCGCTTGGTAGCAGCTAATTTCCTTTGTTTTCACACGGAAATAGGTTTATATGATATCTGCGGCGTCAGCTTATCCACGTATCCTGTCTGCCATAATTATATAGTCGAGCTTGATATACTGTGACGTCACAAGCGTTTATCGATTACCTATCGACCATTATATCGACCATCTTAAACAACCTATTATTATGACTGATTTAATTTACAGGGTGCAGTCGAAAGAATTCTACAAACAGTAAAATACTGCTCACAAAAATAAGTCGCGAGTTAAAAGTTACTAGCATTAATAAATTTTGTTTCCGTAAAAGTAGTAAGTTTGATAATGAATCAAAAACTCACAAATGAATTTTACTAATTATATAATACATAAATTTTAATTTGACATGTTTTGTTCGACATAAATTTGTGATTTTTTGCGAAATATATAGAAGCCTATAACCTATAATTATCACTTGTCAATTCACTGATACTATTAATTAATAATTAGTTGTAGGAGAAGATCCAGATTAAACGAACAGTTGAAAGAATAGAAAGAAATTTTTAAGAAAGTCGAATTCGATCATTCAGTCTGCACTAAAGTTTGAGGTTAAAAAGAACATTCACCCAGAACGAGAATAAACGACCACGGCCAGTTGGACTTGTGTTTTGAAAAAAACTCTATTTCTGTGCATCGTCACTGAATTTCAAACAAAAGAGGAACAACTACAAAGTTTCCTGAAACATTTTTCCCTCCGCGCTATAGATATCGTTTAATCGCATCTCACACGTCTGCAAAAGCCGGGATGCTTGTCGATACTATCGATATTACGACATTTGATGGAGGCGATTTTTCTCAAAAACGAATCTGTGCTCGAACGTTTCCTTTAAATATTTTATGAACAACTATAAGACGTATCGAATGAAGCTTAGTATCTGGGGACGAGAATTCGAGCAGAATAGCGTTCAGTTCACTCAAGGGGAAGATTATTTTTCTTCTCTTAGCGTTGCACCAGTGCCAGATCCTCGCTCGTTCTCTCACCGTCCTTTGTTTCTCTAGCCTAGCTGTCACTAGGGATTGCTCTTGATATCGATAGAACTCGTTGTCTAGTGTCGTCTTAAAATTACTCCTATGGTAACTTTTCGTACACTTTCATTTCCACCATGTTTTTTTTTATACCATCTTTTAAAAGCAATTCACGATATATTTTTTCAAAACAAGGAAAAACTCTTCTTTAATGACATCTTAGAAATAAATAATGTTTTTATATCAGTATTTTAAAGACGTTCTTTCTATAACTATTTTTGTTAAAAGGTTAGATAGATTTCACAGGCCGACTAAAGAAATTTCGACTTTTTGATTTTCATGTCACTTATTTACAATTAATGGCTAAAGTGGTTAGAAAGATAAAACTTTTTAAGTTCAAGAATAGGTTAAGTATGATCAACCGAAAGTATATCTAATATTGTGATAATGGGTATCTTTGAAGGGTTTACTGTGGTACAAAAAAAAAGAGATATAATTTCACAACCAAATAGAATAAAATTTTTAAATTATTCGTCATGTTCTTTTCATATGATATACAAAAATTATATGAGATATAAATTATACGAATTATGTATATGAATTCTATGAATTTCATGAGAAACTGTTCACTTGGAAATGTGTCGTAATTCATTTGTTTTTAGTTACAGTTTAAAATGAATATAAAAGCTGGCCCTGAGCAAAGTATCGACAACGTTCGAGCGCTTTTGGATTCTTTCACACGGATAAAATTCAGATGCAATTGGAACAAACCAAACTCACACTGTCAAGGAGCATCGATGTTTGCGTGCTTGTTGAAAATACGTCGCATCAAAGGGCTAATTAACCACATGGAATTTAATTTTTCGTGAGCAGTGCCACTGGAGTATTGTACAAGAAACGAACTCGTTAACAGGATGCACGAATTACTGGTTAAAATATCTGTAGATACCATACAATTTTACGCACGAACGAGCTTTAATTTTGCAAAACTTCAAAAATCCTGCTTTTTTATAATTCAATTTTCGAATTTAAATTCGAGAAAAAAAATCGATGATATTTGCCTAAAAAAAAGTTACGTTACATGTAAATTTAGAAAAAAAAAATGGAATTATTTGTAGTTAAGAAAATAGATTTATTTTTAGTTACAATAGAATTCAGTGACTGAGAAAAAATTCAATAAACAAGCCATCGACAAAGAAGCACTGTAATGAGATATGAATATCGAAATTATATTGGTACAATTTGAAGATGTATATAGAAATTTCAAGATATTTGTTATAGACATGCACTTCATACAAATGGCCAAAATATATAAACAGTTAATTATTAATTATATTAGTAAACAACAATATACAGTTGAGCCGTCTTTAACATGAACCATATGTTTAAAATGTTATTTTTAATTAAATATATATTTGAAATAAATATTTTCTAACTTTTATATACATCTTCAGATTTACTTCAAATGTTACCATTGTAATTATGACGCTTGTGCTTCATTACAGCACCAATGAAATGTCAAAATCTTTTGTATAATATATGAAAGTTTTCTATGGTAGTGTTCAAACACTTTCATATGTCATTATATTGGATTGTAACATAAATTCATTCTGTCTCTGTGTATGTAATGTATTGGATACATATGTTGTAACAAATGTAAAAACAAAATGAATTTA
Organism: Bombus huntii; assembly: GCF_024542735.1. NCBI lineage: Eukaryota > Metazoa > Arthropoda > Insecta > Hymenoptera > Apidae > Bombus > Bombus huntii. The sequence continues at coordinate 12,986,862 of NC_066240.1, read as the reverse complement.
TATAATTATAAAATATTATTTTTGTACATGCGATACATACAAGTGTCGTAAGAAATATAAAAACAGGACGAATTTATATTACAAGCCAATATTTCTTTCTTTCAGGCATATTGTTTGCTATGAGGGCTTCCGATGGTTCAAAGATGGACCAACACAGAAAGTTTCGAGGCATGACAATTGAATTAAAGCGTATAGATAAGACGGGTCGAAAGAGAACCACAAAATCTGCAAGTGAAATGAAGGACACTGAATAAAATCAGGACGGAACAGTTCGTGCGGACCGGAAGTCGCAAGGGCATCCGCACTAGCAGAAAATTGGATCGCCAACGTCCACGTAAACCACCGAGAATTTTCATGGACTCGATTCGTTTTGGGATTGAAATTGTGATTCTGGAATTACAGGCTCTTTGAATGTATCACAACCTCGACTTTCTGTGGAATGTAAAATCGAAGAAATGTTCGAGAATTTCGCGCTATACTTAACATGAATACGAAAGTTATTACTCATAAGAGAAGATTAACGAAACTTGGTAGCATATCAAATTTCTTAACGCATAAACTGGGTCGTCTCGCCTTTTTAACTTTCGTTAATGCAAATATCGAGATGTATCTTTAATGCGAAAGGAATTTCCAGAATGATGTCATAAGAAGATCGTGAATTCCTGCATAAATTAAATAATCGAGTCCAAAATATCAGCAATCTAGCAAATGTGATTTTACAACAAGATAAGGTGGTAAGCAGATTGAGAATCCCCGTACAAATATAATCGAGTGTAAAATATCAGCTATCTAGTTAGTCAATTGAGAAATCAATATTACCAATGCCAATCAATAATTAACGAAAATTCATATATTTGTAAATATATTTCCAAAAATGGAATCTAATTAGAGAATTATTTATCTACTAACTAATTATGACACGTATCATACTTTCGATATTTTATATATTCCTTCATATTATATGTATTTTTGCCCCATCATATTTTCTGCAAATGTATATGTATGTATAATATTATATATACAAAATCTCTACTAATAATTTCTTATAAATTAATATTCAGTATCTTACAAAAGAGTAATCTATCTTCATTTCAGCATATTCTCCAGGCGAAAAGTTACTCAAACTCAATATCTCAACGCTGGCTGAACGAGTAGAAGTTTTGTTAATCCACCATTAAGCGAGTAAATCGAGAACGCGACAAAGTGCGTCTATTATACGACGGATAGTGAGGAAGCGACAAATGAGAAGACAGGGAATCTCAAAGGTGAGTCAAACGGCCTAAAACCATCTATTCCATACAATTTTCATGAATACTCCGTCATTCTCGTGGGTTTTGTTCGCGAACAACTGGCAAAGGAAGCATCGGGGTAAGGAGAATCGATGATACCCTCCCCTGCAGGAGCGACTTATCCGATTTGTCTGGAAGTAACCGGAGGTGAGAGCAAGAATCGCCTAGAGAATTGACGAAGCTACGATTCCCCAAGAAAACTTTTCCTTTGTGACAAACGCATCGCTCAGAAACATTTTTTTATTAAACAGTTACAAACATTATTTTATAAAATCCTCATTGGAATTTACAATCATTTATTAGTATAAGCAGATAGTTCTGCTTATGATAAATAAATTTAGAGTGGCTACAAAAAGTATTTGTACATCATAGTATTTATTATAATACTTATGTACTAATTAATTAAGCCCAAGTATATAGAGTTTCCTATCATTTTGCACTGACTACACATAAATAAAGAAGACACTATGAAGATGAAAAATATAAAACCTGACAAAAAAAAAACGCTTTATTAGAAAATAAAAGGTATGTACAAATACTTTTTGGAGCCATATGATATAATTTCATATGGAACTGTATGAACATAAGATTCCTTTTTTGAGATATTGAATACCAATTATGCACATCTGATTTATGTGAAATTGATAGGTTTATAAGAAGTGGAGCTAGCCAATTTTGTTTCTGAAAGGCTCAAGTGACCGTTGGATTTTCAGATTTTTCTGTAAACGTATATTTTGTGGATTAATTACATTTCAAAACGATTTAACGATTCGAATGAGGATGTGAAAGAATCTATTGACCTGGCTGTTTCTTTATTTTCAACTTATATCCCTAGGTCTATGCTATTTTAGAGTGGCACGTGAAGAAAGCGAGTAGTAATATTGGAAGCAACGAAATCGGGCAACGAGTCCGATTCGCAAGAATTCTAATAGCGTTCGAAGGTCGACCGAAAGCGGAAAAGTAGTTCGCCTAACGATCGATGGCGAGCTTTCCCGATAAAAAGACAACGAACGGACGATCCGTCGTTTACTCACACAAGATGGTTGCTATTGTCTTTCATGGATCATCAATTGTTTATTTTTTAACGATCATCAAGAATACCAAAGTATTTTTGAATCTCTAATGCCTCGAGGATTACGACTTTCATTCAGCAAATCTTAATCGACATATGCAGAATATAATTCTAAAATCCTGTTTAGTAAATCATGCATAATGAATAATCGAATATTTTCCAGGTTTCTAATATGTTCTAACGGAGATCCAAATTATTCAATTCTTAACTCAAGGAATCTAATCTCCAGGAGAGTATCAGGAAAATCCTAAATTTCGAAAATAAGTCTCAAACATCGTTGACCAGAGAACCTTTCAAACTAAATTATTCGCAAGTATTCATTATTTATATGTAACAACGAGATTCTCGAGCAAACGGAGCAACAGAAATCTGACAACATCCTGGATATCTTAAGATAATAAACACAGTATACCGTAGGAAAAACCGGAGTATTCCCGGAAGTCTCGAAACAAACTATCAAGAGTCGAGACAACGATTTTCCATTTTCCGATCGGTATTTCCCTGAGTCGTCACCGACACGGGGACCGAACCGGAGGCGACACTTCCGGGAGATCAGCTTGTCACTGGGAGGAGTGCCAGTACGAGCTTGAAGGGATGAGAGAAAAGACGAAGAAGGAGGGCAAAGACCGTGTCGAGAAGGAGGTCACCCGGATTTCGAGCGGTCTTCTCTCTACTCACCAGAAAGCGAACCGTATCTCAAGGTAGCCCATCATTTTTCGTGGGAGGAGTTTTTGGCACGGCTGCCACCCCTTTTCCCTCCCGAGTTCCACCGAGTAATCGATCGATCCGCCAAGACTATGCTTTTACCACCTTCCCGATAGACGCCATCAAGAAAAACGCGCGATTACTCCGATCGTTTTTCGCTTCTCTAGAAACCTTCCAGCTCGCTGATCTCTGCGTAGCTTTCAACGATATTATTCCACTACCAAAACTGTATTCCAGATTGGTCGAAGCCAGAAATGGTAATATGAATTTGCATTTGATAGTCGAATACAGTATGTGAATTTCTTATTCAGGTACAATTTTAAAGCGACTACATATGTAGTCTACAGTGACGATGAAAAGAAAGTTTGAAGTGTGAAATAGAAGAGACGCTGTGATTTTACGAAACTGAATTATGATTGACGAGAAAATTGAACGTATAATATAATTGTTCGTTCTGAATAAGACGAGTTTTTGGTACAAAGAAATGTTCAATAGAAATTTTTCTTACACTCTTATGCACCAGTACCACTGTTAAGCTTTCGCCTGTTCGCCGTATAAGATACCACAAAACATATTTATAATACAGTGGCTACAAAGAGTACTTGTATGTATTCTTATTTTCTAACAAAGTGTTTTTTTTATCAGACTCCGTATTTCATTTTCATAGTATAAAATGTTTATAATCATATGAAAGTATTAAATAGAACTAAATATACTTGGACTTAATCAATCGATATATAGATGCTATAGTAAATACACTGCGATACAAGCGCATTTGTAACCATTGTATATATGTAAGTAGCTGTGACGCGAATGTTTGAGGTTAACCACTGAAATTACTTCCCAAAGAGGTTCCCCAGACTCGAGAACCTTCCTCGTTAGTAATTTGAAGAGCTAGAAAGCATTACGCCAGTCTTATCTTCGAGTTCATCGACCTCGTCGCTTTTAATCTCTTTTGACAATGAGTGTAAAGGTACTCTGTCCTATAGAAAATTATACCACCTGCCATTCTCCTATAAAATTAACTATTCTCATCAAACAATCTTCCATGAGAAACTCTGTTCTCGTACACCCCAAGAACTCTTGCTAATCTTCCAATTTCTTAATCATACACGATCTCCTCATCAACCTAACCTCAAATTGCTACTCTATCGATTCTTCGTTCCAGCAGGTTACAATGGTATAAAAAAAACCATCCAACCTAATTGAATTCGCACCCTATGAGTACAATGTGAAGAGCAATTAAAGGGACGACAAAGTGGACAGGGAGGCTCTCTGAAAATGTTCACCTTCCTCAAAGAAATCGCACTGAAAGCGCAGAGAGGCCAAAAGACAAACGGAAGAGAGCCAGATGGCTGGCTGAACGTTGTAAAAGCTCGAGCAAAGGAATTGCTTTGACTTCGATCACGTTAGCCATGGACTAGCCATTTCCAGTACAACGTTCGAGAAGGACCGTGAAAGTTTTCGCCGAAATAGGAGAGATGTTCGACGCGTTCGAAGAAAGCAGGCGTTTCGTTTCAAAGGCGTCGCACGCCGATCGATCGACCTTCCTACCTTCCTTGAAACAGGAACGCGTTTTCGGGCTCACCTTGCACCTGCGAGAAGGCAAAGGGCAAGGGAGATTGATAGATCGATAGATGGGTGGGGATAGGGTGGAGAATTGGGATAGAAGCGGTGGTAATGAATGGAAATATTTCAGAATATTTCTGAACAGAGATATATGGTGAAGACTATTGATATTAATGCGTCAGTTGCGTTTGGCTAATTATAGTAATTATTTCAACAATGTTAGTGATGCTAGTGGTGCATGTTCGCTGTTGCATGTTAAATATTCATTAGATTTCTATTAAGAAAAAAAGAGAAGAAACTCTGGTGCGGCGTATAGATACAGTAGCAGATGAAAGAAAGTTTAAAGCTGTTAAATAATTTATTTGTGTATACGCACGTATTAATAATTTTTATATTTGATATTTTCCACTATGTTGCTGGCAGTCACATAGGTTATATGTATAGGGTATATATATATATATATTTATTCACTACTCTTGACAAGTGCAATACTGTGTTTTAAAATTATCATATGTTTTGTACCCGCACTTATACCTATTTAAACTTTCTCTTGCTCGCTATATATAGAGTAAGCTATAAATTCTCCTGCATTACGGTAGCAAGTTTGTTACTAAAACAAATGATGTATTTAGAAGTAAATGTTACAAGATGCGAGTTATAACCTGTAACTTGTCAATTCTCTAATATTATCAATTGGTAAATTTCTGTGCAACAGGATCCTAGTTTCATTACTTATCGTTCGAATCCCCTAAATCAGAGCCGATAAGTAAAACTCCATGCAAAAACGCTTCTGATAAAAAGAAACGTATCTTTCCTCGAGAAGGATGTAATCTCGGTAGCAACGTATTTAATCGTTATTTAATCAGAAACCTTTTCCAGAAATAAAATCAAGACTTACCAAAACGAATTATGTATTTTTAATAGAAATATAAACGATACACTGGAGGAACTGAGACACTCGGCTTAAACGAGTTACCGACAGAGTTAGTGAAGAGCGACCGAGTAATTGAAGGCACTTTGGTCAGCGACTTAACTTATTTCCCTCATTTAACGGATCGAAAGTACACAGACGAAAAGACGCATATACGAGCCAACTAAACAGAAGAGAAGAAACCACGGAGAGGTAGAGATACAGGAGATAAATTGTAAAAGAATAATTAAAAAGAAGATGTCGCCGCAACGAAAAACCGATTCCGATATCTGAGCAAACGAATACTTCCAAACAGGAAAAAACCAGTGAAACCCAGCATCGATATCTAAAACGCATCGAGGGAGGATCGTGTTTCTATTGTCAATCGGTCTTTCGTCCAATCGAACGATCACCGACAGCTGTTTTACATGAAAGCGTCTATAAAAAGCGAGAGAAAAAAAGGGGGAAAGGGGAAGAGGCGAAACACAGAGGAAAAAGAGAAACAGCAGGTTGGCATGATACATGTACGTCGTACACGCGTACGTATATCGTATATAGGATCGAAAAGTTCGCAGCCCCTTGGTAAATTCGTAACGCGGAATGACGTCAGTGGTGAGCGCGCGCAAATGCCCCTGTTTCGCAATCCGCAAACGTCGTTTTCCGCGATTCGTGCCACGGGGGCACCGCTCGTAAAGCCATTTCGGCGATCTCGCGACATAAATTATAAAATCGACCGACGCCAGATCGTCTGTGCAATGGCCGGCATGTAGGACGACGCGGAGAAATCCGTTCGAGAATCGAGACATCGGATACTGCCTTCGTTTCCCCTACCACTTGCCCCACCACCGCGTTACATTCTAGGTCCATCGGACTGCGATTTATTTCGACTCGATTGATAATGGACTCTGGAACGTTGCTCGGTCGAGAACTCGCGAAAATAATTTACTACATTTTCTTTCTTAATGGGGATCCTCCGGTTGATCGAGATAATCGTCGATGAAAGTACGTTAAATAGAATGGAACACTGGCAATTGTAGATAATCTTTGGAGATTAAGCGGAGGATGTGGTAGATCGGAGTCTGATATTGTTGAAAGATAAAGCAGTTTCCTTTGGTACGGAGTGCACCACTTTCTCTGCTTCTTTTAATAGCAGAATCGTTTGAGTAGTTAGAACGAATAATTTAAATAACGACTTTTCAGGGAGATTTTATAAATTCACAAGGGTGCGTCTCTGCAGATTTTCCCGATTTCTGGTAGATATATGGATGAAGACTTTTTCCCTTGTATTATGCACTATCTTGCACGTATTTCGTATTTATATTCGTTTGGAATTCTTTGACTACGAGTTTTGCGCTTGTACGTTATAGTACTTCCGCCACTTTGCTGTAGTTCTAGACGTTATAACGGTAATTTGCAATTACAGAGTTTGAAGAAACGAGTAGAAAGATCATCTAAATATTGGAGACACGGCGTGATATATTCAAAAGAACTTCAGATTATACTTGGTCGTAATTGAAGTAGATTCCCCTTTATCGGAAGAAGCGACGGTCCTTTTCGATCTTTTTCTGCAATATAACCTCAAACAAAGCAAATTTCATTTATTTTTTTATTCACTCGCAAAGGCAAATTACGATTTCCCAGGTAAGTTTGATATCGCTAATTCCAATTTCTCGTAATGCCAGAGCAAAAAATGGGAAAAATTGTCCACGATAACAAGAGTGGAATGAAATAAAGTTAAAGGATCCACGCTCTAAAAGCGAGCAGGATCGAGTAATTAATGCTGGGAATGAGAGAAGAGAGACAGTAGTGTAGCGAATAAGTTGGATACCACTAAACTGCGGATTTTTATGGATTTACGTGAAATTTGAAGCTGTAAAAATGTAAAAAAAAGGTACGTAATAAGCAACTGTATATAAAATATTCAAAGTACAATTCTCCTCGCAATACTTAATAGAAAAAACAATTTTCAATCTAGGTTCCATTTGTTTAATTACGTCCATAAAATTATTTAGTAGTATGAGTATCAAATAGCGCAAACAGATATCACTAATTCCTATTTCTTGTAATTTCAGAACAAAAAATGAAAAAAATTATCCACGATGATAAGGATGGAAAGACGCAGAGTTAAACGATCCACGCTGCAGGGGTAAGCAGGATCAAGAAACTGATGCTGGGGACAAAAAGAGAGAAACAGAAGGAGAATCGAGAGAAAGGCGGATGAACTCGTAGCGTGGAAGATCGTAGAGGCTTTGAACGGTTGAAAGGAAAGGCTAAACTCTTGGAAGAAGGATGAAGAATAGCATAAAGAGCAGGGTGAAAAAGCCAGCGCATAGATCGGTCATATGGAACGTGCGAAATAGTATTCGGGCCATGAGGTAACAGGGAACGTATACGGTTTTCAATTTCCCACGAGAGGTCAAGCAAATTCACAACCCAATCTATCCGCAAACCGAGAGGAACAGCGGGACGCCGATGAATTCGATGATGCAACGCGATCTCCGCCCTGTGTTTATTATTTTTGATCGATACTTTTTCACTCTGATTGCGATTACTAACGATCCAGCCAAATACAGCATCCAGAAAAGCAGAGAAAAGAAGACATACCGAATTATATTTTATGAACAGAATCATCTACTGCGAGGCTTGTTTGAAAACAAAGAAGAAGAATATCTGGAAATTATAATTGGAATTTCAAGATGAGGGTTCTGATCTAAGACTGAGCCTTGAACGTAGGAAGAAGAATGCAGAAAAGATATATTCAATATTTTAAGAAGAATCTGCTAATCTTAGATTTAATCTTGCATGAGAAAAAGAATACACGAATTATATTATGGTATTCTAAAATGAAAGTGCTGATCTAAATGGAAAGATGCGAAGAGAAAGATCGTCAAAATAAAAGAAGAATCCTTTAAACCAAACAATTTTAAGGAGAAGACCCTGATGCGGAACTAACCTAATATTAGAAAGGACAATCACACGATATATCACAATACTTTGCCAATATTCTGACATAATCCAATCCATATCAGAAGAAAGCTACGTAAATCACATTAGGTTATTTCAAAAAAGGAATTCTCCAAAAATCCTTTGACTCAAACCCAACCCTGCTTACAATGTGATTTAGAGAGTCCAGAGTTTGTATTATTCTTATGACGTTATTGTATCTCAAGAAGAATCCAGTGGCTGCTAGCTGGTTCCAGTAATAATCTCATCACTCGTCCCTTGTCGCCACTTTACATAATTGGATGAACGATCTCTGTGCCACCGTAAGAAGATAAACTCTCTGCCTCGCTTAACGTTATTCACGATGCGGTGTTACGAATAAACAAGAAGAATTCCAAACGGGGAGATGCGTTTCTTCCTCAAAAAAGGTTCGACAGAGAATGTATCGAAGAATAGTATAGAGATGTCTAACGTCAAAGAGACGTGCAATGTTAACAGAGTATGTTAACTTTCAGGTAATTAGGTAAAACTCAGATAGAATTATTTAAACAAAGGATATGTAAAGCCGTGTAAAACGTAAATGAAGATGTAACCGGAAACCATCCAAAGCTGAAAGGCACTGGATCAGGAATAAATAATAATAGTACAGAGAACTACATCCGTCCGTAAGTATCTGGATACTGACGTATTTCCGGATTTCACATAAACTTCTATGAGTTCTTTGATTTCTTCTATGAGTTTATTACGTTGCCCTACAGTCCTGATGTTGCTCTTGGACAGTGTAAGCAATATTTATTAACAACTAATATCAGCTTTTGGAAGATGTGGAAAATATCGATTAAGAAACATATTGATAAACTTATTACAAATATTGGTCAACGAAAAGGTACGCCGCTTTGCTCTCCTGTTTATCAATCTCAAGTGGTTAATTCCCACCCAAAGATATAGAAACACCGGACTCTACAAGAAATAAACGTATTAAATAGACTGCACGGTGAAAAGCAAACAGATGGCAGGCAAGATCATGCGAAACCTCTGTTTTATCATCTAATAAACAGCGTAATAAATAACATCGACATTGCAAGACGACGCGATAAATCTATAAAAGAAACTCAAGTAAGATATTCATGCGGAAATCTGCGCTAAATATTCGAAGATGGTTAGGGGCGGAAGTATATGTAAAATACAAATTCCAGACGAAACGAGCGTCTTCGTTGGTAAAGCTGTGACAGACGATACATCAAAGAATAGTATAGACGACTGTGCTGGACTAGAAGATAAAAGAAGATACTGTCCCGTATCGGAAACGCACGAGAACATCGTTATCGAGTTGGCGAATCTGGCGACCTGTGAACCTGGCAGAAATCCAGAACCCGCGTCACTGCACCGGTGCGGTGAAAGAAAGCCCGCGACAAGGGCGATAATCATCGTAAACGTTGTCGAAATTGTCCTCTTTTGTCGACGAAACCTCGAATGAATCGAGAAGCAAAGCTCGACGCTTCTCTGACGTCAAGGAACTACAGTGGTTTTCAACGTTCGAATACGTAACGTGTCATACGAGCAGCAATTTTCGAAGAACGAGCAATTCGTTAATTAACGAGTCGTTCAGCCAATTTACACGCATGTACGAATTTTCCAATGAGAGAACAACGATTCGTGTGGGTAGACAGATATCAGAGGTTGCGAGGTTGATCACGTTGATTCCGTACGCAGGCTGTGCACCCTGGCGAGTACGCATTGTCCCGTAGCACGTCCTGCTTGTAGATCGATCCAGTCTTTGGTACACGAACGACGAGGCTTCGTAGAGAGCAATGTGTTTAACACGTTGACCAGCACGCGAATTTTATATATTTCGTCCTGAGGGCCACGACATTTTGAAATATGCTACACCGTAACGTTCAGTTTGTTGTAAAATATTATACAGTATTTGCGCACACTTTGCCGAGTGTTGCTGAGTCATTCACATAGTTGAAGATCTTTTTGTCCATGAAATTTATCATGTTGTAGACGTTGTGTAAGTAAGCACCGTTGACCATCGCGACAGTCAACGTGCTAATGGGATTCTGCTATTGAGGTGAACAAATTGACGATAACACGGGGTTGAAATTTGATGTAAGCTGATCTTTGGAGAATTCCGAATTTTATAGATTGCATGCTTGAAACTGAAAACGACGAGCCACGGTGAAACTGGACTAAAGGTATTTCGATATTAAGATACTTATAGAGGAATTGAAATTCGACCGAGTCTGATCATTGGAAAATCCTAATTTTCTAGATTCTATGCTTGAAATTGTGTAATAGCAACCCTTTCTTGTCTGGGGATTTTTGAGATGAATTCGAAGATCCGGAATGAAAGAGGAATTCGTGAAATCGACGGGAATTTCGAGCCTCCTTGACCCTCGGTGACCCAAATATTTTCGCTCCTGACAGAGGCTGATGCAGAATTGCGGCAGACCCGTGGAAACGTTCGGTCGTTACCTTTTGTCCGCATCACCTTCAAAAGGATCGTTCTATCTCGCGATAGAATGACAAATCGTCGCCGACGTGTCTTTAATTCGTCAAAAGTTTCTTACGTCCGATAGACCACAGAGGATATACTCTGTTCTATCCTTGATGAAATCGTTCTCAAACGAATAGTATGATTAAAGCAGCGAAGAATTCAAATTAATGGAAGAGCCAAACGATGGAAAGAGAGAGAGAGAGAGAGACAGGCAAACTCTATTTAATTATACCAGATTATATCATATAGAGCATAAAAGATCACTATGCAGAGGAGTCACGATTTCTGATTTCTGACAGGTAGCTGCATCCTGACCTATCCAACGAACGCTTTCCAACAGCGTCTCTAGAGGTTAGCCCACCGATTGATCCACGCGCTCCACTTCTCTACTCCTCTACTCAACGCAACTCCGTCGTATCCACGATTCAAAAGGGACCCTACGATTGTGATAGAAACCGCCACGACTCTACCAGCGTCACCGCGTCTCTCCTGACCTTGCTCCGCAACCTTCCACACCGCTTGTTTCGTCCCTTGGTATAACTCAATCCACACGTCTCCGTTCGTCGATCAGTCGAACGTACTGGAGCGGTCCACTCGCAGGAATTCCTCTTACCAAACAACCGACGTAAATACGACTCGAGCTCTTTCATCTACCAATCAAACAATTCCAACGAAATACCTTCGAGCCGTTCCACGAATATCGTTGCGCGGAACCAACAGCCAATACCAAAAGAAGGTATTCGTATATTGGAAAAACGTGGAAGAGAGGAAAGGAAGAGAACCGTAAGGAGTAGACGAGTAGCGAGAAGAGGGCCTAAAGGGAGGGAAAAAGAGAAAGGGAGAGTTTGGTGGCGCACCACGCGACCGCAACGATCATTCCAAGAGCGGACATTGTGGACATCGTGTATATGGCTAAAAATGGACGAATCGAATCTGGTGTGTCGATCGTACCGATGTGAATACGTATTCCAAGCAGGTTGATCTTCTCGGAAGGCGTTATCTTCGCTGGTTAAGCAGGGTGGTTCCGTCCATCGCGTTTCTGGATCGTATCGCCCTAAGGATCGATCGTAGTCGGGTGCACACGCGCTGACCGGTTGCGGTACGCGTTCGGGAAACGCGTCCCGGACACGTTTCGCCTATAGTTCGACTAGACTGAGGATGATCGCTGTTAATCGGCTATATACAACTTCCATCCACGATTCCTCCTATGTTTCTTCTTTTCCGTAACTCTTCCACCGATTTGGGTTATATTCTTGTTCTGTTTCTTTTTTTTTTTTTCTTCTTCTTTTTATCACACGTCTGAGAAAATGCAAATTCCGGTCTCCACGCACCGCTGCTGCCCCGTCGTCCTTGTCTGATCGCGCGTACGTGTGTGGCGAGGCGCGCGCGCGCGCGCTGATCAGCGTTACTCGCACACAGGGATTCCGAGACCCAGCCGTGCGACAGGCTGACCGATTGGCGACTGAGACTCACCCTCTGTGGAGGCGCTGACTACCCCTAACTCACCCCCACTCATCGACAGCGCGCCACCAATAGCGGCCCCCACCACTCAACCTTTCCCCCACCATCGTATATCCTTCTAATCCCCGTGTCGTTCGCGCTCGCGCGTGATTTCGTCTCGCGATTCCTTCGGGTTTCCCTCTCTTTCCTGCGAAAAAGAGCTTGCTCTTTTTTTTTCCTCGCCTTTTTTTCATTCGGATACATATCGTTGTAATTAATCGTTGGCTTAAAGGGAACCGGTTCGAAGGTGTTTAACTCGATAACGTGGTTAGTAAGCTTCCATCCAGTGAATGATGATTTTGGGCTTGAAATTTGAGTTGACTTCATATTTATGCATCACTGTATATGCGTTCGGTAAAACGTACGTGTTCGATTGGTTTATGAATACGTATATAGCCCCGTTTATAAGTATTAGAATATCTATCAGTTTCATTGGAAATATGGAAATTAATCTAAAGTATCCAGGAGACGATTGATCGAGCAGAATTTTATATTCATGCAAAGTTGCGATGCAGTATACGTAGAAAGCAGAAATTTGTTCTAAATATTTGAATGAGTTATATCGTAGCATATTTGTATAATTATTTGTTCATCCATGCAGCTTTGCAATCTGAATTCTATCGAATAGGACGCTTCGAGAATCCTACTGCAAATCTCAATCTATATGGTATATAGAGAGTACATTGTGCCAAATGACAAGAAACGCAGTAATGATACTTATGAGCGGGAATGTATGTGTATAGGGCTTGTTTGGTCAACTGTGGTCGTTTTCTTGGAGAAAAAATTGCTTTTGCGTTATATAATAATATCATTATAAATTATTAATTGAGCACGGAAAAATGTTCAATCTCAAAACCAAATAAAAGGACAATTGAGATTAATTGTCCTTTGTAATTGTAATTGTAACGCGAGATTAATTGACAATATACTGAATTTTAGAACTATTTTCTGCTTATGATCGATACACGTATATCTATGTTGATATGTGATATAAAAAATTATCATACCAAAGCGATTAGGAGGTAAAAATACGTGACAAAGAAAAAGTTCTTTAGTTAACCCGTATCACGTTCCGTGCCACGTGGATCACCGGTGACCCACATTTCCCTGAGTCGCGAGGAAACTTACTTCCGTGAAACAAACAATAGTAAAATCGGGACGAAACCCTACAAACGAATACGTACTGCGAGACCACGATTACTTTTGTTTGAATTTTAAATTTCCGCAGTTGAAACGCGTCGAAACATCTGCTATTCCATCGCAGAGTGGAAGAAGATCTTGAGCTGGAATTTTCGACGTTTCTAACTGAATGAGAACGGATTTATCGAGCTTATTGAATTAATGGAAACGCGGCGCACGTATAAGACCGTAATTAAAGCGAAAAAGAAAAAGAAGGATAGAAAAAGTTGGAAGACTGCTTTTCGTGTGCTTATTACTAAAGTTGCGATAATGAATTATAAGACTTTAAAACGCCAAGAGTACACGGTTACAGTGATGAAATTGTAAAATAAAAAAAATACTGTTTTTTATCTCGATTTTATACATTCCGGTAGTAACTTTCGTTGTTTTAAATTCAGTTCAGAAAACATTACTTACAGGATGACTTGATATCTACAACATCTAAAATAATTCACTGGTTGTAATAATTAATAGATGGAACAAATCTCTGTTTAGCTTCCATTCCTTTACTCGCGTCCATAAAAGTATGAATTCTGATATACGATTATTTTTTACGGCTACAAATCTTTACGACCTGCTATTTCACTATGAGGGGCCGTATGTGCGTGTGTGTGAAGAGCTGGGAAGATGATTAGCGGTACATGTACAGTGGACAATAGTAGTACTGTTCTCTATCAATCACGCGTCGCTATATGATCTAGTTTGTGTATGTAAGATCCGTTAAAAATATGGACCACGACCAAGAGCCGTTCCCGCACCATCTAGGGTGCTCACACACTGCAGGTCACAACTACTATGAGGTCACTTATCTCTTGCATTTACTAAAAACCTGCAATAAATTTTATTTTAATGAATATTTTACATTATGCGGTACATATGATGCGAATAAAATAACAGACTCGTGATAAAACAATTAGTAAATGAAAGCAACGAAAACCATTCGTATTTTCTTAAATATCATAGGATATCCTAGTGGTTATTACCGACTGCGTACGCGACACTTTCGGCCAATATACGTACACTTATCTTTATGATTGCGTTGGGTCTATCAGAAAGAATTGATCAGACCTGTCATTCTTTTGTCTAATCACCTTTTCAACTTTTCTACTATACACACGATAAAACGCTGGAGTCCGCTCGCAGAAACGAGACGAGCCAGCGCCAGAGGCATCTTGTTATCCGCGAATTTCCGGCCAAGTTGTTTACCGCTTTAACCAACGACCCTTTAATTACTTCAACAACCTACAGCCACGAACTTGACCGACTCTAAGAGCTACTCCTGTCGAGCGTGTCATGTTAATGAAGTTTGTCACATTCGTTTGCGGAGTCACCAAGACTTCCCTACCGATCGAGAAACGGATAATCGATAAAGAAGATACAAAAAGATGCTAAAGTTTAAGGAGAACGTAAGTATGTACATACACTGTCGCTCGCAAGTATGTGGACACTGGTGTATTTTTATTAACAATCAACAATACTCAGTATCTTCATGTAAAATCAGGTGTTGCGCATCATACAAAATTTAAATTGTTTAAAATCTTATCAATAGTATATTAAAATGAAATACATGACTTGTCAAAGTATCAAAAGGTTTCAAATATTATAGTAGCAATCAAGTACAATAGTGCAATTTGGGATATGCTTTTCTATTTATAGCTTGACAATCATCATGATGAGCAGAGTATAATGAACTTGTTAACCAAAAAGCTTCCACAGAATGCAACTTCTTGACGCTTATAGATGTCAATCTTTTTATTGTATACTAACTTTCAAAAACAGATTTTATCGTGCGACATTCTGCGATAACTCTGATAATGGAGAAAATTGTTTTAAGACTTTCTATTCTTAAGTTTCGTAACTAATTTATATTCCATCAAAAATAAGTGAATGTCCACATATTTTTGGACGTCTGTGTAGGTGGCTTGAAAGTTTCAAAGATACCTAATCCGACGAATGGAGACTTGGAAGTAATGTTTGGAAGATTCAATCCTGGCTGGCAATGTCGCTTGAGTTTCCAGTAGAATCTGTATGAGGAACTGTAATTCTGTCGTATATTCACGAGAAAGAACACGAAGAACAAATCCTCTGTAAAATCTTCGAAATTCTTTCCTTTTCTTTGTTTTCCTTTTTAAAATTAAAATTTAAGTGCTATTAGCGATCGAGGGATCGATTAATTTAAAAAATGATTCGATGTGGGTCATTAAATGGAGTAATAAACGTAATTGGTACGTTCTTGAAAGAAGAAGGAAAACATGACGATAGAAGGAAGACGAAGGAGGAAGAATAGAGAGGGAAAGAGGGAGAAGAGAGTGTTGGTTCGATCGAAGTTGTCGAAGGGAGGGCGCCACTTTGCCGGCCATCCTATTTTCATTAGCTCCTACGGATCATACACTTATCAGATTATCTATACAATAGCCTTCATAACATGTAACATAACATGCCTCCACAAAATCCAAGAAAGGTGACAAATTTTTTAAAGGAAAAAGAAATTTTATAAGAAATTTTAACAACAAGAGAGGTGTCATATTTTTTAAAATAATAAGTACCAAATAAGGAAACAAATATAAATACGGATACAAGGACTAAAGAAACATCCAGTAATAAACAAGAGAACGCAATGATGCTGCGAAAGAGTTACGGCAACAGAAAAGTAGAAAAAAATTATTTAAAAAAGAATTGAAATGAAAGGATTGTAAAACCACTTAAAGAAACAAGAATCCTGAGGTAAAAAATCCCTACAAGAACACCAGAAATCAGTTGCAGAAATGGCAAATACTGCCATGAAAAGGAAATAAAATGTCTTTAAACAAAACACTACGGACTAAAGTACTAAAAATATACCATAAAGATAATACCGACGAGATGAACGCTATGTCGATAAAAAAAAAGGAAAAAGATCTAGCAATAAAAAAGTCCTATAAAAACACCAGAAGCCAGAAATAGAAACAATAAGTCCCATGCACTTTCACGAACTACTGTATATTTGCACTAGATACTTATTTTGTAGCTTCTATGATATTTCCATATTTGTTTCAAATTTTATCGATATAATCATAACATGACATGATGCTCGTACCATACTTTATTACAGTGCTAATGAAATTTCAAAATGTTTCGTATGACAGATGCAGTGGGGGAAAAAGTAAGTGAACTAATAAGTAGTAATAGTGGAAATACAAATAATAGTGGAAATTACACAAAATTATAAATCTTAATTTCTATTACTTACTAAATAATTTTGTATACCGTAAGAACATGCAATAAACAGAATTTAGGTATATAATACTGATACTAAATAGTTCGATTAAACTTCATTGATATCTACTACCTGTCCATTTATTTTTGTCCTCAACTGAATAATATGTATATTTATAGAGTGCATCTATGTCAACAAAAAGACAATGTAGAAATTCAACGAACTAAATCCCTAACGTGACCGGACAATTTCCATTCTCCATAAAGCAGATATCTTAGGAAAGGACGAGAAGGAAAATGTTTTGGTGACACCGAAAAGGAAAAAGCTGCCTGTCGGCTACGGATCTCGCGTTTGCCGACGGAATATTTACACGAGTAGCTGCGACACACAGGTGCACGCTTTGATTTGCTGACACTAATTGCGAACCGCGTCTGGCTAGCTCTTCTCGGTCTCAAATTAATTAATGGCATAGCAAATGACGAGTCGCTCGGAGATTCGCTCGCTGAGCTCTCGTCGCGCTGGGAAAAGCGAAATAATACGGCGTACGATCGTGCCGCGAATATCAATGCTTCCTTCGTTGTCATCAAGAAGCGGAGACTCGTGCTCGTTAATGATGTACCATCCTATATTATAGGATCGTTCTGTAGCTCCTCTTCTTTTTTCACTTTCTATCTTCCTCCTGTTTATTCGTTTTTCTTCTTCTCTTTTTGTCTCTTTTTCACAGTCGAGATGCAGGACAAACCGTGTATGTGTGTGTGCGCGTGTGTGTATGTGTGTGCGTTCGTTGCAATTTCACAGCCGGTGTGTATTTAACCGTCGAAATAATCGCTTTAATCCACGCTTCAAACCCGAGCCACTTTTTTGCAAACCGCGACA
Organism: Bombus huntii; assembly: GCF_024542735.1. Classification (NCBI taxonomy): domain Eukaryota; kingdom Metazoa; phylum Arthropoda; class Insecta; order Hymenoptera; family Apidae; genus Bombus; species Bombus huntii. The sequence continues at coordinate 12,969,123 of NC_066240.1, read as the reverse complement.
TACTAATCCATTTCGCTTCGTTACGACGAAAATGGCAACCGACCATTGATATCCGATATTTTAGTAGTGTGAGTATAGACGATCCATTTTTGCATTCGTTATCCTTTCAGTACAGTCATCAATTTTCTGTACGAATCATGAGAGGTCTTTCACTATTGTTATGAGTTGAAAGATCGCTACGCATATGTTACTTGTTATTAGAATCTAATTATGTTTTTGAATCTATACATCGAAAAGAAAGATATATAAAAAGATAAAAATAAATTACCAGATCTTTCTGACAGAAAAGAAGTAGCCGTATTTTGTCAGTAGCGAATACGTTAATTGAATAATTTTAATGAGTTAATACCATTCAGTTATAAACAAATTATAATACCAGATAAATATGGATTACCCTATTAATTTATATTAATATAAAATGAGCTACCATTGCATATTAATATATCATATTATCAGATAATCAAGTAAATTAATTTAATACATGTACCATCTAACCTCTGTACTAAACCTTCGACACAATTCGAAGAAAGCTTCCGCCGCAATTCCTCTGCGTCGTAAAAGTGTTTAACAATAAAGATTTTGCTTAATTCCACATTCTGCAGCTCGTAAAACTGTTATGAAACAACGTCGCTCGGATTATGAGATAGTCGAAAAAAGTGTAATATTCCCCCACTTTTGAGTATTTCATTCGTGGTTCGATCATGAATTCGCAGAATCGAGTGTATCCGAGCGAAATCAAAAGGAACGCTCCAACGAAATTAATTACGCGCCATCTTCAAGCACTTCAGAAAGGAAGATACACTCAAAGAGTCAATTGGCCACTGGCCAAATGGACTTTTACATACGCTCCGCTTACGCAGTACTACTCAAAATCGGGGAAAGAGTTCACGATTGATTCATCGTTTAGCATAGATCTGTCGAAAACATTGATTTCTTTTGTTATGCATTTGTAGGGCATTTGAAAATATAGGGCATTTGACACGATTGTTGCACATTTATGGGAAAGTTGAAAATGTAACATAATATGCAAAAATAGATATTATATACAAAATGTGGCACTCTTTATAATATTTACTAAGTGAAGCCATTTTTTAATCAGATTCTATCATTTTATTTACATCCATGATATGAATTTACATAAATATCCGCACTCTACTTATGGATTTCCTTTTGATGATGGATGGTCTTAGGTGTTAACTGAACTCTTTTACGATCTTTATCAATTAATATTATTGAATTGTCAAGTTATAGGTTATGGATTTCTTTTTTATAATTTTATAATTTTACATCGAATATCTTGGAACAGATAATCAAATGATTTTTAACTTGTAAATTTTTTTGTAAAGTTTCATTTGATTTGTACTAGTAACTTCTGTTACTATTAAAGCTTCGATTTCCATATGGATGATTTTGAATACACTGACGTTATACTATGGAAAGGTGATGTGAGAGGAAAAGAAAGAAGAAAACTTTTCCACCTAGTAAAATCATGAAACAATCTCCTATGAATATATATAAGTCTAAGAATATAAGGATTTTGCATGAGGTATTTAAATCGTGGCAAACGCAATGCGGAAGAATATGTTGTCACGCGTGCACGCACACGCAGAACATAAACACTCGTATCGCGACATGCGACCGACCTTGATCCACTTTTTCTCCCCCGTGTACTACCATTTCTTTCGGTTCAAAGAAAGCACGCGAGAACCGGCATTATATTTTGTAATACGCTGCAAAACATCGTACCTTCTCGAGATTCCTGACGTCAGATTTCTGATGATGATATATTAAAAAAACTGTCATTCTCCTACGTCATGTCATGTAAATGAAAACAATTTTATTGTAACAAAATTCAATAATCAATGAAACAATCGTTTTATTTACAAATTACAAATACGCTAAATAGTCAAACATCCTTAATCCTTGCCTTCCTTTTCTTGAGACTCTTGCTTCTCTAAAAGTGCACTTGTAATACCTACTTTTTTTAATTCAGCCACCAGTTCGCCATTTCTGTGCATTTCTAAAAGAATGTCACATCCTCCTACAAATTCTCCATTTATGAAGACTTGGGGTATGGTTGGCCAGTTTGAGAAATCCTTGATACCTAAACATAGTTATAAAAATTATATATTATTTTATCGTTATGTATATTTATTTATTTTAATTGTTCTTGGACTAATCCTCTATTATTCTTTGTACAATTTTCTTTCGGTTGTTTTTATCGTCTCAAAGAATTTCTGTAATGGTTTGGGATTTCGTCATACTTGTCAGGTTCAGTTTATTTCTATGAAATGCGCTATTGATTTTCCAAAGAATATTAACCTTGTCTAAGCAATTCATCTTCAAGAACATCATGAGCATCGTACTTGACATCATGCATCTTCAATATTTGTACAACAGCATTGCTAAAGCCACACTTGGGACTGTCTGGGATACCTTTCATGAACACCACAACTTTGTTTTTCTGTAAAATGTAGTTGACACTCACTTATAATTATCTAGTAATTTAAACAATGTCAACACTATGTATACTTCCAATTGGTTACAGCTTTGGTTTACAAGTTTGACATATATTAAATATTGACGTAGTCGACAACGTATGATGGAAGATGCACAATAAATAATACAAATCATGGTAAATTCCATTCATTTAATAGCAAAATAGTTGACAAATGTAGACGCACCTTAACGAGGTTAGCAATCTTATCAGCAGTCGTTGAAAAACTTCTTATAGAATTATACAACCTAAATGGAGTCATGTTTAGATACTATTGTTGAAAATCAGATAATCAAAACTCGAATTTTTTAATAGAAAAACAGCACAATAGATTACCCGGTCAACACATTAATAAAGAATGGATTGCGCCATATTAATTTTCTTTTTTTACTTAAAGCAATCAGTGTTGCTCTCTGCAGGCAGGCACTAGAAACACATAGACTAATTTTAATCGACATGAATTTTTATAGTATCTGTTTTCAAGTGTATAATTATAAATTTCATAAAATTATTTATAATATAGTAACATTACTAGGGACGAGACGTAACATTAAGTGGAACTTTATATGTTAGGTTCTGAAGTACCGACCTGCAAGAAAGATCAGCATGCTTCTTACGCCCTCTGCGATTTGTTAAAGCAAACGCAGGAATTATATCTACATACATACATACATAATTCGTCTCATTTATAGGCATTTGTAGTGTAGTGACAGATATCTCGTTTGTGAGTGATCTGTTATCAGGTGATCCTCAAACATGAGATAAATTAGATCTCTACATAATCAGTACAGCAAGCAACCATGTTTTCTTTATCAATACCACCTACGTTAGATGTCTCCACCATTCCCTAGATTTTTTATTACATTTCTAATATTACATGCATTAAATTCTAATAAAAAATTCGTATGCGTGCATTTATGTAACTATTACATTACGCTTATATTACATGATCTGACGTTATACTAGATTATATCGAGCCACTTTCATCTAAATATTACACTAAAATTATTTCATGTTCATTGACAAAATGATATTGCCACTTTACAATATCAATTCAATGTATCTATTTCAAATTCTACTTTATCACACCGATATCGGGTATCGAGATTAATTTTACCTTCATGATATTTACTAACGACCAAAATAAAATCTTATGAACATTTTTAAGAGATATGACAATTTTTTGAGAAATACGGTGATGTTTCGGTGGATTCGTAAAAGATAGCGTCGTATAACCCCGTTTTACCGTAGCTACTTCAAATTCGATCTACGTTCATGGCCTACTTCCGAGGTCTACGCTCGTAACGCAAGGAATCCTGTCTACGATACTTTTCAGATCATTAAATATTCTTCTCTCGGTAAATATTAAACGTCATCTCAATGAATCACGTACGGTTGATTTATTCGAACCCAGAACAATGAAAAAAGATTCCTCATAGCAACCTCAAGGTCCCAGGATTGTCGAATTAAAAATAAAGGTTAAATTAAATTTTAATCGTGAATAAATTTTTAGTCTGTCGTCAACAATTTTGTGACGAAACATCCGTCCCGAGAGAATTTCTTAGAATTGTTTATTTTCGAGACAGTCAATCTGTATCGTCATCAATTTCGACGTAACAATACAACAACGCAATTCGTTAGCCAGAATATCACTATCTTTCTTTCAAAAGGACTCATTGATGCGAAAAATATCGATTTTTTCAAAAATAATCTGTAACAGAGTGCATGAGCTACCTAGCATGAACGAATTAGAAAAATATACGAGTGACTTCATCCATGATTTTAGAAACTATAAATTACTAACATTTCGTGTAATTTAATATACTTAAATAAGGCACTATACATATCTTTTTTAAGTTGACAATCGCGTGCTCGTTCTATGTAATTATTATTTATTGAAAAAATATGTTATATATATTTTTTCTTTTCCATTCATAACCTTTAAAATTTCGTTTGAACAGCTATGTCTAAAAATATATCACAGTAAAATTACAATATTTGCATATATGTATTTTTCCATTAAAGTTATCATCAGAACTTAAAGACGTTTGTTTTTGTAGATCTTGGCCAATGTACACACTATTATTAAGTATTGTTTACAAGTCATAATTAGTGTTTTTCTATTTTCTGTTTGTTACGTGTTGTCGTACAAGTTGTTTAAACGTGTCATAAGACAAATATCTTTCGTATCTTCATACGTATCTCCCTTTTTCCATTGAAGTAACGTTGTACACATAACCCACGCAACTGTATTTTCCTCGTGACGTAACAGTGAAAAATCGTTACAGGGAAAACTCGTTAACCGATAACACGTCCGCAGCACGTGGTTGTCCTTTCCGAAGCAATGACGTCAGATTGAAATCATGGTCACCGTGACCGATCACCATGGAAACTGTGCTCGGAGCTAGTATACCGACGTGAGAACGCCCACGAGGATTTTAAAGTTCGAGTTAGCCTGACGGGAGAGCGTCCTGTGTATACAGCTTCACGGATGAGATCCTTGCGATAGGTCGGGGATGAAAGCACGAAAATAGCAACAGGTAAAAATGTTAAAAAATCTTTCGATTGCGAGCGGATCGCATGAAATCGTATGAAAACGTTTTCATCGTCAGCCGTCAGACTGAAATTCATTGGAATCCGAACGCGTCCGAACAAATAACGGCTAATTTTTTTTAATTCGACAAAAATGAAACAATTCAATAAAAAAAAACGATTTTTCACAATCGACATGAACATTGACAGTATATTTTAATTTATTCGCAGTGTGGTTACAAATTGTTTCAAAATATCGGAATTTATTGTATTATATATACTATACATGCCTCGTAGAATTCTCACACGTGTCCATCTAACCTAACCTAACAGAAGCGCGTCCTTCTAGCGGATGTAATAGACACTTTTTTTTTGCCATTGCGTAAGACGCGACAGGCCTACTTATTGTCCACCTTCTACGTGTCTCTGTTACAATCGTACAGCCAATGAAGTTCGAATAATTCCTCTTTCTTTCCTTTTTTAGAAACAGTTTCTTCTTCTCGCGACATTCCTAATGATGCCCGACGAAACCGGGCTAAATGTTACGTAGCAGTGGAATTCAAGGCGCAGATGAATATGTATTAAGAGTAGAGTATACGTATAAACTGTAGAAACACGGATAGAAGATCGAGCTTAATACACGAATTTACATACGCTTACAACTCTTTGGGTAAAGTAGAGTTACGCGAAGTACTTTACGGATACACGCAACAATTGCGTATATAGAATCTTGTAACGCATGCTTACATTTGGTTACTTTTCTCTGTGTAACTTACGTAAATGTTCTATAGAGAGAGTCGAGAAAGCAACGTTTCACCTAATAAGCGGAAAGAATTGTTTACGTAGGTTAGGGAGAAGAAGTAAGAAATAAGGGACAAAACGAAGAGAAACAGTGGTGGGATTATACCATACCTTATTCGGAGCCAGGCGATTGTTGCACTATTTTAACGCGGCTCGCTTTAACGTGACTACACCGTGACGAGGGGTTTCACTTTGCCGCAATGTTGGCAGCTACTGCCAGTTAATGCATTTTCACTGGTGGGACGGTGACGCTAAATGATACGGTTTCCTGTTCACGAGAAACTCGAAACTACCCACGATACAAGGTAGTATACCAAAACTCTACGTGCGGCTTTATTTGATAAGCGAAAATATAACCTTCGCGCAAAAATTACGAATCCCCTCTGCACTATTTGCAACCGAAGCTTGTAGCGTATTTTATTACGTACAAATACAATCGTATACAATCGTATCAAATCAACCGCTCAACGCTGTACAGAATGACTATTTTACCAATTTTCTAACTCATAAGCCCCCAAATCGTTAAAGGAACAGCTTGAGGAAGTACTTCTCCTTATAACATGAAAAAAAGATGAAAAATATCATGAGAATGTTTACAAGACGTTAGTAAAATGGAATAGAAATAAGTAATCGGCGTCAGTAATAGGAAAATGGTTTTGGTAAGCACACAAGACTTCGATGTTCGTCAGCTTGTCTCGATCATTCTCGCGGAGCGACTCGGGTGGGGGAGGTTGTCGGCACTGGCGAGTGGCGAGCATCTGCGACGGAGAACAAAACGCCAGAGCGAAAAGGAACATGCTAGCCAGAACAACGAGGAGAAAACGATTCGTGAACGAGGAACGCGAACGTATCGCGGCACGTGCGACGAGGAGGGAGAAACCTTACGCCGATTCCTCTCGAGGTCGAACACGGGAACGAAACAGAAAAAGACAGAGACCGGTCCGCCGGTCGTTCTGGCGCATACGCAACGAACACGATGCACGTCAGCCAGAAATGAGAAAAGATTATCATGCGCACGTATATTGTGGCCCGTATATCGAATTCGTGATAAGAATGATAAAGACGTTTGTGAACCATGACGAGCGCTTTTTATACGCGACTGGAGAACGTTACTTAAAACAACAACCGGACACAGTTGACGTTATACGCGATTTAAGACGTGCTCGAATATAAACATGTTTATGTCGTTCCTCGATGTTAAACGATTAACATTTTACCATATGCCTTTCCTGCTTTTTATCGATTCGCGGTATCAACGGTTATTAGAGGTATACAAACGTTTAAATTGCTACCCTTTATTGTGAATCAAACGTTACTGCGATTACAACAAAATCAATTCCATGCTCGTGTAGAACGATCAAAAATCGATGATAAAGCCATTAGAAAAAAGTAAAAACGGCTGGCAGATGGAATCGGAGAAAACAATGTGAATCGGAGAGACAGAGCAACGACTCGACTTCGTCCGAAAGAGAAAGAAACGTAATCGAATAACGCGCGAGAGAAGGACGAACGAACTGGTTGGTGGATAGAAAGAGATGGAGATAGGGTACGAGGAAGAGTGGAAGGGAGGAAGTGAGAGTGGAAGGGAGAGAGTGCCACGCGACGCGTTAGGCAGCGTAAGAGAGAGAGGCGGTTGGCGCGAAAGGAGTGGGGTTAGTAAATCGAGTGGCTTGGCGAGCGGCGGATGGTATCCTGCGAAAGAGGAAAGTGCGGTAAAGGGGGCGAGGACAAATGACGAGGCGCGCGAGCCATCAGGGCCGTATGCTAGAGAACACGCGACACGCGTTCCGGGAGCCATGGGTCGCGCGCGACCTTAACCCTTAAATAGTGTGGTTAATAAAAGTCAAGAAGCATATAAGAAAACACAATGTCTGATTTGGAGTAGGTACGAATAAGGATATATATTAAGGAATAGGTCTAATAAGTTTTGTATTGTAATATTGTAATGATATATGAAGAGCTGGAGTAACATTATTTTATGAAAATTTTTATGAAGGATCATGATCACAATATAAGTTATGAATGATAATTTGTATGAAATAATTTAATATTAGATAAGTTGCCCATTGTATCTATACTGAAATCGCTTTTATATCTTGCCGCGGTGAGATTGCGTAAAGCAGTTCACGAGGCACTTGTGACGAGATTTCATACCGCCTACTCGATTCATAAGTCTCTGCAAGCTGTTCGCGATGATTCGCCACGAAACATCGTAATTCAGCCGAAACATGTTTACCCGAGATACCGCGGTCTACGTTTCTTACCTCAATCTTTTATAACCATACTTTCCATCGTATATTTTCGCGAATCAAAATTCGAAATATTCGCTTTGAAGATTATTTAATTGACGATAAAATCGATAACTCGACTTTGTCAACTACCTGCCGCGTCCATAATATGGGTAGACGACAGAATCGGCTACATCTGTCTCGTTTCCCGGGAACCATCGCTAAAAAGTAGCGGGTTAAAACCTGGAGACGCATAACTTTGCGTTTACCGGCCGGTTACCGGTAACCCGGACTAGCTATAACCTGGAGAGCGGTGATGGAACCTTCGTGAAAGACAGAGCTCAAGAATCGTAACGTCGAAGCGAGATGGAGAATCGGGCTTGTCGATAGAGTGGGAGAGGATATGGACAGAGAGCGAGACGGCCGTTGAAATAGAACGGCAAAGAAGTTAGGGGCCAAGGGAGGAACTGAAATAGAGAGTAGAAGAGAATTCATGAGTGCCTCGCGGACTTCTCCTCTGCATTAACGGTCTCAGACTACAAAGTACGAGAGAGAAATGAAAGACGAAGAAACGCGTACACGCTCAACGATGAGACCTATACACTATACAGTTTGTGGACTCGAGCAGAGTGCTCGATGCGTCGCACTAGCCATTGCTTGCTCAATGCAAACGTATCGTTACAGTTTCTGGTAAAATTCCTTTGTCAATTAATATTTACAATATTCTATCTAACATTTTATATATGCTTTCAAACCCAATAAATCGATGACGTTATAGGTTAAGTATGTAACTCCAAAAGTAGTTTAAGTAACTCCTTTACCCTAACTTTAACAAGGTGCGTCTACACTCGACCCATTTTTTTAGTAATTTCTCTGAAAATCGAACAGTTGCGCGGAGAAACTCGATTACGGTTTTCCGACTCATCTTTTCTACTACAATCACTTCGTTCCAGAAGTTATATTACGATTTTTACCGCACCCTATATATTCGAAGGGAGAGGAGAAGGGAATGAGTGAGCGTGCAAAGTGCGGCAAAGGGAGATAGAGACGGAGAAAGCAGCGATAGAGAGAAAGGGGTGCGAAAAGTTGGTAAGGGACGGCGTGGGGTGAAGTGGGAACGACAGACGTTCTACCGTTGCTTGGAACGAGCAAGCTTGGTTCGTGAGCGCGGGGCGAGAGAGAGTGAGAGAGTGGGGGGATGGGGTTCAACCGATGGGTGGTGGGGGGCGGTTAGTGGGTGGCAGCTGAGAACGGAGTGATAGGGGAAATCAGTCGCGGTTCGAGTACCGCCACGTATGCACGTGAGCGGGTGTGCTCGTCTTCTCGGTGAGCTTCTCTCTCTCACTGTCCCTTTACGACGCACCGTAGTCGTCCTTCCTTCTCTTTTCTTTCCGTCCTACACAGAGGATTCCGTCAAATAAATACAATAGCCGCGTTCTTTGGAATTTTTTCTCTTCTGAAAAGGAAATTTCTCCCAACTTGTTCGAAAGAATTTTACATTAGATCTTTCGAAAGAATTGAGGGACGCTTGCGCGCCGTTCTTCCCCAGTCGAAGACGGGGAATCACCGACACCAGGCCAATCAGAAACATCGATGTAAACAGAGAGTAGAGTTTTAAACGGAAAAAGAGTTTCGTGGCTCTCGAGACGCTCGCGTTCCAGAAGCGCTATCTCGTCCTTTCCACCACAGCTCTCTATTTTTCTCTCGCTCTTCGCTCATTCACTCTCTTTCTAACTTTTTCCCTCCCACTCCCGGTCTCCTCTTTCTCTAACCGTCTTCTTCGCTCTTAGTCTCGTGACGAAAGGACGTTCGAGATAATCCGAGCGGACGTTTCTTCGAGGGGAAAGTCTGACTTTGATATACATACCAGTTTTCAATTGCCGTTCGACAGAGAATTCCGCGCGGTCTCCACGTTCTCTTTAAATACGAACGATATCATTATTCTTGCTTCTGTGGCCGTTTGGTACGATTCGACTTACGTATTGGTAACGTGGTCGGTTACTGTGGGAGGTGGAGTGATAGAAGATATTTAGTCGGTGCTAACGGAGAGACTACAGAAGCCGAAGGGCCATAAAAAGGCAGGCCAGACTGGAACGAAGAGCCAAGATGCTCGACTTCGAACAACAGGCGAATCAGGCACAGGCTCTGGCTTCGCTCGACGAGGACTGGCACCTGCTCGAGGGTGAGCGCACGACCTTCGCAATTTTTCTTCTCCAACCTCTGTCCTTTGCGTTTTCGACACGCGCGCGTACACACACATACATATACGCATATATACATACATATGTACAGATGTACACCTATATATGTAGGTACATGAACAGTGGCGTCGATGCTAGATCGGTGTGCACCTGGTGAAAACCTGTATCGAGGTGGATGCCTGGTTGACCCTTTGGGGCATGTTGCTTCCATGCTCGTTGCTCGAGTACATTGGACAGTGTCACGAACGATAATCCTTGAATGCGTCGCCCGACCGGATATTGTTAGGGGTTAATCGAACCTGAAAAATGTCGAATAACATCGGTCCAATGAGGTATTAGATTTTTGCTGGAGAGATCGATTTCTCGATTGCGTTCGCTTTTTCTTAATTCGCTTTTGTCGCCAACAGCTGTTTCTAGGTCAGATTTGATTTCTAAGACGTTCATCGGCATACGTGTGCGCGTTCGCATCGATGTGTCACGTAACACACGGTACACAAAGCACCGTTGACTGTTCGTATTCGTCGACGATCGTATAGAAGGTAATGGAGAAATAATTAAGCTTCAAAACGACGATATCGATAACATTTCGATGAGAAAGAAAACGTTCTATATCCGTTCTATATATCGAGGCTATGGTGTTTCTTAAAGGGTCGCGTATCTTATCGAATCGAGCTTCGAACAAAATAAACTGCGAAGGAACATATTGTTCGAGGACGCATCGACATCGACCGAGTGTTTTACGAAGGATAAAGCCTGACCCGTAACACCCCATGAACCGCGCGTTACCGACATTTGTTTTCTTGCGCGCGGTTTCACGCGTTTTTACGATCGTTTGAAACGCGTCACCGCTTTACCATCCGAGTCGAGATTATGGAGGACCGTTTGATTTGTGGCTAGTTTCATTAGGTATGCGACTTTCATTGTCGTTGTCTTTTTACATAACGTTTACTCGTAATTCGTAAAACAATGTCACGGTGACGTTCGATCATTAATAACGCGCGCAAATTTTATCAGTGCGATCTTCAATAATAAATATCTTGTACTTATCAACCGTTCGACAAATGCGACATATTCCTATCGTAATTTTTATTATCTTTGGACAACGTCCTCGTGACGAATAAGCAATGTTTTTCGAAGTGATAAAATTCCTGTACAACGAAGATTGTAAAAATGGTGACTGAATATGTTAGTACGTAAATGTAGTGAGATGCGAACCATGTGACATTTGGCCGTATAGGGTTTGAACATCCTTTTATTGAACAGCTGCTTTCCGGACCGGCCTCTCCACTTTCTTGTCCCTTTTACTGGCCGCACGAACGTCTGGCGCCGTATTCACGGCTTTTATTGTGATTTCTTAATACCCACCGCAAGAGAAGTAACGTGAATTTTGTGTTATATACAAAAATACACCAGATAAGCAGATCGGCGCCACTGTCCAGTTTAAATTTTAACGATAAGTAATACTAACCTAATATATTTCGTTCTGCTTGTAACATTGTTTTCTGCATGTGCATGCCTATATAACTTCAGAGGCGTAGACATAGTGTAATTAATACAGTCGAAGAAAGTCAGAAAGTTGAAAGGAAAGAAAAGTGAAAGGTGGGAGCGTGAGCATGTACGACGTGATCTAATGTAATTTATTCGAAAATTATATTTCGTGCAGCACTAAGATTAATAACGTGTATACATGGTTGGTACGGAAGAAACACTTTGGCGAAGAAAATCGAAAAGAAGAATGATTGGTTTAATAAGGGGAAAATCGATCGGCATCAATTGATATTACTGACTCGTTACGTTTATCGACAAGAAATTAATCGCGTTCGCATTTTGCACCAGGAAACTATGTAGTTACAGTTACAAATATTCCTTGCGCGCTTTGAACGCGTCGTGTGGGATAGTCTGGTTAATTGACTTTTAAATTTGTTTCGGAAAATTGAGATTCGCAGTTACGTCGGCTCGGAAAAACACAGTAGGAACTTTATTTAATATACAGCTCGTATTTCTGTTTGCTATTTTCAACATTTTTAATCGTATCACTCCAAGAATTTCAAATTAGCGAAATTTTGGTCTTTTTATTTTACATCGTTAATCATCTGGTACTAATTCGAATGAATTTTCAAACATATTAATATCTGAAAAATTCTTAAATGTATAGAATGTGTGAAATTCTCTATTTAATTCCACGTGCAATTAATGTAGTTAGATAATTTTAAATATTACTGGAGGATTCTTTATGGCCATATTTTGATAGCGATATTTTCAAAAATTTTAATCGTGTTGTTTCAAGAATCTGAAACTGATGAAATTTCGTTCTTTTTTCTTTCACATCATTGAACCTGGAAATAAATTTTCAAACATTTGAATATTTGAAATCTTTTTCAATATACATACATACGTATAGAATATAAAATTCCCTATATCAATTTTTGTTGTAATTAACACAACTAGATGATTAACGAAAGAAGTAAGTAAAATATAGCAGTAAATTCGAAAGAAACCGGTGGTTTATCGTGGGGATCTTTACGGGCATGTTTCGCTAGTAATATTTTCAAAGCACTTGTCCGTTATCCGTAGCGTACGGACACGGCACATCGACTGGCACGTATCGTGCCACGGGAAGCACGACTCGCACCTGTTTCACAGCACATAAATGTTTGCGGGAGCAATATCGTGTTTGGCAATGCCAACCTCACCTGGCCGTTTCTATCAGACGCGTATTTTTGCAACAGACGCGTAAATCGTTGTTGACAAATCGTCAACTTAAACTTTTAATATACCATTCAACTTCTATTGTGATTATCCTCGTCGTTTATTTCGTATTTATTATCGTTTAATATACGAACGCGTTGAGTATGAATTACGATTATCGTTATCACAAACAAACATCGACCTACGATGCTCATTGCCTACAAGCGTAAAATATACCGATAGAGAGTAGGGGGAACGACTGGTAAGAGAACGATTCTAGAGCGACTAGAAAATTTCGCGTTTACGTCAGATTTACACCTGTTGAAGTAGTGGGCGTCAATTTGTAACATCTGTCGCTCGCTATATCTGTTTAAGCAGGCAGTTTGCGTCAAAAGAGGTGTAAGTAAATTATTCCTTCGTTCTTACCAACCTGAACATAATTGCTTGGCTTTTTCAACTTTTTCGAATTATATTTTTTAATCTTATCTTTTGATATTCAATCAATATAATAGAAATAGAAAATTATGAATTTATTAATGTTAAATAATATTGCGAATAGGTTAGGTAGTGGTGGTAATTCTGTGGACGACCTTTTAAGATTGTATCATAAATTTTTTAATTTAATTTTTCGATATCCAGGTCGAAATGATCGAATGGAATAATTTAAACTTGCCGATTTTAAATAATGTGAATAGGTAATGGTGGTAATTCTGGTGAGAATGGAGGAGCCAGCAACCTGTCGTCTGAATTTTCACGGTTGTATCTCGTCGGTGCGCTAGGGAACTCCATTTTCATGAATATCTAAGGTCCCCTACAGCTAAAGCTTCTCATCAGGCGAAGGTTTTGCCGCGAAGGGATCGAGAAATTCGTCCCTTCTCCGCGCACATCTCTCTAACTATGCGAAACTTCTTCTCTATATAACCTGCGTGAACTCGCATGTCGAGTTTCGGCTTTTCTTCCTAGATTGGAACAATATCGCGCGTATTTACATTTCTCAATTGCTAGTTACCTGATCACTAGATTTTTTTTACCATCTATAATTTTTCTCACTTTTATCATTTTCACGAAATTTGTACATTAGGAGACCGATTAGTTTTTCAAAATTAAATTTAGGTTAACTTAGTGTACGTTAACGAATGATCGAGTTCTATGTATATATATATTAGTTAAGATTATCGACTGATTTAAAAGAAACTAGTAAATCGAAATATTTCTCCGTGACTCCGCGGTCAGCAGCAGCGTAGAGTTAGTGGCGAATAAGAACAATTTTTCGTCGGGTCATCGATTCGCAAAGGCATTGGCCTAATTGCCGAGTCAGGGACACGCTAACATTACAGGTGTATATGCGTTTCGATCGCAGAGCTCGCCCGTCTGAAGGACCTCCACCGGGAGTTCGTTCACTCCTTTCCTACACTGTATCTTCTATGTAAGTATACATATAGCGCGTTTTATTCCGACATCGCACCGAAAATATTCGAATCGTTAAATGCGTGGTTTCTTCAAATGCAACGAAATAATTTGAAATCGTCGGTCTATGATTCATAAGATGGCAAAATTAAAAAACTTATTTCATATTTGTGCATTTTTCTACGTAGTTTTTATTTACTAAATTTATGAAAAGTGGAGTTGATCAGAGAGGTTCGTATTAGATAATATAGGTTATGTTGTCATATACCAACACCGTACGCTTAAAAGTTAATTCCATGTGTTTCCATAATCTCTCACGTAACGATAGTATAGGTTATGTTGTCATATATCAACACCATACGCTTAAAAGTTAATTCCATGTGTTTCCATAATCTCTCACGTATCCTATCAATTTATTAAGAAGTTTTTCATCTCTGGTGTCAAAGAACCTAACGACGGACAAAAGAAAGATAAGCTTTTCTCAATTTCGATGATAGAAACTGTTTATACCATTGACGGCGTTGAATTTTCATCGTGCGGCAAGATTTAAAATGCATCCGTTTCACCGGCGGAACTATACTCGTCCGACGACCGAAACGTTTTGATGAAAAAAATGCAAACGCGTAGGGCGAGAGACACAGAAAGTGAAAGAGAGAGAGAGAGAGAGAGAGAGAAAGTGAGAGCAAGGGAAGCTGGGAAGTATGGAGGGAAGAGCGTAGCGGAGGAGAGTAGTGGCGTGTATAGGAGAAGCGAGAGGGAGAGAGGGAGAGACAGCTTCGACACGGCAGCATTGCGGCAGAAAACTGGTCCAGGTGCAAGCTCGATACTCCCAGAGAGCGTGATTCGCGTTGAATATTCGCCGGTGTAGAATTCCTTATCCCGCTGCAAAACCGCGCCATTCTGCTCCCCACGCAACGGTACTTTTCGCGTTTCGTCGCCTTTCCCCTCGTCTTTCACCTTCTATTCCCTTAAATTTCATGTTTCCACGTTTTAGATACCAGTTACTATTCGATCGTTCAATCTCGTTGATAGATTTTTCGACATTTTTTTATAAATTCGTTATTGTTTCTTTGAAGTTCTTTAGGAATCTTCTAGGGATTTTTCGAGGAATATTTTGTACTCCTTATTTCGTTTCGCCTCTTTCAGCGTCTATATTCACAGTTTCGAACTTTACTTGTTATTTCTGATAATTTGATTATAAATATAATAACGCATTGCTCTGTTATAAATGTAAAAGCAATATATCCGTGTAACATGTACGTTACAGGGAATCTCATTTTTCATATTTTCCGTAAAAGAATTTGGAATCTTAATTGAGAGCTTGCATGGTGGATTGAAGCAACGTATCTACCATAGTGCAACGTATTTAGTAATATAATGTACTTTTATATATCATTAGAAACAATAAGTGTATGAAATTTGTTTTCTTCTTTCTTAACCTTAAATTGTTACACATCTGCATGTGGCGCTAGTAACGTATATATTTGCTATTATCTTTTCCATTATGTACATATTTCTATTATCACGTATCTGTTCCACAAAGGTACGAATTAGGTTAAGGAAGTAAAAAGTGGAAAAAATATAGTAGAAAATATAGTACAAGAATGGCGTGATATAGTTGAATCGCGAAGAGCCTTCGAAAGATGTTCATCGTGTATGCGATTCGAATGGCAAGAAATTAGATTTGTTTAGCTGAAACACGGATAATTGTCGTTCGGAGGTTTGTTCGGTGTTTCCAGCGAGGTCCTTCGAGCGCTGACCTTTCCCAAGGTTCCGAATTCGGCGCGTCCGAGTCTTTCTCCTATGAGGATACGAAACGAAATATGGGCAAGTCCATATTAAGAATGTCGATGACATTGAAATCGGACCGCGTAAGAGCGAGCTGGCGGCTCGTGTACCAACGACCTTCGATTATCTACGTTTGTCTTTCTCTAGAAGGAAGATCTTCGAAATTCCACTATAGAAAAATTCTAAATAATTCCAGAAAAATCCTGATGATTATATAAATCAAAGGATATAAAATAACGTATACATAATATATGAAGATGAATGTTATTATTACAATTTCAGGAAACGAAATCACCTATATCGTACACTACTGAAAATAATTAGAAGGTCATTATTATGAACAATTTTATTGCATCATAAGTTCCTTGTTTGATAAACATCTTTTTTTGAAATTGGTATATATCAGTGGAGCATATCTTTCCTGGAAGCGTTAAAGAATCTGAATTTTAAACCAAGTATCGTTGATTAAATTATTGCGAGATTGTTATTAACCATTACGAAAATTACAATAACTGAAATAACAGCTAGAAGGATCGTTCTCTAGTATTATATCGTTTTACGGTTGTACACGATAATTTTATTATGTCGAAATGATTAGAATCATAGTTTTGCACATTAACCGAGGGAAACAGTGAATAAAATATGGCGTCAGGATGGGAACGTGTTGCAAGTAATTCGACTCGGCTCGTAATCGAACGCGATCGGCCATGATTACCATTAATTACGAATAATAAATTACGAGGCCGTTCACGATCGACTTATCGTCACGGCGCGATCGATACGCGTCTCCTGCGCGTCCAATGCGTCCAACGCGTAAACACTCGTCGATTTCGAGCCAATGTGTTCGTATCGGCCACTACTAATAACTTACGATTCGATTCACGACTCACACTGGTTCACGAAGATATTTGAGCACTTATCTAACATACAACGCCTTTATCTCTTTGTGTCTGTGTATGCATATGTATAGGAGCTACGAGATATTTACTGTGAACAGATATAGTGGCAGACAAAAGAAAATGAAAAATTGATACATGCATATACAAGTAGAAGCAAAATATGTATTAAACATTCTTTCTGTGCTAAACACTCGTCCATTCTGAGACATACAATTATATTATACATTCGATTCTCTTGTGAATTATAATTCAGTTCTGTATTCTACTGTAATTGTACTGTATATGATACATACGCGTTCAGAATATACAAATACTATTACTTAGGTTTGTAACATGTCTTATGGTATTTTATAAAAGACGTTTGACGCGACCTTACATAAAATAAGCAATAACAATGTAATTCAGTTTTGTAAAACTACAGCGTTTTTTCCCGTTTTACTCTTTAGACTATAATTCTTTTGGGGGTTAGGTTATACGTCGTTGTATGTATTTCATAAAAAATTAGTATACAGCACGAATTAATTATATAAAGAATCTAGTAAGCGTTAAATATGATTTCGCCGAATATTGAGGCCATTTTGCTGTTCATATGTCATACAGCAGAAAAATACAAATTGAAACCTATAATTATTATAACGAACAATTACGTATTCTTTGTTTTTAAATGTACTACGCAACTACTATAAAATCCATGCTATTCAAATGTACTGTGAAAGATAAACGAGAATGCACAAGATATACGTAAGACAATCCTTTTTAAGTTTTGCAATACGTTGTCATTTTTATCGAAATGTCTTTATGAGAAACTAATCATCGAATTGGGCGAGAAGATTGTTGACGAGAAGATTGTTGACGAGAAAGAAAAAGAACGGAGGCCGAAATGTAACGAGGCTTGCGAAGGTCTCATCCTGCGGTGACGCAATGGAAAGTGGGAGCCGCAAGGCTGTTTCCACTGCGCGAATAACACGCGCAATACTCCTTGCAGCTTTATTATTATCCTATCGCCTTCGTGGCCGTGGCTCGAAATCACACTGCAAATTAGCAAACAGCCGCCATTCGAAGTATTCTTTATCGAAACGCTGGAATCATTAAGTCTTTCAAAAGCAAATCTCCCTTTTTTTTTTATTTTGTAAAAAAGGTTGTTTTTCAGTCATCACGAATAATAGAAACACATCAGTTTCAACGGAAACGTACATGCTTATCGCTTACTTGAGTAGTAACTCATAGGTTAAAGAGTTTCGTGAAAGGTTTAACCTCTTGACTCGTGATTTTTTTAGTAGCTATTATACTAGGGCGATGTTAGTTATTTACTGGCGTAACACCGCGGCAAACGTAATATTCAAATATTCTATATAACGTATATTTAAATAACCTTTGAAATTGAGGTTAGAATTCGAACTACGTTTTGTCATGGATATAACCTATCTTTATTAGATCGAAGCTGTAGTCTTTGCCATGTCTGTAACTCGACTTTCAATATTATGAAACAAGAGGCTAACAATCGTTTAATTGTACGAAATCTTGAAATTACAAATTTTTAATTTCTAAATTAATTAATAATTAAATTGATATTTGATCGATATTTTCTTTTTTGAAAATATCAACGTACGACAAGTTTTCTCGCGATAAACGTGGAGTTAGGAGAACGTTCGATAGACCGATTAACGAGCAACGTGTAATTAAGCAATGAGGGGGAGGGGGGAGTTGCGAGAAGGTGGCGGCCTTTAAGGAAGGTTTACGCACGGGCGAAAGTGCTTCCCTGCTCGTGCCACCTATCAAGCAGGCGCTCGTGTACGCAACCGCTACTTTAACCGGACTTCCGGAATGACATGCTACCGTAGGTCGCTAGTCTCAACTCTACCACTTTTTTTTACCTCGTTTCAGCTTTATCGCCCACTTCTCCTTCCCCGTGAAATGCTACCTTCTCGAACTATTTCGTTATAATATCATATATTCCATCCGTACGAGGAATAAGCTTTAATCTTTAACCTTGCTGCTTTCGGTCCACTTCCACTCACTGTATCTTTTTCACATCGAAAAGCGTTTCATGTTTGAGCGAAATATGAAAGAATTTCATATTGATTTCTTGCTTCGATTTTATCTTGAATATCTTAACATTTTGTGGATTGGAGACGGGAACAAAGTTTCTGAGCGACCGTGTGAACCGTCTTTTCAGTCACTAGAAAAATACGCGGGAATTAAAGGTTATGTTATACGCAATACACGGTGCTCAAAGTGTTAAGATATTAAGAGCCTCCTTATTTGTAGGAATAAAAACAAGATTGCAAAATAAAAATTAAAAAGTCACGATAGGATTAACTCTATTATGTAAGACTCTTGTCAAACTTCTTTTTTAATCTGCATTTGATATCTTAACTAGTATCGACAGTTGTTCAACTGGTATTCGCAGGTCCCGTTTTACTAAATACACGTTTCAGTCAAGCAGTATTTTTATTTTCATACATTATTTCGATAACACTTATATTTGTTCAATTAACATTTATCGTTGTTCACCCTCAGTATCTTTTCTCATTTCGCAAGAACCATGAAATTGATCTATTAGTATACATTCCTAAATCGATAGTGATCGTTTTCATATGTAACGTATTTGACTAATATCTATTAATGCTGCCCTGGTAGAATTCGTTTTTTATTGTAAAAACTGTACACCTATCCTTCCTAGTTTAAATATGTTAACGCTTGAGCAGGGACGTACCGTATGCGACATCTTGTTTCTTCGTAATATCTTAATTAGTGACATAAATTATCCGATAGTATTCTCGAATTGTTTAAAATGTATGCTCCTTGCAGAGCTTCCACATTCTCATTCACGCTTTTTGTACAACAACACGGTACCTCTAACGGTAAATTTAACCCTATTAACCGAATGCGTATGTCGGTTAACAAGCGTGATAACAAAATTGATAATTTTCACAAGTTTGTAACAGTCTTGAAAACAGTCTTCAAACGGGTCATCATCGACAGTTACTTGTTACTTGTAATGGCTATTCTCAATTATTTTTATCGACTATTATTTTCCTGTATCTTATTTATCGTTTTTATTTTCCATCTGCTTTGTTCGTCCTGTATTTAATATTTTTTGTATTTAATATACTAGCGGCAGTTTCACGTTAGTAAGTATTCACAATATTACAATTAACCTATCAAAAACCATTCTTATTCGTTTGATCTGCCACAAGTACCAATATGATACTAATGTTTCTCTGTATTTAGTTAATATATATCCATCCATTTTATTCTGCTAGATTTTGCTCTCAATTTACCAGAAACCATTATTAGTCCTCTTATTTAGCAAAATACCAATTTAGTATTATTTCTTTGTATTTGACTAGTATCTGCTAATCTCATTTCACTAGTATCTTTCATTCTCAATTCACCAGTAAACTGTCCTTATTCCCCTAGGTTAACACGGTACAATGCAGAAAAACCATTCCCTGTCCTTTTTTCTATTTTATTTAGTCAATGACCCGTTTAATGCTATCCTATAGTAGGTGCCAGTCTGTTAACACATTCTTTATTCCGAACGCGTGCAAATATTGGAATCTCGATTAGCACTTTGCCATTCGTTAAATATTTTATTGCCTGTTTCGGCTAAACATGTATAGTAGTATGGTACATGTATGTAAGCTTGTATGGTAGTTCCAATGTTCACTTCGTCTGGAATCTGTTCTATGTGCTATCTGATCACACAGATCTAATTTATTACATTGTAGTGTCTCTTTAATAGTACGATTACATATATGTATACAGTGGCGAATATGTAAACAGAAAAAGTATGTAAACAAAATAGACTGCGTTTACTGCCGTCTAGTGTCTAATTGGTAATATAATTACATATACAGGGTGGTTGGTAACTGGTGGTACAAGCGGAAAGGGGGTGATTCTAGGCGAAAAAAGAAGTCGAAAATATAGAATAAAAATTTTTCGTTCGAGGCTTTGTTTTCGAGAAAATCGACTTTGAATTTTGGCTCGGTACGCGTGCACTTTATCACGTCTCGTTATAACGGATCTCACTGTAGATCGTTGTCTCGATGGAAAAATTAAAAAAAAAAATTTTATTCTATATTTTCGATTTCTTCTTTCGCGTAGAATCACCCCCTTTCCGCTTGTACCACCAGTTACCAATCACCCTGTATATATATGGATATATGTATATATACTGTACTGTATACATATATATATTGGCGAATATATAAACAGGAAAAAATATTTGAGAAATAAATCACGGGTTTCTGTATGTTTACGTGAGATCTAAAAGTACAGAAACCCACAGAACGCGCGTAATATTCAAAGCTGTATGAAATATACGAAGTTTAACACCTATTATAATACGTATTCTAATATCACAATTATTATTATAATATTTAATAGATAAAACATTCCGTGTAGAAACCTTCCTTCGTTTGTCTTTATGAAAATACGAGTTTGCATGAATATCTAATGTTACAATAATTATGATCTACAATTATCCACATCACAAACTATATATACATATATATATATACGTATCTACCAATATCTCCAAAATTCTATTTCAACCGAACTTAGACCAGTGCATTTTTTCGTATGTAGCTTGACATAAGCAAACGAGCACGCGACTAGGCGAAATAAGCGGAGAAATGTAGACGTATTGTAGTTCCGGGACGACGATGCATCGGTGATTCCAAGGTCAACGAGGCGATAACTGTCCGCGTATACCGTATGTATACTATGGGTTATCTTTCTTAGATCGACGGGACGCGACGCGATGCGGGGAACGCGTGGCGAATGGTTTGAGAAGGTGTCGAGAGGACGGTCAGCGTTTATTATGCCGGTGCTATGCGCGCATATACACCGACAGAGAGGCGGAGTTGCAAATCAATAACCCGTGTTATAAGGCATTTGGGCATACCGAGAATATCGATTATGTAGCGTGGTCGTCACACGAGAGCTGTCCAAAGACGATGGCCACGCGTAAGCCAGAACTTGATTTTGCTTTGTAAATTAGGATGAACGTTCGAGTTTGGTCGATCGTGAGATTATTCGTAAAGAATACAACCAACGAACGATGTTAAGCTTTATATATTTCTAATTTGATAATTGACTAGAATTAGATATTACTATGCAGGCGTTTGTCGAATGATGCTACTAATTTGATGTATGCTTGCATCGCTTTTAACTTATTATATATATATTATTAAATATATAAAGCTGAAAGATAAATCAGGTATGTACATATATGTAAACTCTTTAAGAGTTCAAATGCGAATACGTTTGTACGACCGTCTCTCGACGCACGACTTCTTTTGTTTCACGGACAGAGCGGCTTTCTTTGTTTTACGGAGAGCCATTTTGAGAGACATGCATTTCCCAAACGTACGGACTGAGATCAACATCGGAGATAGACAAGATCACAGAAGAAAGAGTAATTATTTAAAACATTGAAGACTGACGGAGAAAGATCGGTATAGTTCAGGACGTTGAAAATCGATTCTCGATTTTCAGGTAGACATTGCACAGTACTTGTTATTTATTGTTTACTGTTATTAATTGGTTGTTGTTTATTTAATTATTACTGTTATTAATTGTTGTTAATTATTTATTGTTGTTTACTTCTGTATTTCATTTAAGTATTTTCACAATAAACTCGATTTTCAGATTTTATACATCTGGTTTATTTTTCAGCTTTACTTTAACTCTCTATTCTGCTTCTAACCTCCACTCAATCCCATACTTCATTTAGACCACCCATCACATCTAAAGTGATACACCCACCCGTAATTCCATTGCAAACACACATATCTCAATTTGGTTTTAATATTTTGATGATTTATTTGGATGTCTTACGGGTACATCTCGATTTACAATATCTTATCCTATCTTATACACTATTCTTACCACAAAGGACATAACCTAACAAACAAACACTCACCTCAGTAAAGAAATAAATCAGTCAAATTCGAAGATGGTATCTCACTGGGGGTAGCCATCCACATGTTATATTATTATACCACTAAGCTATAATATTTTACCAAATGTCCTACTGGACAAATTGTAAAATTGAAATAAATAAATAAAAAAGAAAACTATTCTTACCACAGAGGACCTTCTTTTTCTACCAGTGGGATCTTACTAAATTGGAATCAAAACTAAAGCTAAACCTAGCATAAGTTCGGGGTAACAGATAACAAAGCTAACCTTAACTCCAACTTAACTTCAGCTTAAACATATTCAACGTAAACATATACATAAACGTAAACATATCTTAGATTTATCTTTTATGGTACACTATATGTTGATGTGTCTTCATTACACGCGTCTTTGGCACACTGTGATTCGGAACGAATCCCATAGTTCCCAACTAATTAAAATACGTTGAATTTCGTTTCAATATATCTGTTCGTAAAAATTCAGTTTCGATATGGGCATTGTGACAACGATATACGTACTTGGAAATCTTTAATTGAAGATCTTTTGTATGCGATACTATAAGTGCAAAAAGTTAAAAAGTGCTTTTTTTTATAATGTCCTACACGCTAATGGAAATGCAATAATATAGAATCTAAGAGAAGTGTAAATTTGTAAATAACTACTAATAGCGTTAAAAGGCAACCGATAGGTAGAATTCAGTGAGTACACTGTAGCAGTACCGACAGTTTTTCGCGAATATCTCGGAAATTGACGATAATGTTACCAGGCCCGGTCAAATGACCGGCGACATAACCTAACAAACAAACACTCACCTCAGTAAAGAAATAAATCAATCAAATTCGAAGATGGTATCCCACTGGGGGTAGCCATTCACATGTTATATTATTATACCACTAAGCTATAATATTTTACCAAATGTCCTACTGGACAAATTGTAAAATGTAAATAAATAAATAAAAAAAAAAGAAAAAATGACCGGTTTAAAAATTTAATTAAAAATCACACATTCGTCGTTATTTCTTTTGTTCATCGAACTTTATGTGAATTCTTATATTAACAAAAATTGTGAAGTAAAATAGCCAAGGTTAGTGTTAATAGTCTAACATTTTCGTAGGGAGAAAAAGTTGTTCCGAATATGATATTTTAAATATATTAAAAAAATCGTCAAAATCGACATTGTGGAGAAAATTTTTTAATGCTTATCGAATTTTCTTCGCAAAGGTTCTTCTTTTCCGAGTTATTTGGAATTCTTTCGATATAGAACCAGGGGCGGAGGACGTGTTGGGTGTTATTAAAGTACTACGATGTTTAACTTCAACAGTGTTTATTTCGATGTCGAGTGCGCGTCGTTTTTAGATCGTAACGTGACGCACGTCGAGCTCAAGCGATGACGATACAGTTCTGATGCTTACTGAACTAAACTGCTACTGTCCCGATACAACCTTGATACAGGCTTCATACTAACTTGATACAGAATTGATACAAACTCGATACAACTAACCGTGCGACTACCAGCGATTATCATTGACTACCATCAACTACCGTCTCGAGCTTTTCTTCGTTTCCTTTTTTGTCGGAAGAGAAAGTTTCCTTTCGAGATTTTTTTTTTTTTTTATTTATTTGTTGAAATTACAATCGATCCTCGCGTTGAGAATTTTCAGTAATTTTTCTGGTGTGGCGCAGTGACATGGCTGTTTATTTACAATAAGTTAATACTTATTGTAGATAGGTATAATTTATAAGTATTATAAGTAAGTGCATATGCTTAATTTGGATAACTAAATGAATCTAACGTTTAGGTCTAGCGGGTAGTGCCTCTTCAGCCTGCGAAACTGGTCCGTCGTATCGAGTAGTCCAGTGATTATGGGGTAGACAAATCCGTAGACAATAAGGCAATAAATTTTTTTTTTGAAGGCCCGTGGGTTTTCTAGTAAGTCCCGGGGTTTTTACTGAAAATTCTCAATGCGTGAATTGATTGTAAATTTTACTAAACAAAAAAAAAAAAGATAAAAGTCCTGGGGTTTGTTCTTTTACGACGTCCTGCCGTCGGACAATGCGGCCGACATATGTGGTTTAACCTTGGAACTTTATCTACGGCCATGGGTCGCTGCAAACCTTTCCAAATGGTGATTTTATAACCGTCGAATTTGAAAAAATTTAGAAATTCCGCAAATTTCGAATCGTTGGAACTTCATCAAGTTTCGAATTTTCTACATTTGAAAATTTCTCTTCGAATCGTTCCATCTATTTGGAGCTTTGCAAATTTCGAAACTTTCGATTTTGAAATTTTTTAAACATTATATTACGATATAGACGAGGAAAGTGGTTATCGAAAAAAAAAAAAAGAAAAAAAGAAGCGAAACAATTGAGTCAAATGAAAATTGCGAGGGATGGATGATGATTTATTTATATACCGCGGCGTGCCGAATCGATGGATAAATGAGTCGTCTACAAAGGTTGACGAGCAACCGTGGCGACAGAGAGAGGCTCTGTTGAAAGGATTAATGAAAACGAGGGTTCCGAAGTTGGGTCAATGGCGTAACCCGAGGGCGTGTAACTTGCTTCCAGTTCACCCACGTATATACATCTATAGAACCGTTTCGCTTTTCGCTGTCTTTATTTACGCAAATCAATCATAATCATATTATCATCGTATGGTGCACAAAAATCTAGGAAAATTTTTCATCGTCCAAAGGTGAATTTTAAGCAAGGAAACGAGAATAATTTTCTTCATTTATGTAATTCATATATATGTATGTCGGGTTAAGGTTAGAATTTTGGGCGTTTGACGAACCTTCGCTCGAATTTACCATCGAGGTTATAGCTGATATTTATTGGTACAAATGTGGTCACTACAAGAGGCTACAAGTAATAGCGGCGATCGGATGGTCGAGACGTCGATGACAACGAATTCAGGTTCTATAACGAATCCACGGTCAACGGGATGACGACTGCGATGTGATACACGTATGACTCCACGTACAAGTAAAACCTATTTGCATGAACTGACTTGCAGTCCAAGTGGAACTGCCCTTATCTATTCTTCTCCCCATCTCCCTTTGTCCTTAAGGAGAGCTATATAATTATTTCATACCTGTGACCCGGTATGTCACTTCAAGCCCAAGCCCATCGTCATAAAATCGGATTAGAACATTAAAACTGTTTCTTAGTTTTATTACTTAAGTGTAGCTATAGTAAAAGTCTGGCTAATATATTGGAGGTTTTCACAACATTCCAAAAGGGAAGCCTCGATGTCCTTTCATCTCCGACGTATATATTTATTTCATTTATTATTATTATATATATATGTAATAATAATATATTGAGCTGTAATCATGGTCAGCAACAAATATCCGTACTGTGATCCAATGTACATGTCTCGAACCGAGGAAAAACTATGTTGCAGATAGCGGATGTATACTCTGAGCGTGGCCTAACAAGATTGCAAGATATGAAAGTTTAAAGGCTCGAGATTTTTTTTTATTTATTTATTTAAATTTTACAATTTGTCCAGTAGGACATTTGGTAAAATATTATAGCGGTATACTAATATAGCATGTGGGTGGCTACCTCCAGCGGAGTACCATCATCGTGTTTGTTAGGTTATGTCCTTTGTGAGATTTGTTGGGTGTTTTCCTTTTAATCTTCTTTTTATGCTTGATGTGTCGATCGTTTCCGCTGCCAGCCGGTTTGTGTGCGTTGCTATTCTTTCTCTGTACCTTCTTGCACTTCTGTTAATCTCCTTCTTGACCGTTGGTATTCTCAGATCTTTCCGAATGTCCTCGTTTCTAACGTACCATGGCGCGTTTACTATTGTTCTGAGTATTTAAATTGCATTGCCTCTATTTTGGTTATATGGCTCATTGCTGCTGTTCCCCATAGTGCTATTCCGTATGTCCAGATTGGTTTTATGACCATTTTATATATTTTTAGTTTGTTTTCTATGCTTAGTTTGGATTTTCGACTTGTTAGCCAGTACATTTGTCTCCTTGCCATCTGTATGGGCTATTCTCAACGCGAGAATTGATTGTAATTTCAACAAATAAATAAAAAAAAAAAGAAAAATCTGTATGGGCTCGAGAATTAGCAAAGTTAATAGTATATTGCTTAACAAATCCTAATTTCCCCCATGTATTTTGGAGATTGGATTTTTGAAAGGAAAAATGCGGGGGGGGGGAAGAGTTGGGAAATTGGAATATGGAGGTGAGCAATAGGTAGGAAAGCGATTCGCGCAGCAGTCTGTCGTCACGATTGATTAGCGAGCAGAAACGTGGCGCATACGGCCCCCCGCGGTACGCACGTGAACGCACGTGAACGCCCTGTCGATGCAGATGTAATTATAGATTCGCTTTGACGCCGTAAAACGCTCACCGCCGTCATAGCTACGTGTCTTATTACCTCTGTAGCCAGTTAATATACGAGTTTACACCGCGCTCAAATGCTTGCCTATATCGATCATAGCAGCGAGGAGAAAGCCACCAAACGAAGCAGCCATTCTAACTTCCTCCGATTCTTTCGTTTATCGTAACGAGCATCGAAAGTATATCGCAACGATAGCTTGAGAGATTGTGCGCGTTATGTCTCTGGCGAACGGGTAGAAGAAGCAGCGTATGTTCGAATCTGCGTATGTTAAGAATTTTTAAGCGTCGTGCAGTCCCTTCGAGGACTGTTCGATTTCTTTTTTGTTAAAGAAACGATCTCTCGAATCAATTCTCTGGCGTTCGATTTTTCCAAGGATCGATTCATTTATTCTTTAACCTAAAAATAAATTCATCGATTCCAGGCTTGTCAAGCTTAACAGTCGAAGAAATGATTCCGTTCGATTGGTCTTTCCGATGGGAGGTTAAGTTGTCACCAACTGAAACACCAATTCAAACAGCCTCGTTCGGCTAGTTTTTTAATTGCAGACAATAGCTAAACTGCGAGTTTTTCCTGTTATTTGTATTCGATTTATAGAGTTTTCAAATTCTATAAAGTTGCACATCTATGGCTGACATAAGAGGATTACCTATATCTATGAAAGGGTGAGAGAGGGGAGAGAGGAAGAGAGGGAGAGAGAGGGGGAGAGGAAGAGACGGAGAGGAGGGAGGGAGGGAAGTGTGTGAAAGAGAGAGAGGGGGGAGAGAGAGAGAGAGAGTCAGTTCTTTGATATCGATTTTTTGAAAGGATCGATTACCATGATTCGATTCAGAACCGATTCGAGAATCGAACATTCCCAAGTTTCTCAGAGTCTGCTTAGCAAAAAGATAATACTGTCTCCTGACTACGTCTCTATCCTCTGTTCCTTGACAATGCAATGTCGAATTGCTTGCCGTCAGTAAAACTATCTCACGCATTTTGTAAACGGTCATATCATGGACACATAGCTCGATGCCGAGTCGAATCGTCGGCCATCGACTTTCCAAACATTCACTGAAGCACCCTACCGATGTCTTTCTTCGATCCTCGGCACAGTCATAAATTATGGTAAGGTCAAATAGGCTATCTGCCATCATATCACGAAGACGCGTTGCCACTACAAGTACAAGTCAGAATCGTCTATTACCTAATAACATCAGTAAATTGAAAAATAGCAAGATATAGGTTATAGACTTATTGTAAGCTTACCGTTCACAATTTTACATTACGACAAAATTCGAGTACAACGATCAATTGGCTTGTAATTAGTAAAATACTCTTGCAGAACTTTACTTATCTCATTACCAAACTTGCACTTCTTATCCAAGAGAATATATTAGCTTGATAATTAATAATTTATAAAATTTTGCTATTTAATATTCATCTAATTGAGCTGGAGCTAGAATCCATAAGAATGTACTCGAAGAGAAAATTTACAAAATATTACAATTTTTAGCGAACGAATTTTCCCCTGAAATTTCATATATGTTTGATTCATTTGATTTTAGATTCAACTAGAATCAAACATACGATAAACACTTATTATTCAAGTTATAGTACCACGCCAGAATAATTTACTTATATTAAAGTATAAAAGTTTACTTATATTAAAATATATTCGAGAATGAATATGGTGGAATTACTTGGATGTAAAAGAAACTAAAAAAAAAAGACTCTCAAAATATGACTATTTTTAGTAAACTTTTTCTTCAGAATTTTATCCTAGAATTTCTGATATTTCTGATAAATTTGGCAATTTACGGTTAAGGTATGCTCTAGGAGGAATATGGTGGAATTGGTTGGACTGGCGAAGGGAACGATGTTTTCAGTTTGTCTTGGGAGTAGAGCGAGTCGACGAACTGGAAGGAAGGGAATAAGTCGAGAGAAAAATACGCGATGGCCGATAATTTGCCGGTGTCGCGGTATTAATTGGGCGTCAGGCATACGTAACGCTGCCAGCTCTGCCGCGTAATTATGTCGACGGTCGATCAACATCGTAAAACACCGAATTATTATCGGTCCTCGAAAGAGAGAGAAGCGCGTGTAATATCGATCGCTCGACGTAGTTCTACCGCGACGACGATACCATATTCCCTCGGCCAAACCGCAACTTTCATTCGATTTTATTACACCGGATAATCATCTTCTTATGCCCATTAATATTTCTCTCCCCTTTATTCGTATATCTATGATCTTTAAGTAATTATTGTAATTAACTTCACTTCTCCACATTGTACACAATTTCCAAAAGATCTACTTTCATTTACTTACAATCAATCATCATGCAGGTTATTTAATTTATAGGATATAATCTTTATTTTTGAATCTTGCATCAGGTTACATAATTTTACAATGTACTTGTTATCTTCTTAGGTTCCAACTATAAGTATCTTGAATTGTATATACAGATCTCGAACAGAAAGGTTATGGATATACGTACATTAATCCATTAACTTTCAATCTTTTCCCTGAAATTATTGTGTAATACAGATATTCCATATAACTGGTTTTCTATAGATATGAGAAACATATTTTTCAAGTATCAAATTTCATGAATTATATGGAATATATTCATGAATTAGAAAGAAGTCCCATTTAGGGGCCATATATACCTATATACATGCTATATAACATGTACAAATTCCTCTTTCTAGAGATATATTTCTTCCCAAATGCAGTGGATTGTTCTGAAGTTTTAATTCAAAGTTTAATTCAGAACGTTTGACGATACCTTATGTACAAATAGTACGTTTAATTTACACGTACGTATCTTTTTAAATACTTCCTATAATTAATAATATTCTAAAAATTAGTACTTTCATAGTCATAAAAATAGTCATAAAAATAGTCATAGAAATAGTCATAAAAATAGTCATAGAAATAGTCATAAAAATAGTCATAGAAATAGTCATAAAAATGTCAATCCTCGAATAGCTCAAAATTATGCACGTAGCAGGGGATCTTGTATGTAGTTAATTTATGCTTGAAGTCTTTAGGGATCGGTATAGCGTAGATCGGTTCACCCCATACTCAAGAAGTAATGGAGCTAATGTAGGTCTTCTTCAAGGCATAGACGCAGGTATGCTTTTCGCATGGACAGGTGAACTAGAAAGTCCAACAAGTTAGAGAACTGGCATATAGGAATGCAAGGGATTAGCGCGTGATCACGCGTGTTTTCGATGCATAAAACACAGAGAAGGTTAATCAGAGTGTCGTAACATCGTTACGCCGCGATCTACCGATAAAGTCGATTGCGTAAAACATCTTGTCATCCCTGTCCGCCAGAGGGTTCTCTCAGCAAACGTTTGTCATAGAACATCATCGCCTATTCATTCGATAATTCGATCACCGAATTGCATCTTCCATTGTTTCCGCTCTCTTTGGCTGAAATATCTTACCTAGTACTGCTTTTTGATGACGTATTAAGATATTTCAAGTTCCCCATGATTTTAACCTAGATATGTAGTTGAAAATCAAATTACAAGAGAATTAAGAAATATTATTAGATAACAGCAGGTTATACTAGATTGTAGATTGTGGTCTTAAGTATTATATACCAAAAATTGTAAAGAATTCAGAAATTCGCAGAAGAGTACCAAAAAAAGTTAAAATACACATGAGACACATATATATGTATTTAAATTTGAGTTATAAAAAAAGTGAATATCTTTCACGAAATATTTTTAATTGACGGAGGAAGAGAAAGTCGGCGCGATATCCCAAAATAGGTCTTTTTAATCTTAACCAAGAAAGACAGGGTTATCTTCTATTTCAAAATATGTAAATTTATAATACATTTTATGATTGATCTTAGAAAAATGATTTTATTAACCTTTCGAGTGCTATTTTCATCGTTAGATCTCGAAACGAATCCAAAGAAATATGGTATTATTGGGAGTTACGGTTAAAAGCTGCAGCGGCATGGCAACGCAACGAAGCAGAATTGAACGAAATCGAGCACCAGCGCTTTCTACACGCGTCTACGAGCGTAAATACACGCTCGCATATTATATTACCGTTCTAACCTGCTTTTACTCTTTCCTCCGCTTGGTCCCGCGGTCCGTTTTCTTGCTGTATACTCGCTCATCCTTCTCCATCCGTGTCTCTGGAAAGTTTCACTTGAAACGGGCCCGTTTTTAATGCCTCGTTATTACACGTTTCATAGTTGAAAGAAAGAGGCACGCATCTCGATCGGAACTGTTTCTTCGCCATCTTCTTGAGTTTCCCGCGACATCTTTCCTCCATGCAAGTCGGCTTAATGTACTAAGTATCCTTCTATCTAAATGATTTAAGACAGATTTTGACAAACTTCAAAGTTGAAAAAGTAAAATTTCAGAAACTTAATATTTCAACTATCGGAGTAGTCAAAGGGATCAACCCATTTTTTTATAGGGACCTTATGGATACACAACGATACATAATTTTTTGAATGATTTGAGTAATTTTTAGTAAGATACCTATATAGAAGTTCCATTTCACGTGCCATTCATTTTGATTTCTTTCTTGAAATTATTATGTAATGTAAATGTAAATAAATTGATCTTTTTTTGATAGTAACAAAAAAGATAAGTTTTTAAAGTATCAAACTAGAATGTACAAGTTTTATATCTCTATTCATTAGTAATTCTAGTATTTCAATTTGGTCCATGGCTCTAGCTATGATATAATATTAAGTATATGTATAATTAGGTTATAATTGTAACAAGAAATGTTGGCTTTTCACGTATTCGTTGAGCATAATTTTTACTTTTGGAGTCGTCCGAGGGTAAAAAGACGACAAGCCAGGGAGGTCGTTTATCGCGAGCCGTGATCAGTCGAATCCATCAGGGAACAGTGTCGAGGAGATTTCAGCGTTGTCGGAGGCCAAACAGGGCCGGCTGATCGATCGGATTCACCGGCAGGAGGCGCCTCGAAATTCCGTCCTTTCGACAGTGGTTGCCGATGGCCTCTGCGAATGCCTCGAATTGCTTCCAATGGTGTCATGCAACATCTCGAATCGTTTCGACCATTATTCTACAACTCTCGACAATACCAAACCTACTAACCTAACCAAACCTTAAATAAAACTTATTATACAAATACAAATATAAATAAAAGTAAATCGATTATTCAGTTTGCTTCGCCGATAGTCAATATTAGTTTGACGCACGTGAAATATCAATTTTTCAAACAGGATGTTAGATTATGTATTCAAATATAATATCGAATAATATCGAAACTGGGTATATACTGCTTCGTTAGAATCCAACTTTCGAACAGCCATATTTGATATGGATCAATTGAGTGCTTCGTATCGGTGGATCATTTCGGTTTTGTATTTTTTTTTTTTTTTTTTTTTTTTTTTTTGTAGAATATTTCCTCGAGCGTAAAACAAAAAAAGAAAGATGAAATGGTGGCAAAGTTACTTTGCGCGGTTCAGCCTCAAGTTTCGCGGATTAAAAATGTTAAAAGCAGCGCGAGCTTGCGGCCAGATAATTGCCAGACGTAACGAACGACGCGCACAATGCGAGCTGGAAAACAAACCAACGCCGTTGCTGTGCATGTGCGAGCGGGCAAGCGCGCGCGCGAGCGCGCCGCCAGTAAAATTCTTTGACTCTCCCCTATGACGCCTTCGTTCTCCTTTTTGTCCTCGCCGTCTCTCCCCTTTTGATCATCGCGGCAGTACCAGGGTCTTTTTAACCAAAAGAAAACTACCTTGTTGGGAAATTAAAGAAAAGAGTGTAACCACAGCTCTGCAACGTAGCCCGCAAATTGTTTTTCATTATTTTACCTGCGATAGTAATAATTCGATTAACAAGCATTTACAGAAAATGGGAAACTCTAGGAATATTAAAATTAAACAGAGGTTTACGATAATTGAATTCAAATCTCCCGGGTTTCCTCTGCCGGGTCATTCGTTCAATTAAAGGATAAAACACCTATTGCGAATTTATTGGCTTCGTTCTTTACGTTTGAAATTCAATGCTTTCAGAATAAAATGTAAGGATTATAGCATATCCGTCCATAATGTTGAATTTCAAAACAAAAATAAAAGGAATAGAGGATATTCGGCAAAATAAAAGAATAACTAATCCAAATTCTTATTAACACTTTGAAAAAGTATTCCTTGATGCTTGAACCATTAGTATATCTATTATAGAAATTCCTATGTCTTCTATTCTCCTCGTTATCTGTGAAGTATTAAAAGTGGCGCGCTCTTTTCAAACAGCTTCGAATAGAAAGTATAGAAATCTGAAAAAAAAAGGTTCTAAAATTAGATGCAATATTCATGAAGAAACTCGTTTTCCTGTTACGGGCAACATCTTTTTGCGCACGTAACACAGGCGGATCTTTAATTTTCGAGCCGGAGTACGACAGATACCGTAACTGCACGGGGAGACAGCCCCCCTCTCCCTTCCGCGGTATCGATTGCGCCCTCGTGTGTCGTCGTAAAACTTCGGAGATGATCGCAGCCTCCGTCGCTCACGGGCCACTAGCAGGTGCGTAGGATGGGGTCAGGGGCCCGGTCTAACTGCGATTCACGGACAAGGTCCGTGAAATGGTGTCACGGTTACCTTCCAAACTATATCGTCTTCGTTAATTACACGTATCTTATCTATACTACATGTTACGCCTTGTGTAATTACATCCGAAGGTATCTTCAGACATTGAGAGATAAAGAGAAGGTTATTATTATCCTCTCTTCATTGCGCAAAGTACATAGGCATAACACGTAAAGAACTAAGTTCAAAGATTCGAAATTTCTATAAAATATCGTTCGACATCACAATAATCTTTTATCTAATTTATTTTTGCGAAAGAAAAACTCTTTTCTAAAGAGTTGTTAGTGTTTATACCAATAAGGGTTATTATTAATTTTTGAAACAATGAAAAATCCATAGAATAACGCGTCGCAAAAACGTTGACGTCGCAACGCGAGAAGTCCTTCTGATCAGGACTTATTTAGCGACACAACATTGCACACCGTAGACTTTTAGTTGTAACTGCGCGCCTTTCACCAAGCTATAGTCCCGTCATAATTAGATGGACCGACGTTTCGTCATGTCCGTGCGTCACTGACAATTAACTTAAGATAGCCGGCCGTAGAATCGCGTTGGCTACAAACTAACTGCTATCTAGGCGAGAAGAAACCTCTTGCAATACTACTGTAATATATAAATATTTCAACAAATTGAACAAAAAGTTATTGATATGAACCCTAAATTTAAAAAAGAAATTTAAACACTCAAAAAATTCCGCCACTTTTATCTATGAGCACGCGAATAGGGAATCTGGTGAAAATCGATTAATCGAAAATGTCGGCGCGATTTCGAGACAATGGCGGCGTAGATATATCAGTTATCGGTGTTAAAAAGATCCGCTCGCTATTACACAGAGGAAGAATCGCGCATAAAGAGGATTTTCCGGAGCGAAGATTATTTAAATCCGGTCTGAAAGACATTTCAATGGAGACACCGATACGCCGTGTCACCGTCACCCTCCACGTATCCTCCGCAACCCCACCGACACCATCGCCGCTCACGCTCCTCTTAAGAACAACAACCGAAAGGAGTCAAGGTCGTCGCCACTACTGTGTTTTCCTCTTCTAACCTTTCAGACCCTGCCTCTGTCCTAATCGATCCAAGTGTTAGGAAACATATTTCTCTAACATTTCACGCTATCGTTATGGACCGTTTGTTTATTAGACTGTAGATGTTTATACAATTCGTTGCTTTCCAAATTTTCATAAATTGTAAGTAATATCTTAAAACATAAATCGCATATTCTACGCACTAAAAATTAGTATTTGATTTAGATTAGAAATATGTTTTTATATAATTCTTATTTATAGGTTGGAAAGTTTAAATAGACAAACATTGAAGCGTGGATATATAGAATGACGTAAGACGTAAACTAAAGTTTAGTTTATTTAGAGGTTAAACTTTTTTAATATTTAAATGTTAAAATTTAATACTTTATTCGTGTTAGAATTACGTTACATTTATTTATGGGTTAGAAAGTTTTAAATGATACATATCGAAAGCGATAGATGGAGGATTAAAGCGTAGATTAGTCGAGCGGTGTCGCGCGCGAATGTAAGCTCGGAAATGATCTCGCTTACAATTAGTAGATCGGGGCCGCGTATTTCCGCTCATCTTGCGCGCGCCTACTATTTAACCTCGTTTCTTCTATATCTTCTGCCGCGTTGTTTCTGCTCTCATGCTCTTTCGGCTTCTCTTTCTTCGTTCGATCGTCTATATCCCGAACGTGCGCTGGGATATCGGATAACAAGTCACGGGGAACGCGTAAAAAGTAAACTTTCAATCTTGTTGGCGCGTCGCGTCGCGTCGTTAGAAACGCTGCGTGAGAAAGCCGCGCCAGCATTATGTGCATAGTGCATAATTATCTTCTTACCGGTTGTTTGCTAATTTTCTCTTCTCTTGTCATTCTCTTCGACCAAAACTTAATTATCGAAAATAATGGTCATACAAATTCCCCTAAAATTTCTATAAAATATACTTCAATCTTGTTCTCATTTTGACAAACAAAGAGAGTTTGTAATATTTGAAGAATTAAAGAACAAAAATCATATATACCAGTAAGAACGTTTTCATATTTTGTTTAAGCTTGAAATATTTTTCAAGTTTAGGAAAATGATGTTTCGTCCAGTTTTATCAAAAATACACACGTTTATCGTTTAATTAATTAATAACTTACTGAAATTCAAGCAATATAAAATGTATAAGAGTTAAATGTCGGAAATAAAGGACAAAAAAATGGACAAGGTAGAAAAATGGTGATGAGAATGGAGACTGCTCGTACAGAGGAACGGGGGGATCGGTCACGAAGAAGTTTATTTTCCAGCTGGCCGTTGGTAACACGGCAGCTATCTATTTGGCCGTTGGTATCTAACCGAAGCCATGGTACGCTCGGCGATGTCGCTTTTAATTCGGTAAGAAACTGGGTTTCTGGGTCAGAGAGCCGTGATACACGAAGCAGC
Source organism: Bombus huntii (assembly GCF_024542735.1). Lineage (NCBI taxonomy): Eukaryota > Metazoa > Arthropoda > Insecta > Hymenoptera > Apidae > Bombus > Bombus huntii. Next base: position 12,932,773 of record NC_066240.1, on the reverse strand, counting down.
CGACGAGCACCACTGGCAAACGGCTTCACATGACTCTCG